>NW_028274872.1:0-345497 GCF_037043125.1 Eumetopias jubatus
AAATCAGAGGGGGAGAAAAACCAGGAGAGACGATGGAGTTTGAAAAACAAACTGAGTTCTAGAGGGGAGGGGAGTGGGGGAGCTGGGTTAGCCTGGTGATGGGTTTTAAAGAGGGCATGTTCTGCGTAGAGCACTTGGTGTAATGCACAAACAAATAATCGTGGAACACTATATCAAAAACTAATGATGTAATGTATGGTGATTAACATAACAATAAAAAAATTTAAAGGAAAATAAATGAATTGTTCTGTGGTTGGGTAAGGGAACCCGTGTCACCCCCGTGTAGATTTGTATTCATCAGTACCGTAAGGTCTCTTAGAAACCCTGCACGAAAGACACTCGTTTCACTTTCTGAAACCCAGTGTTTTTTGAACTTGTTGGAAACACATTTCCTTTATTCCAAGGATTGTACGTTTTGGAGATGCTCTTTTCCTGGGTTTTGAATCACCAGTTGGGCCCCCCATCTAGAGAACGGAGTGCTGATGTCTATGGCAGAAGACTTTCCAAATCAGAATTTTCTTCTCTAAGTTGCCGTCTTCTTAAGTGGAGAGACTTCACCGCTTTGTGGAAAGGAAGTGTTTCCCCAATACACCAAGTCTTTTGAAGACAGAGGGTTGGCGAGCTCACTGGGTCTCAAGCAGGATGGTATAATGTGGCAGAACACAGGCCACTGCACCTCCCTTGTTTCAGTCTTGACAATACCATCAAAGTGAGTGCATTTGGCAGGACTTTTTAGGCAAAACAAACAAATAGAATCCAGCTCAAACAGGATTAGGCCAAGACAAGGGGCCATAATCGTCCACAGGCCTGGCCAGCCCAGGCTTCAGGCCGCTTTTCTGTCTCTACCATGATGCTAGTTTCACTTCTGGGATGCCTCCTACTTGGGGGATCTCTCCAAGTCATAGTAAAGGTGCTGCTAACAGCTCCAGGCTCACATCCTACCAGCCCAGCACCCGTACCAGAAGAAGAGCATAAATCTAGCAAACCGTTAGAGGATGATGTTCATATGTAACTGGATTTAGTGATGCGTCAACCTCTGAACTAATTTCTGTGACTGGATGTGGGACAGGGGACGTGTTCCTGGAAACGTGGTATGGGTCAGTTCTGAGATTGGCAAATAGGCAGGATCTTAAAATGAGGGCACAGCCGGAAGGAGGGGAACACTTGCTTGGCTGTGGGCAGAGACCTCTATTACATTAACACTGAAAAATGGAGGATGAACATGGGTCCAGGTGGCAAGAGAAGCAGGGATCAAGATTAAGTTCTCCCTACTGCTATGCATTTGGGGTGTCCCTGGGCCGGTGCTTCATAAGTCTTTGTGAAATATATTAGATGCAAAAATGATCGTAGGAACAGCTGATGGCAAACTGTATTGTCTCTAGCAAGGTGCACAGACGTTGACCACCTTCCACCTCACTGGTTTGGAAGTCAGAGGCTTTGACACCTGGGCTCCTTGGAGAGGCAAGGGGGGCGGTGCCAGAGTCTGGACAGAGTAGGTACAGTTCCCACAGGATCTGCCACAGTCCAACACTGGAACCCCAGACTGATCCAACCTTTGCCTTTGGAATGCTGTGGCCCTACTGGGCTTGGAGGGGCCCCTGTGTCTCCATGGTTCCCACGGGCCATGCAGAGCCCTGACAAGGAGATGGCAGCATTTGCAGGAGCCTCTCGCCAAGGCTCACTGTGGTTCCGGGCAGATAACTGCCGTCCTGACAAGCCTGCCTTGCCCTCGAGCCTTTCCACAGCCAGGGCGTTGGCTGCTGCAGTGACCTGACTTGCTGTGGACACAAAGCATTTTTTTAAGTGACCTATGGACAAGCAGGCTTTGGGTCTCCCAGACTCTGCTTTTCACCTGCAGGTTGCTCTATCCGTAGGTTCTTTTCCATCACTGCACTTCCACCTAAATGTGTAGACCTGGATCCCTAGCTGGAAGAACCTGCTTTCCTGCTTCTGCTCTTCCCGGTCTGTGTTTGGCTAAAGGAATGACGAGATGTGGCTCAGGACGGAAGGAGGCCAGGCCCCCAGGTCACTGACAAGTGGGCCCAAACCATAGCTTTGTTTGATGCCAACTGCTTGTCTTTGAGAGAGACAGACTTAATTTTTTTTCTATTTGTTTTTGGTCTTGGCAAACCTTTTATTGTAGAATAGTTTTGATTTACAGACTGCTAAGATAGGACAAAGAACTCTCATCTACCCCAAACCCAGTTTCCCCTATTATTAGCACCCTACATCAGTGTGATACATTTGTTACAGTTAATGAGTCAGTACTGATACATTATTATTTTTTTAAAGATTTTTATTTATTTATTTGAGAGAGAGAGAATGAGAGAGAAAGCGCATGAGATGGGGGGAGGGTCAGAGGGAGAAGCAGACTCCCTGCCGAGCAGGGAGCCCTATGCGGGACTCCAGGATCATGACCTGAGCCGAAGGCAGTCGCTTAACCAACTGAGCCACCCAGGTGTGCACTATTGATACATTATTAAAGTCCATACTTTATTCAGACTTTACTAGTTTTTTCCTCCGGTCCTTTTTCTGGTCCAGGATCCCACCCAGGACACCACATCACATTGTATTCATCATGTTTCCTTAAGCTCCTCTGGGCTGTGACAGTTTCTCAGACTTTCCTTGTTTTTGATGACCATGCAGCTGGGGAGAACTAGCCAGGGCTTTTGTAGACTGTTCCTTAGCTGGGATTTGTCTCATGTCTTTCTCTCTCATGATTATACTTTCATTTCTGAATCCTGATTTCTTTTCGAATTGGCTGATGTTCAGGGAGCATTGCTCTGAGCCAGCACATAGCAAATCCAGCCTTTCACCTGGATTATCTCACGTAATCCTCTCAAAACCTCACACCAGGTAGACACCATTGTTAAACCCATTTTACAGATGTGGAAAGTGAAGCATAGCAAGGACCAGTTACTTAGCCAAGATTGACAGCCGATGGACATGCAGCTGGGTGCCGAGTTCTCCTAGAACCCCTGCTATGATGGAGAATTGACCTTAACGCCCTAAAACTGCTCTCTAGACCTGCAAGGTGTATGAGCTCTAGGTTGAATTATGCCAGCTTCTGAGGTTCATACAAGGTGGTTTCCTCCAGGTGTGGAGCTGTGCTTGGTGGCCTGAGAACCTACAGCAAGGGGAAGGCCATCCTAGGCAAGGGGGCCAAAAGTTTTGTTGGCAAGATGGTGCCCATCCCGTGGACTGGGAATGGTGCCAAGCTGGTGGGTCCCAGCTCCAGGTGGAACGACGAGATGGGCCATTAAGGAGTGAGGGATTCCTGTTGGGGCAGAGGTGTGTGGTGGGCTGGAGGTGGTGGTGCAGAAGGGCCGGAGGACAGCCTGAAGCCGTTTCATTCAAAGAGCCTCAGTACAGGCCAATCCCGTCTGGTCTCCTTGCCCGCCATCTGTACTTGGCCTTGTCATGCGGTGGGGCTCTTTGAGCTCCTTTCTTCTCCATCGGCTGGCTTCCTTGGGGTCCCAACAACAGGAGACAGCACACCTGAAGGAGAAGGGGACACAGTCCTTTGCACTCCTGTCCCAACTCACACCACCATGGCACCGTCTTCTCCCTTCCATGCCCCAGAACTGGCCTCCTGCTGCCCCTGCAGAGGCTCCAGCACCAGCTGGGCACGGCCCCTCCCCCACCCTCCCAGCTTCTAGGTTCTGATGGCGAACAAGGAACATTTACCAGTTTACTGTCGCCCCGAATCTAGTCGTCTGTGGACCTTTAGATTTTCTCCAAATCCTATACCACAGGTCAATTACTTATTAATTTCATTCAATCTAACCATTCTAAATTTCAACATATTTATTTTAAAAGAACATTTTATATCATTACCTTCAGTGGAAAATCTTGCCGTAATTCATTTTAAACAACGTATGAGAATTAAATGAGTGTTTGTCCTCAGGATACCTAGAACCCCTCTTCTTCCATGGATGGTGGGTGGCAGGCTTGGGGACACCCCTGGGGTATTCAGTCAAATAGTGCTTATTGTGTGCTTCTGGGTGCAGATGCTTTTGTAATTGCTCTGAGGGGTTTTACAAAGGTGGCCTGGTCCCAGAGCAGCATTAAATCAGCCTCCGTCCCCATCTCCTCTCCACCCACAATGACCACACACAGGTTTGGCATCCTTTGAAATGCCCCAGGCAGGTGGCTTCTTTCTCTAATGAGCGAGACTGGTATGAAGAACCGGGAACCCCCAGTGAGAGTAGAGAGCTGAACTTGAATTACTCACATCACACATTAGTTGAAAACCCCCCAGAAGTTTAAAAGGACAGTATTTATTGTAATTTATGGAAATATATTAGAGAATTTCCTGATGTAACTGGAAAGGTCTCAATTATATTCAAAGGAGAATATTTAACGACATGTTAGAAGGTGCTATATTGGAAGCTATTTGTTAAAGTGCTCCCAATTTTGACAAACATATGTAGAAGTGATTTTGTTTTTTATCTTGAGGGAACAGAAGTAATATATGGATAAAAACTTTGAGTAATATTCACAAATGACATTGGGAAAAATAATTCAGCATCTGACGTGTTTTGCTTGCCTAATAAATCAGGCATCACTAGCTTATGTACATAATCATCAGAGCTCATTTTTATTAAACCAATAATGTTAAGTCAGGAATTTTTTTTTTAAGATTTTAAGTTAAACAGATGGTAAAAGACTCTTCCTTGTGCTGATTCATCTAATAAAAAACTCAGGATAAATTCATCTAATTTCATAAGATCAAGGCAAATAGAATAACTGCTCTGTGTATGTACACGTCTAAGCCTGTTTATTATATACATATATGCAGAGTGTATCACATTAGGTGCATTCAGAACAGTGTGCAGCCGTCACCACCTCCATCTCCAGAATTTTTCATCATCCCAAACAGAAGTTGTGTCCCATTAAACAGCAACTCCCTTTCCCTCCCTCGCCCAGCCCTGGAAACCCTCCTGCTCCTTTCTGTGTGGAGCTGACTGCTGCCTACACCTCCTGTAAGAGGGACCATGCATACAGTGTCTTTCTGTGTCTCACCTACTCCACTTAGCTTGTCCTCAAGGTCCATCCCTGTTGTAGCATGCTCATAATTTCATTCCTTTAGAGGGCTAAATGATAGTCCAGTGTATGCATAGCCCTTATTTTGCTTATCCCTTCATCTGTGGATGGACCTTGGGTTGTTTCTACTGTCAGGCCATCGTCACTCAAGCAGCCATGCACCGTGGTGTGCAGGTGTCTGCCTGAGCCCCCGCTTTTGCCTCTTTGGGCTACACACCTAGGAGTCCACTTCCTGGATCATATGGTAATGCTGTGTTTAACTGTTTAAGGAATGCTTTTGCCATATTTTCGTGCCAAATGAATTACCTGGGAATTGAATCTGCCTATCTGTTGTGAGAGTGTCCCTTACTTATTTCATTAAATAGCAGTGTTCTTTTCCTCCTTCACTTACTCATTTTCATGGAGCGCCTCCTGATCGTCATCAGGCTTCTAGACAGGGCCCATAGCAGAGAGCAAGATGCGGCCCTTGTTCTCCTGGAACATGCATTCTAATGTGCAAACATGAAGCAGGCAAAGAAGAAGTAGATGAGATCAGAGAGTGAGAAGGCCCTGCGAGGAAAAGCAGACCAGGAAGGGGGCTGGAGAGTGCACAGAGTTCCTGTGACCGCTGTGGGGTTTTTGGGAGGGCCCCTGTGGGGATGACATTTGAGCAGAAACCAGCAGTCATGCTGGGTGAAGCTGCAGGAAAAGGTGAAGGAGCAGTGAGTGTGGATGCTTGGAAGTGATCCTGGGAGGGTGTCCAAGGAGCATTAGGAAGGCCAGTGTGGTGGCAGCCACGTGGGGACAAGATGGGCTGGGGCACAGAGGGCCTTGTCAACCACGTTGAGAACTTTGGGTATCATCTTAAGAATGATGGGAAGCTGTCAACAGGTTTTGCGTTGGGAATGACAAGATCTGGCTCATGTTTTGAGAGGGTCTTTCTGCTTGTGGAGGGGGTTGGGGGATGGCCACAAGAGTGACCAAGAGTGGAAAGAAGGAGACTGACTTACTATGTGTGCCTGAGTACCAGTGACAGGGCGTTTCTTCCAGGCTTCTAGCGAATTCCTGAAGCGCATGTTGGAAATGGGACTTTGATTTGACATTGAGTTTGCTTTCAAAGAAATTACACTCTTTCCATGTCTGTGTTAGAAGTGTTGTTTGGACCGTTCACCTTGCATTTTCAATTGCTTGTCAGGATCATTGCCCAGTGTATTCTCGAGATTATGCACAAATGACCAGATAAAGAGCAAATGGCATCAATGGCTTCTTTATCATCTCAACAGCTGATGTTTGCTTCTTGCCCAAAGACACCGGAGACAGAAGGCTAGGTCGGGATGCTCCTTCCTAAGCTATAACCCAGGAAAAACAGCCTGTGAAATGAATGCTTGCTTTTTTTTTTTTTTTTTTTTTTTTAATAATGCTTTCTTTCTGTGAGCTTCTCTTGTGCTGTCTGGAGAACACTGAATGTGAACGAGGAATTCAATAAGAAATCTGAAAGTCTCACCATGCAGAACTCTATGGCACGGCAACCAAACCCAACTTTTGGGTTTAACATGAAGATTACCTTGGGTTGTAATACAAAAGAAAAAACTTAGGCTTTGAAATACTTTGTTTATTTAGCAAGGTTTTATAAACTTAGGCTTCAGATGTTCTTTACTACTGAAGGAGGGGGAGGAAAAAAAGGAGGAAAAAGATTAATTGGTTCATTTTGAGTATATGTTTCTTTTGACAAGTGAAGAGTTATTGCCAAATTTGATATAAAATAAGTTGTTATAACCTGACATTTATCATTTGGATTTATTTGAGTTACTGCCTTCTCCAAATTCAATAATGCTAGGAAGCAGAATTAAGCTAGGTGACTCCATGAAGTGCCCTTTAAACCCATTGGGGGATGTCGACGAGAGACTCCACACTTGGAGGTCAGTGATGATGATCTTGTGCATTTTCTTGCCTTCTTCACATTGAGGAAGCTATATAACCACAGGGATATTATTTTTTTTACATATTAAATCCCATTCTGTAACATATGGAAAACCCAAAAAGATATTTTAAAAACCCAAACAAGATAAAGAGACAGCAAAGGGCCAGAAAGTATTGAAAGATAGAAAGCAAATAGAATCAGACATTCAGAGAAATAAGACTAGAGGCGGCACAGAGGGAGGCAGCTGAGAAGGTAAGAAATGAGCTGAAGGTCCTGGAGATGCGGGGGGGGGGTGGTTCCTGGGATTGACTGAGGGTCTTAATTAGTTAATAAATTAGGTGGGGTGACCCTTCCCCTTCTCCATGTGTTAGGTGGGAGTGGGCATTCCCTGAGGCCAGGGCAGTTGGTGAGGGCTCAAGGTCAGGGAGCTCCAGGCCTGGGGAGGGCCAGGGAGCCCCACACCCTGGCAGTAAGATCTTCAGCCTGCCACGCATCAATGAATGGGATAGACAACAATCCAGGGATTGACAGAAAGATAAGCAGATAATTCACACATTAGCACACACTCAGGGGAATCATCTCTAGGCACGTGTGGCTCCAAGGCACCAGGTAGAAAAGCTAAAACTAACAAAACAGGGGTCACACGGCAGAGGAGAACCCAGAATGAACCTGACTAGACTCATGGAGGGGTTCCCAGAGATGCAGCATCTCTGATGTGAACGCCAACCAGAGCTGCGCAAGTTACCAGTGAAGCTCTGAAATTGGAAGCTCCGTTGTGGGCAGCAGAGCCTGAGGGGATTCCAGCACGCAGCAGAGGTGTGGGACCAGGAGAGGAGGGGCGGGGGTCCGCAAGTGTGGCCTCCAGCCAGAGAATTCTGGCAGCCCAGACCAGGGCCCAAGTCGAGGACAAGATGGAAATAGACGAATCCGTGGAAATCCCCGAGGTGAGAGCCCTGCCTGGACGACGCACCCCCCCGCTCCCCACCCCAGGATGTGCACTGGACCTTTAGAAAACCAAGGAGGCGCAGAATGCCTGAAAGCCTGGACACAAAAATGATGTTTCCTGCTAAGGAGCAAAAATCAGACTGGCCTTCATCCTCTCACTTCCAGAGTGCTGTGCGGAGAGACCTGAGTAGCAGCCTCCCGGCTCCCAGCAAAGCAGACCACATGTGGAATCTTCAGCACGGGGGCAGTAGCATGGGGTGCGGGTGGAACGAAGGCATTTCAGATACGCAAGGATGAAGGTTTGCCTTCCAGAGATACTCAGAGGATCGCCTGGGTATGTCCTCGAGCAACACGTAGAATAAATCCAAAATGAGCCTATGTTTGCAACACAGTCAGATAATGATAGAAACATGTCAAGTGGGAAAGTGAAATGTCTTCATTGTCCCCTTCTTCTAGGACACAGTCACTAGAAAGGGAATATTCTTCCACATACTTCCTGTGTATGCGCCAACAGTTCACTCATAGGTGTTATGTTCATGAACATGTAGCTTTACAAAAAGGCTGCGTTCCACATAATATTGGCAAAATTGTTTCCGTAACTTGACATTTTGCTGTGGAAATCTGTCCTGCTTTACCTACAAAATTCCCTTGTTCTTTGTAAAGATTGCTTGGCTTCTGTGCATTGGAGGGCCCTAGTTTATTTGAACAGTCCCCTTAGCAAGTGTTTAGATTGCCTTTATATTTCACTATGAAAGGAGTATTGCCGCGGATATCCCTTGGACTTTGAGTCCAAGTCAGAGTATTTGCTGGACCACAGGGAGTGGGCAGCTGACTCTAATGGACCTTGGTGCCCTCCGCCCAGCACCCTCCTCACCATTTGTCCTGTAGGTGAGGGAGCCCTGCATTTGCCCTTGGGGCAGGGAGGTGGGAGGGGAGGGGTGCTGCTACTGAAGCTGACCAGGGCTGTGATGTTTGTCCTGCAGGTGGGGCTGCCTTCTGGTGCTCTTGCCACTCGTGCCCACAGGGAAGCATCCTAATTATAGAACAAAAAGAAATTAAACTGCTCGCAGAAGCGGACTGCGGCGTTTTTAATGTTTATGACGAGACAGCCCAGATCTACGTTGCCTTACCTTCCAGACTGTAAAACTCAGATAACTTTGTGATCCACTATTCTTCAGAAGAAAAAAGCAAAGATTCTATTTGACCATCTTTTTTGAAATCTTTAGAATTTCATCCTTTGAAAATAAGTCTTTGAGAATTTCCAACAATGTGCATCCAGTCAGTGTATTTCAGGAGAGAAGAAATAATTTAGGTTTCAACTTTTAGTTTTTTTTTTTCCCATCTCTTCCTTCCAAAAAAAAGAGGGGGGGGGAAAGGGGGCGGGATCGCTCTTGATCCAAAAAGAACAAATGGAGAACTATATGATGATTTTGCAGAATTAATGAGCATTTCAGAAGGCATTGGCCCCTATGGTCCTGTGCACACTGGTGCTTAATCTCCAGGGCTAAAGCCCAGTGATGATGGGAGTGAGGGGTATTCAGTCTGTTGGGCAAGGGAGGGAGGGTCACTCCTGGCCTTTTGGCTGTGTCTCCTCCAGTGTGCGGGGTGACAGATCCCGGTTGGTAGTGAATCAGAGTGCCTCTCTCCCCAGGCAGAAACTGGGGTGGCGTTGGGGAGTAAAGTGGGTAGGTTTGCACAGTCAGGCTCCTGAGCTGGGGACGGCTCCAACATGCTTGGTGGGAGTGGCCAACCCAGAGCAAAGGCGATCAGCACAAGGCACAGACAAGGCACAGCAGACCCGCTATGGCCCAGATTGCCCTCCCTTTCAGCTCAAAGCAAAGCACTAGGCCCTGTAGCAGGTTCCGTCTTCAGAGCACTGGTAAGCTGGGACTTGCTCTGGAAGGGGAGCGAACACCGGCAGGGAGGGATCAGCAGATGACGCTCTGCCTTCAGAGATTTTTATTTCATGCATCCTTTTAGAGGTGAAGTGCACTCACACGTTCCTCTCAGCACAGAGGGTTCGGGGATGCAGCAACCTTAATGGTCACTCAGGGGTAATGAAACCCAGACAGAGAGCAAGCCCCTGTCTGGTTGCCATCCTTTGGGGGTCTCTATGTGGGCTGTCTCAACTTCTTCCTACTGAGGCTCCCCTGGTCTACAAGTACAGATGTGCGGTTGATTGGTGGTCCAGTGTACATCAGCCAGAGCTTTGCTTTGTCGGCATTATTAAAAGTTAATTTGTTTCTTTGTGTAAATGCTTATTCTACTGAAAGGGAGCTTCTTGGTTGTTACTATAGTCTTAACACAAGCAGAGGAAGCACTCTCAATACCTTGAAAACGTGATGCTTGATACTTCTGCTTGATACTAAACCTGTCAGAAAATCAGAGGGATTTTAAAGGGTGGGTGTTCCCAGAACTGACAGTGGCTGCAAGGTGCTGAGCAGGCCCTGTGTGTGTGTGTCCAGGGTGGTACTGTGTCTCATTTCAGACCCCCTTTCAGCCCAAGGTCATAGATGGCAAAGGTGGACTGATCTCAGAGTATCACCTAGAATGTGAGGTGCAGGAGGCAGGGTTGGCCCCATCTGAGGACCCTGGGCTGGTGTCCGGGAGTGGACAGCTTGAGGTCATGTCTGAGTTTGGCCAGAGGTCAGGAGTAAAGAAGTGTTTTAGGAGCCTAGATTTCAAGACCAAGGACAGCAAACTCCAGGTCTGGGAGGCAGGAGGTCAGCAAAGCAGGAAGGAAGGGGGTGTAGCCAGGTGATCCTGGCCAAGATCCTGGAGGCAGCCTGGTGACAAGGCCGGAGGAATGAAAGGGTAGGGTGATGCCACACCAGCCCTCACTGCTCCTGGGCCATGTGGCATGGGGCATCCCTCCCGGCTTCCCACGGTTTCCTTATTTACTGCTCCAGCATTGGCTGGAGTCCGAGCTCAGTGCTGAGGAGTCAGGCAGCCTTGACAAGGGTTCACAGCCAGGCCCGAGTTGGAACCCAGGTGCCCCGACTCCGGACAGGACTCCCATCCCAGCCGCCAGACCCCGAGGGGCCCAGGCTCCCAGCCTTGGCCGTGCTGCTCTGCCCCTAAGCCTGGCACCCAGGCAGGTTCTCGTGTTCTCCTGCTCCGAGTTCCCAGTCCCAGGTAAGGCCTTTCCCGACTTCTGAATCTCCACCTTCAGTCACACCAGATCCTTCCCCTTCTGCCTCCAAAGTGTTCCCCGGCCTCAGCCTCCGTCCGTGCAGTGTCTGGCGGCTCCTGGGGCGATCTCGCTCATAGGAGCTGCTCTCTGCCTGCCTTCCCTGTCCTTCCTCTGCCCTACTTTCCCCTCTGCTGCTTGCTCTAACCCAGTCTCTCCATTGGCCAGATTTTCCAAAGCACTGACAAGCTAAATGCTCCTCTAAGAAGCAGCAGTGACGTCCCCTTTGACCCAACTCTCCAATGTAGCCTTGCTTCCTGTCCTTGTTCCGGCTCTTGTTGGGGAGGCTGCTGGAGCCCCCAGAGGAGGAATCCCAGGCTGGGTCAGAGCTCCCTGGAGCCAGGCCATGGTTGACTGGTAATGCCTGCCAGGGACACAGACATGGCGAGTGGGGGTTGGGCCAGTCTATCCTTGTCTCTCTCGGACTACTTGTGGTCACTTGAATGTGCTGTGTGCTGTTGTGTGAGTTTTGCAAATGTTCCTTTCATTTCGTGGGATGCTCTTCCCTTATTGGATCGCCTTGCAAACTCTTACTTGCCCTTCGAGACTCTGTTCTGCAAAGTCACTGCTTTGAGACTTCAACTGACCCCACTAAATGTTTTATCCCGGTTGCTGCCATAAGCCTTTGTATATCTATCTCTTGGCCCTCCCTTCCTGTCTTATGACTGTCCCCCACCCCTCCCCGTAGTTTCTGTGAGTCTCAGAGAGCAGAGGAGGTTTTAGAAATTGCATATCCCCAGTACCTGGCACATAATCAATTTTCAAAAATGAGTGTTGAATTTTAGAAATCTATGTCATTTATATCTCCTTTAAAATCAGCACAGGTTGGCACAGTTACACAGAGTTCATAGCTCATTGTATAATTGCATCTTTTACCCGGCTCAACTCTTAGGAAAGACTAAGGGGAAAGAAATTAAAATAAAAGGAGAGCAGGAATTTGACTAAGGAGAAGTGAACTTCCAGGTAGGTTCTGCCCTTCCCTTGGCTTCAGCTCATCTGCGATTAGCAAGCACCTGCTGTGTGCCCACCCTGTGATGGTGGCTTCTGTTCTTCCGTGACACAGTGTCTTGGGCGACGAGCACTGATTCCTTGTCCTGGTCTCAGGGTTCCGGGGGTGTGGTGCTGTGGGAACGGGAGTGGGCTGGACCCCAGGTGACATGGGCATGAGCACCAGGCACCCCTAAACAGGTGGAGCTTGCTCATGCACAGAGTGAAGGAGGCGATGCAGGCACAGCTAATCCAGACTGGGCACTCACTGTTTTCACCCCTTTTGTCGCACACTTTCTATGGATTAGCCCATTTAATCCTCAGGACGGCTCCACCAGGGAGGCCTATTACTCTCCCCATTTTATGGATGCAGACTGAGGCTCAGGTTGGTGGAACTGCTCTGTCTTCTTTCTGAAATGCAGCATGTAGAATGGTTTTGGCAACCACGTGGAGGTCACTGTCATTCATTCATTCGGCAAGTCGTTACCAGTCAGCTTTCTTTGCTTGGGGGTCAGGTGCACAGGTCTCAGAGTCCAAGGGGGACAGGCGCTCAGGAAGTGGCCTCAGCCCTGGGCAGTTACTCCTATCTGTGCTCTCACACCTCCTCACACCCCCTCTATGTGTTTGCTCCAGGATTTTCCCCATTCTGCCTTAACACACACTTAATGCTGTGCACATCTGTCCTCATCATAGGGGAGAAAGTTCTTTGAAAACAAGGACTATATGCTTTTCATCTGTGTCTGGCATGATGCAGAATAGACCACATGTAGTTTCAGAATCAGATGACAAATTTAACTCTATCACTGCAGGTGTGATTTTGAGGGCATTTGGGGGAATACTGTCTTCTTCAGGAAGTAAATCAGTATCACATACATTTATTGAGCACCGGCCGTGGGCCGGACCCTGGGGTATACAAGGAGGTGAATATCACATCATCCCCACCCCTCAGAAGGTCACAGCTAGAAAGGAAAGCAAGTGCTTCTTTCTAGTCTGTGTTGAAGGATCTCTGTTTCTGAGGTGTTGGATGAATATGCATACCAGGCATCCAGGCAAAAGCTTCTACCGATTTTTCACGTAGTAAAGACCAAGTACCAATAGCTGGATCCTGGTCAGTAGATTTTGTAGCTGCTAAGGGGAGACTGTCTGGGGGAAGTTGCCGTGCGTGGGTAGGTGATGTGGGAGAGAAGGAAAGAGCTCGGATTATGATGGGTGGGGAGGATCCTGGATGACCAGACCCTGATCTTGCTTCAAGTGCTCAGGAGAATTTGCCGTGGTGCGGGGCTGCTGGGTGGGGCTGCATACCATGCTGACCAAAGTGAAGTGTGATTTTGAGTCCAGACCACAGGTGAAGCCTGTCTGTGCGACATTGGGTACGTGACTTAATCTCTCTGTGCCACAACATCCTCATCTGTAAAATGGGATTGGATCATGCTCCTACCTTCGGGGCTTAAGGAGATGCTCATGTGTGTGAATCCGTGGCTGGTGGTGGCTCAGTGGCTGACCCGTATCCAGACAGCTGTCCTTACTGATAGGCTACGGTGTCACTAGTGCCTGGCAGCCCATCATTCCCACAGCCGGCTGATCCTCAGTTACCTGGGGAACTTGGACAAGGTACTGATCGTCCACTCTGCAGCCGTGGTGGAAGTAGATCTCTGTATGCTAACATGGCGCGATTTCTGGAGTGTGTAACTGGATGAGGAAGCAAAGTGCCGTTGAGTGTGTAGGGGTTTCTACTTGTGCAGAATAGTGGCCAGATACAGGTACATGCTTGTTCATACATGTTCACACTGTTTCCGGAAGGATCCACATGGAACTGTCACAAAGGAGCCCACAGGAATAGGGGACTGGGATTGGGTTGGAGGGGCGGCTTTAATGACTTTACATTATAACTGAAGAGCTCATCTAAATACAGTCTCCTGGATCCTGTTTCCAGAATTCTGACCCTATCGTTTTCAAGTGGAATCTGGGAATGTGTTTTTTTACAAAGTTCCTTCCCTAAGTGGAGTGTATGACCCACTGGCCTCTGGAGCCCCTGCTTTAGGGGTAAGGGTTGCCGGATAGTGGTTTGGAATCAGCAGCTGCTCTTGCAGGTAGCAGTTTGCAGTCTTGTGTTTGTAGAAAGGAAACTGAGGCTGCTGCTTTAACAAACCTGACATCATTCCCAAGCCCCTTCTCCCTTCTCTGTCTGCCTCAGAGGCTGAAAAGGGAATGTGCACTTTCTCAGAATCCTAAGCATTTAGAAGAGGCCATATATAAGAAACACAAGTGTTTTGGGCAATTGCTGCAAAACTTTGGCTTTTGGGAGAGAAAGGACTTATTTAGATACTTCCCTTTCCTTTTCTTTCTGGCCTTGACCATCTACATGATGGCTGGAGTTGTGGCAGCCATTTTGTACTCATGAAGGAAGGCAAAGGAAATTGCAGAGACCCCAGCCCTGATATCCTTAGACCTGTGGAATGATGTCAGCAGTCACCTTTGTAGACTTCTTGTCGCGCAGGTAAAATTAGCCTTTACTGAAGTTGAGTAGGTTTTCTGCTATTTCTAGCAGATAGGGGCCTAAGATGTGGGCACTGAATTAGGGAAGCAGTAGATTTGGGTCCTCGCCCTGGTTATTTTGGATTTGCTGAGTGGCCTCAGGCAGGTTTTTTCCTCTCAACCTCTAAAGTGTGGCGGTGGGGACTTGAAGACACCACCCGTCCTTCATGACTTAGGCTGTTTGTAAAATAACTCAGGGGTGATGCTGCCCTTCTTCATCTGAGAAGCACCTTCTAGATCCATTAGGTTCACTTGGTGGCAAACAAGAGAAAGCTGCTTTGCCAGGTTAGGCAGGAAGATAGTTTATTTGAAGAATAGCAGGGACTACACTGAATTAATCGAGCCACCGTTGGAGGACTGACCTGGGGAAGGACAGACTCAGCACAGATGCGACGGTCCAGGGCAGGGGTTCAGGACCGAGGGCCAGCTGTCTGTGTTGTAAATACACTGGAAGAGAGCCGCCCCCATTTGTCCATGTGTGGCCAGTAGCTGCCTTCACGAGGGCAGAGTTCTGACGGGCACACCCTGCGAAGCTGGAAACAGCTAATCATTTGACCCTTTACTGACAAAGGTTTGCTACCCCTGACCTAGGGGGTTGAACCCACCCCTGAGTCTCAACAGGAAATGCAAAGGAGGAAGGAAGATCAGGCCCCACTCCAGTGCCCCCTCTGCATGCGGGGCCTGGGGGGGGTCCACCCTGGGGCTCCCGCACGGCGCCCCCTCAGTCCCTGCCCCTTCTTACATCTGCTGCTGCTTTGTTGTCATAAGCCAACTGCTACCTGAGGAGACATGGTGTGTCCTTCTGTTTGTTCCCTGCCGCCCACTTGGAAGTGGCAAGGGCACCCGCCTGGCCCCTTCCCCCCTGTGCACCCTCAGCCCCTGGAATGGGTCTGGCATGGAGCAGGTGTCAGTGAGTACAGTGAATATTTGTTGAACAAATAACTAAGTTCTAGCTGTTCTTTAGCTACACTGCCCCATTTCCCACGACCAGGAGAGAGTCTGTCTGGTCTCATTCGGATCATGTTTGGTTTGCAAACCATCACTTTGGTTTACAAAGATGAGCACATCAGGAGAGAGACAAGTCCCCCGAGGAAGCTAAGTTGCTGTTATAAAGGAGGGAGCAGTAGGTGATGGATGCGGAGAGTCTGTAAAACGACAAAGATTGACGATAGAGGAACTTGGTCTTTGGGAATTGCTTGCACATGGCTGCCCTGTGACAATTTCTTATTGTGTTCTTAGGTAACCGGCCGTGAGGTGGTGTCTTCCTTCCTTCTAAGGGCAGGGAGGCTGGGTACCTACCTAACACTTCTTGGTCTCCCATGGTGGGGAGAACGCTCCGTGCCTAGCACACTGCCTAGCAGAGATGAGGGGCTAAGCCAATAGTTTGGGCAGAGATGAGGGGCTCAGTCAATAGTTTGGGCTTGGTGCATTTTAATAGTGACAGGATTGTGCATGCATTTATGTGTCAGCCTTTTGAGCTGAGAAGGCAGAGTTCTGGGGAAAACAACAGGTTGGAACCTCATTATAATCCAAGACATGTCTAGCTGGTGTATGACTCCATCTGCAATGACTGTTTTTATAAAAGTATTCCATACTGGAGGCTCCATTCTTTTTGAATGTACAGATTAATCAATACCATGACTATTTCCAGAAAGCTCCTTGCTGAATTTTGTAATGGTGTGTGTGGGCTTCACGGCTACAAAACATGATCTTCTCGGTGAAAGAAGATGAATAGCTTCAGAGAGAAAGGTATTTCTCCCTTCCTGCCCCTGGAAAACATGACCAGATGATGAAGAAAAATGACTCATGACCTGTCTCTACCTCCTGCGAAATGTTCCACTCCTTGAGCATTTTATTCAGCCAGAGTCAGCCTGGCACAGTGCATTAACACCACAAGCTTCTTGTGATGTTTTGTGGCTGATCATACTTTCCTCCTAAGTTCTCTGTAGAACTAAAGCAGTAACAAGGAAAACAGGGCATTTCTTTGCTCCTAAAAATGCTCTCACTGTCTGATTTCTTGAACTGGGCAGAATCTTCTTAGTTTACATGATGATCTCCAGGGAAAGGGTGGGATGGGGCATCTTAAAGCTCATGATTTAGACAGCCGGACTCAGAAAATTGGGTCGAGACCACGGGCCCAGCAATAGGCCGGAAGTCAGGAAACCTGGCTGCTCATCAGCCACAGGGCCTTGGGCACCAGCATCCTGTCGGTTTTCTGTCAGCGGAGCAGGGGTAGCATGGTTCCTTGTGTGTTGGGGAGCTGCGTCCCTGGCCTCTACCCACTGGCCAGTATCAACCCCCGGTTGTGACTCCAGGCATCTGCCGATGTCCCTGGAGCCGGAAGGCAGCGTTGGCCCTGCCGCTGACCTTGCAGTCGAGATGGTGTGGTGATAGGTGTAGAGGAGGGAGTTCAGGGTCTGTCATGCCCTCCATGTCCTGCAGCTCCTACTTATTTCCAGGGCCCCTTCGTCTCCACCTGAGAAGCCATCCTGTGTTCCTTCTGAGAGAGGCCACAGACGGAACATGTCCTTACCCAGCTTTGTGATGTCTACGTTTTCACTGACGAGTGACACACGGACAGAAGTGCACACATTGGAAGTTCACAGCGCGGTGAATTTTCACAGGGCAAACAACCCCTGTGAATGTAACTAGCACCCCAATCAAGCAGCAGGTTTGGAACAGGAGCAGCACCCCTCCACACCCCAAATTCACCACTGTCCTGACTTCAAACATCACAGATTGGTTTTGCCTGCTTTGTTGAACTTCATAACACGGACTCATAAAGAAGAATATGATGTTTTTGCACCTGGCTCCTTTCCCTCTACGGTACTTGTGTCAAGTTCACTCGTGTTATTGTGTGTACTTCTAGCTTGTTTGTTTTCATCAGCTAGCATTCCGTCACCTGAAAATACAGCAACTTATTGATTGATTCCATTGGCCGGGGGCTTTTGGGCAGCCTCCAGCTTGGGGATCATAAGTTGCGCTGTGAACATTTTATCCGTGTCTTTTGGCGAATGTGTGTAATTATTTCTGTTGGGTATGTACCCAAGACTGGAGTTAATGGCAGTATAAAAGCACATGACTAAACAAACAATCGTCTTACTGTTTAGTGTGGTGAGTGAGGGTGTCTGAGGCAGGATGCTTCACCGGTGGTGGTTATGGAGAATGTTGTCTTTGAGAAAGCCAAAAGGGCGAGCAGGAGACAACTATTCGTACACAGGAGCAATGCCAAGCAGAGGAGACAACCTGTGCAAAGGCCCTGAGGCAGGGCTGAGCCCACTGTTTTCCAGGAAGTGAAGGAAATTGACTGAACGTGTCTGGGAGAAGTACGTATGAGGGCCAGGTCATGCGGGGCTGTGAAGTGGGCAGGAGGGGCTTGGGAAGGGCAGTGGGGGATCATTGCAGGGTTTGAAACAAGGGAGGGAGCATAATGTGGCAAGTGTTTTAGGTTTGTTCCTCTTTCTGCAATGTCAAGACTATACTGGAGGGACTGGCGTGGAGGTAAAGGGACCATTTGGAGAATGTCTGAGAGGCTGGCAGTGATGGCAGCCCAGATGAGGGTGATGGAAAGGCAGTGTATGCATTAGAAGTACAAATACAGCAGTCATAAGAAAGCACTGTTATTACTATAGCAACTAGTACTTGTTGGTTCCCCACTGTGTGCGAGGCAATGTGCTAGCTGTCTCATCTGTGTTTAATACCTGATACAACCCCATGAGGTAGGTACCCGCTATCATCCACATCTTATGGCTCAGAAGACAGAAGCTTATAGAAATTACTGCTGCATCTGTCATTGATACAAGTGTTACTGAATCTGAGAGAGTCGGCCTTGCCAGCCTGTATCACTGACACGGTGGGATCTGGACTCATGGGGTCATGAGAGGCCCCATCCTGTCGCTTACCAGCGTCACGGTGCACGCGCCCATGGTCTCCCAGCTGCTTTTCCCCAGTGGGGCTGGGATTGGAGGTGAATTTGTTCTCAGGTCATATACAGTCTTTGTAAATGCAGAAGCAGTGCTCAAATTTGCATCATTACTAGAGAAGATAAACCACCAGTCCCAACAGACTCAGTGCAGTTTTCTTCTGGAGAAACAGGCTCCAGAACAGGAACGGGTGTTTCATCCAGAGACTCTTGTACCCGGAGAATCCCAGAGGGAGCACAACCAGGAGTTCCTTTTTCCTGAAACTAGATGGAACATCGCAGCTTGGGTTTGAGGTCTGCTCTGCCCCCCCAACCCCCGTCCATTATAGCCTCCGGTATATTCTGAGGCTTCATTAGTCATGGGGTACCGGCGGTGCCCAGATGCACCGTGCCCTTCCCACCTTCCTAGGGCGTTTGGGAAGTGAAGTGGCCACTCCTCATTCCTGCCTTCTCTGCAGACCTTGCCTTGACCAAAGCCACCCCTGATGTCTCCCCCACCCCGTCTCCTCCCTGCTTCTCCTCATCTCCCTTTGTGCTCTGCCCGTGGATAATCGCCAGCATTTAGGAAGTGCTTACTCTGTGAAAACACTGTTTTAAGAGCACTGAAAGCGCTGCTTCATTGGGCCCTCCCTCACAAGACGAGTTGTCATCACGCTCCATTGCCAGACGAGGAGACTGAGGTCCAGAGAGCTTTCAGAAATTGGCCGAGGCCGTCACGCTGGCGAGAGGTGCCCTGGGACTGAGCCCACATCTGTCCACCCTGCTGCTGCCTGCCTGTGAGTTCATCTGCCTTCTCCGTGAGGTTGGGCCCCTTCATTCCTGACCCTCGTTAGTGTGGTGCTGGGCGTGTCGTGGGCCCCCGGTATACACTTGCTGACTTGAGCTGAGAGCTGGAGAATGTTTGGTTGCCATGGGATGTTTGAGCTCTACTGGAAATGACCCCATGGAATCCCATGACCATGACCTGATGTGGTGGCTGCGCACAGAGCTTAGAAAATTCTGCTTCTGACAATGACAGCAGTACGTCATGGCTGAGCGTTTTTTTTGTGCCAAACACTGCAGAGCGCTTTAGGGTCGTGTCCCCTACTCCTCATCCCAGTCCTCTGTGCAGCCGTCCCGCTCACCACAGCTCAGAAAGCTACAGTGAAGGGCATCGCCGGGTTGTGGAGGCTGTACCCCCCTGGCCTGTCAGCATTGCCATCGCGGTCTGCACCATCGAATGCCTGGGGAAAGGTCGCCCCCCGCGGCAGCGGCTGAGGATGGACCACAGATGATCCAGTCGTATGTGATCACTACCTTTCACTTCCCTTGTTCCATCATCAAAAAGGCAAGTGGCACTCTGGCCATTTGGTGTCACAAGTTCTGTTATCTTTCATTATTCTGTGTTTGAGTCCCAAATAAGAAGGAGGAAAGGAGCTGGAGGAAGCAGGGAAATGTGCTGAGTGGTCTCAGATCTCCAGATGTCCTCCCGGTTAGGGGGCTCACCAGGCTGGCTAGGGAGGAGGCAGGTGCGGTGGTTTGGGGAGGTGAGGTCTACCGGCCAGGATCTGCGGGCATGTCCTTGCATTAGAGTGGGGACGTTTCTAGGTCAGATCCCATGTGTATCCAAGGACTGGGGGTTTGTAGAGGTGGCATTGTCTGGGTCTGTGTGTGGGAGACACCTGTGTGGTCGTGAGTGTGACTGGAAGTACTCACTCCGTGGGCCTGGAACGTTGGTCTGGACCCAGCTGAGGGTCAAGGGAGTGGCCCCAAAACTCCACTTCCTCGCTGTCACAGGGGACTGGGAGCTGGAAGCACATGGACCACCAACAGGTCCCATGTAGGAACGGATTGTGAGAGCTCGCTCCATGCCCCTCCGCAAGCTAGCCACTTTGTAATGAGGAGCAGTACCCGGATGAAGCAGCTGGGAAGGGGCAGTGGCCTCTGAGCCCGACCTTGGAGCCAGCCTTGCGTGGCCTCTGTCTGTTGCCTGTGTCTGTTCTCCGGAGCATCCAGGGTGTGCCGTCACCTGCTGTTCTGGGCTGATGTGAATCTACAAAGCACTGCTGTATCACCCCTGACTGGAAGGAGCCCCAGACCTGAGGCCAGCCAGGCCCTGGGCTGCACGTGGAGATTTACCCGTTCAATGCTGGCGTGGCCTTCTTTGTCCATTGGCCACTCCCCCGCCCCCCTGCCCCCCTGCACCTGCTTTGCTGCCTCACCACTGTGAAGTAGAGGCAGTTTGGTCCTGGAATGGACCTTTGACAGCTGTGGACTGCAAGAGTTTGGTGTCAGACTCCACATTGTTCAGTAGGAACCTTGGGTGAATTACTCATCCTCTTTGAGCTCCAAGGCTTGTCTCTGCTGATTCGTGAGGAAGCTAGCATTGCTGAACTGGGGATGAAGAACATGATCATGATGGTGACTCTAGTAAGTGACATTTAGTTTAGACTCACTATGTGCCAGGCACTCTGTTAAGCACCTTTTATATATTTGTGTATATATACATACACGTAACCTGAACAGACTTTCAGAATCACCCAGGAATTGATATCCTAATTTTCTAGATAAAGAATCAGTGCTAAGAGGGGTTCAATACCTTGCTTCTGTCACTAAATACTAGAAAGAAGCTATAATGAGTTAAGTGGTGATCCTCCGGAAGGTATGGCCACCAGGAACCTGGGAATGTGACCTTAGGTGGGTTTTTGCAGATGTCATTGAGTTAAGGGTCTTGAGATGAGATCATCCTGAACTATCCAGGTGGGCCCTGAATCCAGTGACCCCTGTCCTAATGACAGAAGAGAAGGCAGAGAGACACACAGAGATGAGGGCCACATGCAGGTGGAGACAGGATGGGAGTGATGCAGCCACCAGCCCGGGGGCCTGGAGCCACCAGAAGCTGGGGGAGAGCAAGAAGACATTCTCCCTTGGAGTCTGCATCCCTGTTGACATCTTGATTTCAGACTTCCAGCCTCCAGAACTGGGAGAGAATACAATTCTATTGTTTCATACCACCCTGTCTATGGTCCTTTGTTGCAACAGCCTCAGGAGACTAAGACAGAGGCACAGCCAGGACTGAATCTCAGACCATCTTCTTTTGGGAGGTGATGTACATCTGTCAGACACGTAGCTCATGCTCAGTTATGTCTCAGTCTCTGTGCGTGAGTCTTGCTAGTTGTCTAGGGAGACTTCTTCCCTTGATGTGCTCTCTGATGCTCTGGAAGACTGGGAACTCTTCCACAATGAGATGAATCCTATTCGTTGTCCATTGCACACCTGAGGTCACAGCTGTCGGCACACGAGGAGACCCTGTGTGCAGAAGTGGGACATGGAGCGTTGCCGCCAGGAGACCTGTTTCTGTCTCCACCTTGACCAACCCAGAGACTTAGGTTTGGAGGTTTCATCTGGGTTTTTGGTCAAGCATGGCCGAGAAAAGTGTTTGTTGGAGTCAGCCAGACCTGGCTGCTGCTTCTGGCAAGTTCTGAGATGCTCCTTGGTGTTAGGGAGTGGGCCTTGAGGTTGTGCAGGTAAAGCACTGAGCACAGAGCCCAGAATAGGAGAAACAAAAGTATTTAATAATATAGTATATATTCACATATTTGTGTGCATATAAAAATATATGGGTATTCATAACATATAAATAAATATGTAAAGCAGAAGAGTATTGGAAACATTGATTTTAAAACTTTTTTTAATTTTTTATTGTTATGTTAATCACCATACATTACATCATTAGCTTTTGATGTAGTGTTCCATGATTCATTGTTTTAAAAACTGTTTTTAATCACAAAAGTTACACTGTTAATAATGAAGATTTAAATTTTTGAAATAAGATATACAACTAGGAGAAGGGTACATATAAAACTAGTTAGAAATAAACACAGTGAATATTTAGTGTATAGTTTTTGCATATTTTCTCTTTCCTGTATTTTTCCTTAAAATGTGGATCTTATTGAACATAATGTTTTGAACCCTTCTTAAACAATGTACTGTGAATGTTTTCCCCCGTGGTTAAACATTTGTCTTCAAAGTGGTGTTTAATGGCTCATTATGTTCTGTGTGGGAGTTTCTGTGGGGCTCCGATGGACTGACTGATGCCTACCGATGTGGGGAGAGAGAGAAGGCTTTTTGATGGCAGACTGTGCAGAAACTGTCTAGCGGAGATGGTGAGAGGTAGGGTGGGCGAGCTCCCAGCGGCTCCCCCAGGATGCACAGCTGCCAAAGCGTTGCTCCTGTTCACGTTCCCATATTCCCCTGGCATGGTGTCAGACTGCCCTCGGCTCACGGCTTTTCCGGCAAGGTACTGTCGAAGTACACATTTTGCTGACCTGACTGTGGGGAAGTTATATCTTATTACTTCATTTGCATTTTCCATGTTGCTCAGAAATGTGAGCATAGTTCTCCCGCTTCCCCTCTGTCACCTGCTGGTGTTCCTATTGGCCTGGGTGCATTTTTCTCATTAATTTTTAGTTCTAATGTTTTTTAGATTTTATTTATTAGAGAGAGACAGAGAGATAGAGCAAAAGTGGGGAGGAGAGGGAGAAGCAGGCTCCCCGCAGAGCAGGGAGCCCAACATGGGACTCGATCCCAGGACCCCAGGATCATGACCCAAGCTGAAGGCAGATGCCCAATCGACCGAGCCACCCAGGCGCCCAAGTTTTAGTTCTTTGTGTAGTCTAGATGCTATTTTTTGTTCACTGTGTTGCATTCCAAAGACTTTTTTTTTAGACTACAACTTGTCTTTCATGTGGCTTATGGTGTCTTATGTCAAAGATTTTGAAGTTAACCTAGTCCCACTTACCCATCTTTTCTCTTATGGCTTGTGCTTTGGGTGTCTTGTTTATGAAGTGCATACCTGCTCCCGCTCTGTAGAGTCCCCTGTATTATATAGAGCACTGTGCTGGTAGGCCACAGTACCTAGCGACTCTGTGACTTGGGTGAGACCTCTCTCTGGACCCCACTTTCTCCTTTATAAAATGGGGATAATAGTGTTGGCTTCATTGTTTTTCAGATTTAGTGTAATCTCCTTGAAAGAGTGCCCAGTGCCTGAAAATCACCCAGGAAACATGAGGTGATCATTGTTGTCCCAGAAATTTTGCTTTTCCTTTTAACATTCATGTGTTAAGTCCATGTGGAATTTAGTTCTGGTGCAGGATGGACATCCGTATGGCTGGCTTGCTGTCCCTGCACCAGTAATTGACCAATCCATCTTTTCACCCTGAGATAGTAACACTACTTCTGTCCCGTAGCAGCTTCCCAGATGGTCGTCTCTGTGCTCTCCTGTTCCAAGGTCTACTTTTCTATCCTTAGGACAATAATGTGTCTTAAGTTAGTGTGGTCTTAACTGATGAGGACAGAGTTCAGTACCTCCTTTACATTCTTCTCCAAAATTGTCATGGCCATGTCGTTTATTTATCCATGTGGATTTCAGGAACAGCTTATTAAGCTTCACGAGGACCCTAAGACTAACATGCGACCACAGGACCTTTTCTCCCAGACACACCACACGGCTCCTATTAGAACATTTCCTGGGCATTTCTGTTTGTGTAATAAGTTCTTGATTTTGAAGATGTTCAGTTTAGTAAACCTTCCTGTGTATCTACCCCAGCAGCTGCGTGTTTCTGGTGTAGACACTGAGGCTGTGCTCTGAGGCCAGCGTGGTTGACCCTTTCAGACCGTTCCTGAAGTTCACCTTCGCCAAGGAATTTTAAAGCTTTGGCTTCTCAGAGGTGATCTCCAGTTTTGGAGCATGTTGGGGACTTCCTTCCAGGCCAGGCCATATGTGGCTTTGCCAACAATCCCTGGTTATCAGCGGGGTTCTTTTTCGGCCTAGTCTCAGGTTGACCACTGGGCCTTTGTCTTGCTCAGCCACGTTTCTGACATTTTTCTTCTTCCCATCTTTTCACATCCATCTTTTCTGATGTTATTTCAGCTCCTTTAAGCAGCATATGGGTGGATGAATCCTATCTCAAAATCTGTCTTTTAACTGTAGTATTTTATCCGTTTGCATTTACTGTGATGACTGATGAATTCAGACCTAGTTCCAACAACAGTATTTTGTACTCTCTATTTATTGCAGTTTTCTTTGACATTTTTTTCCCTTCTTTTCAGTCTCCTAGCACAGACTGAGTAACTGATCAAAGTTCCTTTATTCCCTTTACTTTTGCTGCTGGTATGGAAGTCCCCCATTCAAGTGCAGTTCTTTTCATGGCCGACCGTAAGCTTTGACGTGCACACTTGCTTTAGTGAACTCTGGACCTCAGGACTGTGCCTGCTACCCCCCCGCCCCCAACAGCGTGAAGACATTGAAACCTTGCAGTTTGACCACTTACTCTATTTTCCAACATGCTGTTTTCAGTATTTTACTTTGGCCTTATCTTTAAACCTCCCTAAATTAGTAATCCTGGTTATTTTTATTACAAGAACTAGTTCTCCATATGTTTACTGGTATTTTGATCCCTGCCTCTTGATTCTCTGCCTTTGCTACTCATTTCTTATTGGTCAACAGCTTCTTTCCAAAAGTCTTTAATGCTGTGAGTGGTAACATTTCTTTCAATCTTTATTTGTCTGAAAATGTTTTAATTTTGTCTTTACTTTTGAACAGTAGTTTATTGTAATGTAGAATTTTAGATTTTCTTTCCTCATTGGTCCGTAAAGATATCGTTCCATTCCCGTGGGCTTTTATTATGGCTGAGGAGAAGTTGCTCTCTGCTCTGATTATTGTTTCTTTGTAGAGAATCACTTGCTCCTCGGCTGCTATTACACTTTTCTCTTTTTCTTGGGCAATATTCATTTTACTGTGTTGCATCTGGTAATGGGTACATTTCACCTGTTTTCTGTGTTGAGTTTGTGTACATCCCGGTGGGTGTAGACTTGGGTTAGAATTTCTAGCAAGGCTTCCTTTCTTCATTCACAGCCAAGCTACACTAAGCTCTCTTGCTGTTTCCCTGGCCTAGCAGAAGTGAAATTGCTGGAGCAAGGTGTCTGAGGAAGTTCAAGACACATTGTCACATTGCCCTCCAATTAAAATACTACTCTCACCAGGAGTTCATAAACACAATTTCCCAGTTTTCTTGTTAACCTGGACAAGTGGTTTTCAACTGGGGGCAATTTTGCTGCCCAGGAGACATTTTGCAATGTCTGGAGACATTTTTGGTTATCTCAACTGGGGATGGGGTACTACTAGAATCTAGTATGTAGAAAAAAAAAAAGAAAAAAGAAAAATAGGAATGCCTGGGTGGCTCAGTCGGTCAAGCATCTGCTTTTGGCTCAGGTCATGATCCCTGGGTCCTGAGGTCAAGCCCCCCATCAGGCTCCCTGCTCAGTGGGAAGCCTGCTGTACCTTCTGCCTGCCACCCCCCCGGCTTGTGAACTCGTGCTCTCTGTCTGGCAAGTAAATAAATAAAATAATTTAAAAAATTAAAAAGTTAAAAATAGAGCTACCTATTAAGCTTCAATGTATTTATTTAAAAAAAAGGTATTTATCCAAAGGATACAAACATAGTGTTTTGAGGGGCACCTGCACCCCATTGTTTATAGGAACAATGTCCACAACAAACTATGGATGGAGTTCCGATGTCCATCGACAGATGAATGCATAAAGAAAATGTGGCATGTATACATACAACGGAATATTACTCAGCCACCAAAAAAATGAAATCTTGCCATTAGCGACGACATGGTTGGAACTAGAGGGTATTAATCTAAGTGAAATAAGTCAGCCAGAAAAAGACAAAATGCCATATGATTTCACTGATAGATGGAATTTAAGAAACAAAACAGAGGAATATAGGGAAAGGCAAGGAAAAATAAAAGAAGAGGAAAACAAGAGAGGGAGACAAAGCATAAGAGACTCAACTATAGAATACAAACTGAGGGTTGCTGGAGGGGAGGTGGGTAGGGGATGGCGTAAACTGGGTGATGGGCATTAAGGAGGGCATTCGATGTCATGAACCCTGGATGTTATATGCAACTGACAAATCACGGAATTCTTCTGGAAATTATTTTATTTCTTTATTTGAGAAAGACAGCATGAGAGAGTGAGAATACAAGCAAGTGAGAGGGGTAGAGGGAGAGGCAGGACCAGACTCTGTGCGGAGCAGGGAGCTGGATATGAGATTTGATCCCAGGATGACCTGAGCCCAAGGCAGACTGACTGAGCCACCCAGGTGCCCTGAATCACTGAATTCTACCTCGAAACTAATAATACAGTATAAGGTAATTAAATGGAATTTAAATACAAAATTTTAAAAGAAAAATATATATATTGCCTTGTTTTGTATGTTTGATTGGGATATAGAATGTAAACTGATTTTCTTTCCAGTGGATATAAATTGGTCTTTTTTGGTGGTTGCGGGGGGCAAGTCTGTAGCTTCAGAGGAGTTTTCTTCATTTCTTTAAAATCTATTAGTTCTGGGGCACCTGGGTGGCTCAGTTGGTTAAGCAACTGCCTTCAGCTCAGGTCATGATCCTGGAGTCCCGGGATCGAGTCCTGCATCGGGCTCCCTGCTCAGCAGGAGTCTGCTTCTCCCTCTGACCCTCCTCCCTCTCGTGCTCTCTCTCTCTCATTCTCTCTCTGTGAAATAAATAAGTAAAATCTTAAAATAAAATCTTTAAAAAAATAAAATAAAATCTATTATTTCTATGAGGATAGGTCTTAGTGTTGACTCCTCTGGTTCCGTCTCCCGCAGGCATCCAGGAATTTCTCTCTGATCCTATCTCAGTATCTTCTGTTCATTATCTGGTCTCTTGGCTGCTTTCTTTTCAGTATTCAATGTCCACTATAATTTTGCACCAGTGTTGCCCTTATGCATCTTGTGGATCAGCCTCTTTTCCCGAGAATTTTTCTTCAGTTTTTTCCCAGTTTTTACAATTCTCGTTTCCCATTTCTTGTTTCTTGCCCACTGCTCTTTAGAGTCATATGTTTAAGGGAACTTGTACCTTTTCACGGCTACAAATGCTTGTTCGTACATTTCATTCAGGTCAGGATGTCATTTTACAGTTTTCCTATGTTTTGTGATTGATTTCAGGGGGGTTCTTTACTGAGCTGAAATGTTTGACTCTCTATTTCTGCTTGTTTTGTTTTCTTCTGTCACCTTGGAACACCGGTCTGCTCTATCATTTTCCCTTTAACACACCTGGGTTTGCTGGAATGAGAAACAAAAGTTCCACATAAGAACGAATGAGTGCTCTGAGTAGCTTCGTGGATGCCTGAGGTCTGGATCCCTCTCTTTGGTGTAATTATTCCAAGAGATGTAAATATCTGGGGATGGGGCCATTTGTCTTCTGCTCCTGGGATCCTGTTTTCTTCCAGTAGGTCCTTTCATTTCTACCAGTGGCTTCATTGTCTTTACCACAAGCCTCCAAAGGACACTACCTTCATCCAGGTCTGGCCCTCCCCCGAGGGCCGCCTCTGTCCTCCACACCATGCAGCCCCTTCCTTTGGATCCAAGTAGCCGAAGCTGGAGTCAGCAGGTCTCAGGCACCCTCTGAGCTCTTCCCACTCTCTTTCTGCCATCATTCACCTGTGTTCCCCGCTGAGAAGCCCTCCCTGAAGTCCTCTCCTCTAAGTGCCTGCCTGGTCTGTGCTGACTGCCCTGCTGTCTCTGGCTCCCAGACCCGGCTAAGTACTAACCATCTGGAGTCCACACTTCTCTCTGGCCCCTGGCTGTTTGGGGACAGGGTTATGAGCTGTGTTACTGACTCTCTAGGTTAATCCCTAACCCTTTAAAGTCATGTGTTGAGAGATTCAGCTGCCATTATCCTCAGTGGACTTGTACTCTTTATCACTCTTTTCTAGATGCAGACTGTCAGTAGCACACACACGTAGACAGAATTGTAGAACAGAACATCCCCGTCCTCACCAGCCAGGTTCAACAGTTATCAACTTAGGGCTGAACTTGTTTTAATACAATCCCATCCACTTACTTTGTCCTGTATTATTTAAAGCAAATCGCAGACACCATATTTCATTTGCAGTTGTATCTGTATGTTTCCCTAAATGAGAACCCTTTTAAGGTATTATCATCATAACCTTGTAAATATTCATAAATTAATTTAAAATATGTAATATAAAATACATAGTGTTCAAATTTCCCATTGTTGTTTTTAAGTTGTTTTCTCTGTATCAGGATCCAAATAAAATGCACACGCTCCCATGAGTAGGACCTGCCTTCAAGCCTCCTAGCAATGTGTAGATTTCTCCTCAGGTTCTCCCTTTCTTTACATCGAATGCCCTCCTCCCTCCTTCCCTCCCCCTCCCTCTGGCTCTCACTCTCTGCTTCTCCCTCTCCAGCTCTTGTTCTCTCCTTTTTTGTTACTCATTTTTGAAAATACTTAGGTGTTTGTTCGGGAGCATGCCCACAGAATGCATTATAGCCAGATATACTTTAACACAGTCCATCATACTTCCTCTCAGTTCGTGGAGGAATCTCCACTGTTCGTGGAGAACAGTGCTATTACAAAGAAAATGCAAGCCACACATGGAATTTAAGATTTTCTGGCAGGAACGTTGAAAAGTAAAAAGTATAAGCGCAAAACAATCAAAAATAATTTTGCATCTTGCCGCTTAATACTTCACATTAAGGGAAACCGAATTCTGCCAGAGTAATAAAGATGCGATTAATAGAAAAAGAGTCTGTATTTCTTCAGGTTTTAAGTTTACATTTAAGTGCGCTGTAAATGAAATATAATTAAAATGCACTTCTAAGGAAAGAGGTCCTGCTAACTGCATTCCAAATATTATCGGAACGACTGCTGTGTCGGACCTGGCAGATATAGAAACTGATCAGTTTCAGGTTTGACATGTTGGCAAGACTTCCTCTCAAGTGCTGTGTGCTCTTCCATCTGGAAGCACCTCAGGTCGCCTTATGTTCAAGGCCCATCCATCCATTGATCCTGTGGAGCAAAATGATGATCCTTCATCATCATGGTTTGGATCCTAGAAGCCTTGTATGAACACCTGCAGGAAGAGAAATTTCCCCCCAATACTATACACCTGGCGGTACAGTTTGTAAGGAAACCCTGGTCCCCTAGCATCTCTAACGGGAACCTGTAAGTTCCTTTCTTTTCCTCTTCATTTTCTTATTTTTACTGTGTTAATATGAAAGCAAGGCTTCAATCATATCGAAGTGTTTCAAACCACTGTATTATGGACTTATGAGTGCTCCATTTATCCTCTCTTTTAGCAGTGAAAGTGATTTCGGGTTGGCTTCCATATCCTTTTGATAAGACCCTCATAATTTTGAGAACTTTCCTAATATCAGTATGATGAGGTGTTTGTGTCTCATGTAGAAGTTTTGCTGCGTCTGGCCTGGTCTCAGTCATTTCTCTAAGAATCTATGGTTTTGTTTCCTGGGAAGGCATAATCCCAGATCAAAATGTGTCTCCTTGGGCTTCTCATTGCAATTGGTTTATTTTTAGGCCTTTCCAGTGGACAGAGCGGGGAAATGGCTTATTTGTATTCATATATATTCATACATTCACATACACTCACAACCACTGCCAATTCCAGACTGTCATGATCTTCCTCTTTGTGTCTTCTTTATTTTTTTTCTCTATCCATTAAAAAGTATAGGGCAAGAGGCAGAGTATTACACTAAGTGAATAAAATATTAATTTTTCAAAATGTTTTGTCCTGACTCTCTCAATATTCTTCTGGCTGTATACCTATGTTATGAGACGTCTTATGCCTTACTGGGACAGCATTTGTGGCTTTTCAATAAACTGATATTGATATCCCTATGTCCCAGACTCCTCCACTATGTGTGAACTGTTTTCTTTGTTGTTTTTGTAATGTCACTAAACACCACATTTTATGTCACTTAGGGATTCATTCGCCTCTCACAAGAGATCTTTTGAAATTGTCAAATGAATAATTTATGCATTAGTAAGATGCATAATATATATAGTGACCACTAAGTTTGGACAGATTGTAACCTCGATGCTATGTTGTTGTGTTTATTTGGTTCACCCTCGTATTTAACAGAAGAGAGATAAAGAGCCATTTTATGACAATCAACCAAAGTAGAAGGCAACGTACTGAATGGGAGAAGATATTTGCAAATGACATATCCAATGAATGGTTAGTATCCAACATATATAAAGAGCTTATACAACTCAACACCAAAAGCCACAAATAATCCAATTTAAAAAGAGGCAGAAGAAATGAACAGACATTACTCCAAAGAAGACATCCAGATGGCCAACAGACACATGAAAAGATGCTCGACAACACTCATCATCAGGAAAAAGCAAATCGAAACAATAAGATAGGGCACCTGAGTGGCTCGGTCCATTACACGTCTGCCTTTGGCTCGGGTGGTGACCTTGGGGTCCTGGGATCGAGTCCCACATCGGGCTACGTGCTCGGGGGGAGCCTGCTACTCCCTCTCCCCCTCCCCCCACTTGTGCTCTCTCTCCTTCATTTTCAAATAGGTAAAATCTGGAAAAAAAAAAGAACCAATGAGATATCACCTCACACCTGTCAGAATGGCTAAAATCAAAAATACAAGAAACAACAAGTGTGGGCCAGGATGTGGAGGAAAAGGAACCCTCTTACAGTATTGGTGGGAATACAAACTGGTGTAGCCATTGTGGACAACAGTATGGAGGTTCCTCAAAAAGGAACGATTATGATCCATTAATCCTACCACTGGATATTTATTCCAAAAATACAGAAACAGTCATTTGCAGGAATACATGCGCCCTTTGTATAGCAGCATAGACAAATTATGGAAAGAGCCCAGATGTCCATCAACAGATGAATGATAAAGACAATGTAATACACACACACACACACACACACACACACACACACACACACCATGGAATATTATTCAGCCATAAAAAAGAATGAAATCTTGCCATTTGCAAGGATACAGATGGAGCCGGCATGTATTATGCTAAGTGAAATAAGGCAGTCAGAGAAGGATAAATACCCCATGATCTCACTCCTGTGTGGAATTTAAGAAACAAAACATGTAAGCAAAGGAAATAGAAAAGGGAGAGAGACAAACCACGAAAAAGACCCTTAACTATAGAGAACAAACTGATGGTTGCCCGAGGGGAGGGACGGTTGGGGGATGGGTGAGGTGATGGGGATTAAGAAGTGCACTTGTGGTAATGAGCACTGGGCAATGTATGGAAATGTTCAATCACCATGTTATATACTGGAAACTCATGGAACACTGTATGTTAACTATACTGGAAATATATTTTTTAAAAATTTGAAACAATTTTAAAAGGATGGAACATGGCTTGCTCGATTTCTTTGAGTTGACCTCATGCCATTGACCTGGGGTTGTATTCCTGGAAGCAAACATGGGCAGTTCGAGGTCATGGGTCATTGATGGATGAAGTACAGTGGTGTTCAGTGACATAGAAGCTGAGGTTGTGGAGAGAGAAACAGGCAGGCAGGGGAAGTGGTGCCTGAAGCACCTCTTCACTTCTTCAGCACAGGTTCCCCTCTAGATCTTAGGAGCCAGAGACTTAGGAGGTCGCTGTAGCACTGATAAAGGCAATTGTCCACCTTTAATATTTGTGGGTCCTGCACCTGGGCTCCCAAGAAAGCGATGCTTTCACATTTACCAAGGTCAAAATGAATCCACAAATCTCAATGCATGGGCTCTATTTCACCCCAAGCGCACATTGTACATCTGCTTTATGAAAGAAAAGAACCCAAAGGAGCATTCTGGAAAAGATAAGAAAAAGGAAGACACTTCCCTGGTTCCCATAACATTAAAGCCATACAGCCCTACATGTACTAGAAATTTAAGACCGGGAAATGCAGTGTCTTTCTACAATGTCTTTTGTATAAAAATTTGTAACTTTTTATGTAAAAAAAATATATTTTGGTATATAACTCTATATCAAATTTCCTTTGTCAGGACACTCTCTCCTGTGTAAAGATTGCCTGTCCCATGCAGCTGTACTAATTGGGGCTCAGGTAAAACTCTCACCCTTTTTTTTTTTTTTTTTGAGTTCGAGAGCCATGTGGTATGCAGAGATTACTTAAAAAGAAAATAATTGAAAAGAAATAAAATTAAAATAAAAAAAATTTTTTAAATGTATAGGTGTATCAGGAAATTTTTTACTCTCTCTCACATTGATTTATTTACATTGTGTTACTTACACCATTAAGAGCACCTTAATTACTATAGCTTTACGGTGATTTAAAATTTAGTAAATTTCTCCAATTTAATTCTTCAAGGTTGTCTTGGCTATTCTAGGTATGTTGATCACCATATATATTTGAGAATTAGGTTGTAAATTTGCCCCCAAAGTGCAAATGCAGTATGACTCAGAATAATGCTGATTTGATGTTCCAACAATTTTGAGTGGTCTAGTCCATACATGTGGATACATTTTTTTCTAATTATTTAGATTTCCTTTAATTTATTTCAGCAAGAGTTTTCAGGGATCTTTGTTACATGTGTTCTCATACATTAAATGAAGGTGGATGTGAATCTCCACTCTGTTTATTGAATTTCATTTCCTTTTTCTAAAAATTTCATTTTCTAAATGCTCCCTGCTAGTATATGGAGAAATATAGTAGATTATTACATGAATGTTACTGAGGTATAATTTAGGTACAGTAGAATGCATCCCTTTAAAGTGTACAATTAAGGCTGTACTTTCAGAGATCGTTTCTTTTTTCTTTCTTTTAATTTAATTTTATTTTGTTATGTTAATCACTATACATTACATCACTGGTTTTTGATGGAGTATTCCATGATTCATTGTTTGCGTATAACAGCCAGTGCTCCCTTCAATGCTGCCCTCTTTAATACCCACCACCAGGCTAACCCATTCCCCCACCCCCTCCCCTCTAGAACCCTCAGTTTGTTTCTCAGAGTCCATCATCTCTCATGGTTCGCCTCCCCCTCCAATTTCCTCCCCTTCATTTTTCCCTCCCTACTAGCTTCTCTCTCTCTTTTTATTTTTTTATTTTTTATTGTTGTGTTAATCATCATATTACATCATTAGATTTTAATTTTTATTGTTATGTTAATCACCGTACATCAATAGTTTTTGATGTAGTGTTCCATGACTCATTGTTTCTGCATAACACCCAGTGCTCCATGCAGAATGTGCCCTCTTTAATACCCATCACCAGGCTAACCCATCCCCCCACCCTCCTCCCCTCTAGAACCCTCAGTTTGTTTTTCAGAGTCCATGGTCTCTCATGGTTCCTCTCCCCCTCTTATTTCCTCCTCTTCAGTTTTCCCTTCCTACTAGCTTCTCTGTCTCTTTTTCTTTAAACATATAATGTATTAGTTGTTTCAGAGGTACAGGTCTGTGATTCATCAGTCTTACACAATTCACAGCGCTCACCATAGCACATACCCTCCCCAATGCCCATCACCCAGGCACCCCATCCCTCCCACCCCCACCACTCCAGCAACCCTCAGTTTGTTTCCTGAGATTAAGAATTCCTCCTATCAGTGAGGTCATAGGATACGTGTCTTTCTCTGATTGACTTAATTTCACTTAGCATAATACCCTCCAGTTCATTTCTACAGTTTGTTACTAGAGAAGTTTCTCTGAACGTGTAGAGGACCTGAAACCTCAAGGAGGAGGCATATTGTTCTCTCCTGAGATGAACCTGGTTTTAGGTGTTGTTTCCACAGCTGCCCATTGCCACTGATGATCGTTCTTCTCCTCCTTTGGAGGAGTAAGAGAGAGAGGACGCAGTGTGAGTGCTTTCTCAACAAATAAAAATTAAAAAAGATAAACTGTACAACTAAATGCATTTTCACAGATGTACATACAATTGAAACTACTGCTCCATTCAGGACACAGGGCATTTCCTCTACCTCACAGCTTCCCTTGGGTGGTTCCATTGAAGTCTCTCACTGCCTTCACCCTCAGTCCCAGGCAACCACGGGTATCAAAGTCGGCTTGCATTTTTAACCACGTTATGGAAATGGAACTCTTTTATGCCTACATTCCTTCCTGCAGCCTAGGGATTCTTATATCTATCCATATTATTAATGGATCGCCAGTTCAGAATTTTTCATTGTTAAGGAGTATTCCTCCGTATGGATATATTTGGTCTGTACATTCACCTATTCATGGCCATCTATGCAGTTTCCTGGGTTTGGCCATGGGGAATAAAGCTATGATGAATATTCATGTGCAGTTTGCTGTGTGGCCATATTGTGTAAATCCTTAGGAGAGGAATGGCCGTTCACGTGATTGGTAAATGTTTACCTGTGGTTCAGTTTTTCTCGGTGGTTGGACCATTTTTCATTCCCACAAGTGTATGAAACGTCTAGTTACTTTACATTCTCACCACATATGTTTTCGGTCTTCGTAATTTTAGCCACGGGGATGGATGTGTAATGGTAACTCACTGTAGTATTAATTTATCTTCCCAATGGCTGAGTGTGCCGTCGAAAACTGACCTCTGTGCTTCAGAGCCAAAATATAAGACGAAGACAGAGTTTGGAATATTGAGGAACAATAGCTTTATTGCTTTTCGGGGCACAGGGGTCTAGAACAGGCCAAGGCCCTCAAAAAGGGTAAGTCCCTTCCCCCTGGAGGAAGGGGCAGGGGGGTGGTATATTTTCACAGAAATTGTGTGTCTGCTGCCAGCCTCCTTCATCATGTCTTTAGGGTGGTACCAGGATCCTGAAACAAAAGGCTTAGAAGAGAGGAGCAGAGGTTTGCAGAAGAGAAGGAAAAGGTTACTTAGTTTAAGATGGAGCCTTGCGGAGACATTCATGAAGCCCTTTTGATTTATGTTCAACTTCATGCTTTTCAATGGTTTCAAGTGGAGCATCTTTTCAAGTGCTTTTTGGCCTTTTGTGTATCTTCTTTTGTGAAGCATTTCTTCTTCAATTCTTTTGACCAGTTTTCCTACTGCATTGTCTTATCAGACACAATACGTGTCAGAATATTACACTGAAAACTACAGAGCATTACTTCCAGAAATTAAAGAACTAAATACATGGGGAGATAAAATTTGTGGTGGATTGGAAGACTCATTATGGTTTAGAGGTCAATTCTTCCCAAATTGATCAACAAATCTAATACAATGCCAATCAACCTTCCAGCAGACATTTTAGTAAGTATTTCTAAGCTGATCCAAATGTTTATATGGAAATGGAAATGATCTTAAATTATCAAAGCAATGTTAAGAAGAAGGAGAAAGCGACAGACTTACATTGTCTATTCCAGAATTACTGTATAAATCTTTTGTGCAATTTAAAAGTGATTTGTCCGATTATTATTCAGTATAAGAGTTTCTGCACATTCTCACTGCAGCTTGGAAGTTGTTTTACCCCTTTTTCACTGTAGCTACTTGATCGAAACTTTAGCCAATAGTTCCACAGTTTTTAAGTGGAGAGACAATACTGAAGCTAGAAAGTATTTCACTTAACAGAGAGAAAGACTAATCCCTGATCATTAGGGCAAGGATGACCCTACAAGTCTTAGTGAACTCGCCTCTATTTTCCAGTTGGCCAAGACAAAGTGGGGAGCTACCCATACCAGCAGTTTCCTCTGCAGACCTTCATAGTGTTGACTGCTTTGGGTTAACATGGAACCTAGGTGTTGGCTGTGTCCTGAGAGGCTGAAATTGAGTTGAGGCCCAGGGTCCCTGGGTCAGGACAGGTCATCCAGCTGTTGGAAAACACAGAGGGAGACCAGGCCATCCCCAGGCAGCACTGGCCACTTCCTCCAAGGAATCCACCACCACTACACTTTTCATGACTTCTGGTAACTAGACTGAGAGCCCCACGACAATTGGGATAATGTTTTACTCATCTCTGTACTCATGACTCCTAGGACCAAACCAAGCACTGAGGAAGCTCTCGGAGACGTTCCTTCACGGATCTGATAAAGGGGGTGGCAAATCTCTAATCTCAACTACATTCCTGCCCCAAATACCTGCACGAACGCTCTCTGTTTTCTTCCAGGAGGCAACAAATACCCTTCCTTAAAGTGGAGCCTGCCCTACACTCTCAATGCCCCATGACACTCCCCTGTGGTGAGCTCTGATGAAGAGGGACTGTCCTCTTGGATTCCTCTCAATGGTTCTGTTATTAGGAAGAGATGTCTTCGGCCTAGCTCCCTCCCCCCTCCATCCTCTGCACTGCCACCATATGCCAGGTTAGGAGAGCTACAACAGTTTTGAAAAAGATTTTATATATTTATTTGAGAGAGAGAGAGTGAGGGAGAAAGCAAGAGTGAGAGAGAGACAGAGAGAAAGAGAACAGCTGGGGAAGGGACAGGGAGAAGCAGACTCCACTGCTGAGCAGGGAGCCACCCCCCTCAATGGGGCTTGGTCCCTGGAGCGTGGGATCATGACCTGAGCTGAAGGCAGACTCTCGATGAACTGAGCCACCCAGGTGTGCTGAGCTACAAGATTTTGTTTGCATTCTTCCTCTCACTGCTTTGACCTCCTTAGTGAAATCTTATTGATGTCAGAATTCCAAGTTCTTAACAGAGACTAAGGAAAATGAAACACTCAACACACAGTCAAGACAAATGTGTGTAAAGTCTTTGACAACCATAAATTCAGAAGAATATAATTGGTATCACTGCCTCAGAGGCAAGGGTCTCCTACCCTGGCCCTTCCTGACCTTAGGGTAGAACTCTTGCAGTAAGAATGGACAAGTCCAACCTTTATCCATACATCACTGATCCCTCTAAGCCCACACTGACTTGGAGAACATCCACCATGAGGGCAGCTCTGAGGTCAAAGCTAGGGGTCTGGGGCAGAGGCTCATGGTCACATCGTCCTCCTCTTTTTTTTTTTTTTAAGATTTTCTTTATTTATTTAAGAGAGAGGACATAGCGAGAGAGGGAACACGAGCAGGGGGAGCGGGAGAGGGAGAAGCAGGCTTCCTGCCGAGCAGAGAGCCCCATGCGGGGCTCGATCCCAGGACCCTGAGATCATGACCTGAGCTAAAGGCAGACGCTTAAGGATATAGCCACCAAGGTGCCACTCCTCCCCCTCCTCCTCTTGGAACTGGTGCTTCCCTGAAGTACAAACCAACCCAGATCCATTCTGTGGGGCTCCTCGGCAGGTGCACAGGTTCACCGTGGACGAAGTTACTCTCCTCGTTCTCCTTGCTCAGCTCAGGCTGCTCCTTGCAGAGTTGGATGCCGCTGTATGCATTCCTCAGTTTCCCCTGATTTTTCTGGACCCAACTTGTCCTTCTTCTTACCTCCTTTGGGCAACCACCTGCTCCACCATTGCCTTGTCCTTCTTTGCGTTATTCTCATCCTCCAAACCTGCTGATTTTCTGTCTCCCAAATGCTCCCTCTGTTCTCTGTTTTCAGTGTGGGCTCAGCTCAGGCTCCTGCAAGAGACACACAGTGAAGGGACCAAGTCAGGTCTCAGCTGCAGTCCCCAGGGCTGCTTCAAAGGCACCGCAGACCCTTGTGCACTCACAGAATCATAGCAGGAAGGGACCGTGGAGAATTTGATTAACAACCTTATCTTATACGTGAGGAAGCTGAGTGCAGAGAGATGAAGAGATTTTCCCAAACTCCTTCATCACTTGATGGCAGCACGGCCCCCACACAGGACTTGGTTGTGAGCTTTCCTTTCAAGGCTCCTAACATACCCTCTGGGAAGGCACATCCGAATTTCAGGGGACACTGAAATTAGAAGTTCAACTTAAAAATAAATAAATACTTTTCAGGAGACTTTGGATCAAATGTAGATATTTCCACTGTTAAAAATACCAGAAAGTCCTTCCTGGGGACAAATCTTTCTCCCAGGTATATAATTCTCTTACTTCTTTCCTTTACAAATCATTGGCTAAGATACTAGGATTACAGAAAGGGTATGCAAGGAAGGAGAAGTTCCTCTGTTACCTGTCCTGGTCTCCCAGCTTAAGTAAGAATTAAGTTTCACTGAGTCATTGAATACGCATGGAGAACGGATATTGAAATGGAGACCCTTAAAGAAATACAAAGTATTAAGGCAGACAGTTTTTATGCATTCTAGACAAGGAGAAAATACATTTCTCAGGGATTTTGGGGAGTTTTAATTTAGAGAGTGTCTAGACCAAATTTAGAACCTCTGCTTTAAAGGCCCTGGTGAGAAGGATGTCTTTTTACTTCTTAGTACAGGGGGTGCCTTTTTCATATGGGAGATTGGATTCCTGCTTTCAGGGAGACAGAGGAAGGTTTGAGTGCCCTTGCACCGGTTTCTTTTCGGGTAGCTTCAATTCAAGATAATCAGTATTGTCGACATCAGAGAGTCGGGGACCTGGGTTGGCGAAGGAACTGAGAAAAAGAGACTACAGTGGTGCCTGGGTGGCTCAGTTGGTTAAGCGACAGCCTTCCGCTCAGGTCATGATCCTGGATTCCAGGGATTGAGTCCCGCATCGGGCTCCCTGCTCAGCAGGGAGTCTGCTTCTCCCTCTGGCCCTCCCCCCTCTCATGCTCTCTCTCTCTCTATCTCATTCTCTCTCTCAAATAAATAAATAAAATCTTTTAAGAAAAGAAAAAGAGACGACAGTATAGCGAGGCACAGGGGACCCCGAGCAAACAGCCCGAGATCCTGAGGTTTATTTTCCATAATCTAATATACCTTCTACAGTGATATAGATCTATAATGATTTACAGCAGGGGCTTAGTAAGGCGCACCTTCCACGTACACAGGATTTGTCAAGTGAAGTAATGGCAGTGGAGAAGGAATAAAGAAATCTGCAACTGGCTGTGATCAATTAATTGTAAACACCATTGTACTCGGACCTTAACACAGGATAAGAGAACAAAAAAGGGAATGCACAGTGTGTTGTTTATCGCTGGCTTCCTATCTACAAAACATCTTCTGCTGTGTACTTTAGAACAGACCACACACATCCCAAGGGCATTTCACTCTGATCCTTTCGGATTATTTTTAACCCTGCAATCTCGAGTTTTCTCAGAGATCTCGGAGTCTGAAGGAACATGCACCAGTGGTGGTTGTGGCATTCTGTTTCGCCCAAATATGCCATTGTGGTACATTTTGTGCAATTTGACCTTGGCGCCTATGGGTACCATGGTTTCTCTCAGCCTTGCTCATTACTCAGTGCCTATTTCAAAGAGAAAGCTAAACATATTATTCTTAGATATACCAAGGTGGCTCACTCGGTCAGCGTCTGACTTTTGATTTCAGTTCAGGTCATGATCTCAGGGTCATGCGATTGATCCCCAGTTTTGTCTTCATGCTCAGTGCAGAGTCAGCTTGGGATTCTTTCTTCCTGTCCGTCTGCCCATCACCCCTGTTCTAAATAAATAAATAATATTTAAAAAAGAAATACAAAATAAATACCATGACCTTATGTGAAACTAATACAATGCCGTATGTTAAGTGCACCAGATTAGTTTAAAAATTATTTTAAAGCGCACCTGGGTGGCTCAGTTGTTTAAGTGTCAGTCTTTGGCTCAGGTCAGAATCCCAGGGTCCTGGGATAAGCCCGTATGTCCAGCTCCCTGCTCATTGGTGAGTCTGCTTCTCTCTGTTCCTCTTCCACTCCCCCACCACCGCTCCTGATCTCTCAAGTACTCTGTCTCAAATAAGTAAATTAAAAAATTTAAAAAATCAATGCAATGGTCCTCTCTGGAATCAACCCACTTATAAGCATGCTTTCTTTTTGCTGCACCCCTGTCCCCCCTTTCTCCTTATTACCTATCTGACCTACATCTTTCCCGCAGTGATGGAGATGGATCAGATGCACTGCTTAACCTGGTGATGGGGCCAAAGAGAAGTGCACACATGGTTAGAATGGGCTGCCTTGAGAGTCAGCCGTAACGTAGCTACAGGCAGTTAGAAACAAGCCTAAAGTACCATTAGGAATAAGCACTGCAACATTTAGCGGTACAGATTTTAGGTGTGGTATTCATATCAACTTCCTTGTACAAATGTGTTTAGACTCAAGCATGAGACTATGGGATCAGACAAAATGAAAGAAAACTCTGTCACGTGTGAAGATAGTAAGTTACCAAAGTTACTCTGAGTTGTATAATTAGTTTGTCCCTTAGCCCCTCATTTCCACCTGCAGAACCTAGAAGACGTGCAACAGAGTCTCCACTTGCCATCAAAGTCAATCTGAGGACACAATAATTTAAACTGTTAACCCAAACTTTCCATTTTTTCTTAACCTGTGTTGAATACCAGGCATTTCGATTGCCCATTCCCATTTTCAGGGAGACTGCAGTGAGGACAGAGAGTAATGTGTTGGATCCAGGTAATAGTCTGTTTCTTGGTCTGCTTCTGTGCTCAGCATGTCAACTTTTGTCTGCCAGTGGACCTCTAACCACACAGGGGAAACCCAACAAATATTAAAAGTGTAGGTTCTTTAGGTTGATGTACATTTAGGATTCTGTAGTGCTCAGAATGGCTCTTGAACTGCAAGGACCAAGGTAGATGCCCCCTCCTTACCTTAGGGGGAGTAATTCTGATTCCTGAGGCATGCACCTCTTTGTTTTCTATTTATTATTATTTTTTTAGAGTTCGGCTAGGCTCCATCACTAACGTGGGACTCTATGCATGACCCTAAGATGAAAGATGTACGCTCTACTGACCGAGGCAGCATGTGTCCCTCCAGCACCTTTGATGCAGGCACATACCATGATTTTCATGTTGAAAAAATAGTGCAAACTCTGGGACATGCCTTCAATCCGTTCCACTCCTTCTGGGCATGTTTCCTGAGTTCCGGCTGTGTGCGAATTCTCTTTCCCACCCACCCATAGAAGGACATATATATGGAAAATGTGCCCACCCATAGAAGACCCTCTAGGATCCCAACCCAGATCCGCTGGGATCCCTGTGGTCTTTTCTGTGTTATTCTCTCCTGCTCTCAGTGTGTTTCTGCTTCTAAAGACACCTGTGAGCAGGACTGCCCTGGGGCTCCTGGAGCTCCTTTGTACCCAGACCCAGAAACCAGGGAGTACATGCTGTATATGACCACAGCCCCATTTATCTCCCCTCCCCAAAGGCACTCAGCCTTTCACTAACAGGTGCAGCACGGTGAAATCTCCATTCCTGGCCCAGGGGTGACTATCTCTGAAACACAAGTGTCCCTCAGGCTGTCCTGCACCTGTCAGGACAAAGCTCCCCCACAGCTGTTGCTGGAAATCACACCTTACACAACAATGAACTCAAAATGGTAACAGATCTATGTATAAGAGCCAAAACTATTGTGCAAGAGGAATACATGGGAGAAAATGGTCAGGAATTCACAGTAATCAAAGAGTTCTAAGTCACTACGGCAAGAGCACGATACGTAAGAGAAACCTGAAGATGAAGAACTTTTTTGCTACAAACTTTGTCACTGAGAAAAGGAACAGAGGAGCCACTGATTAGGAGAAAATATTTGTGGATTAAATACCCAATGAGGACTACCATTCACCAGAGACAAGAGGACTTTGAACTCTCTCAATGGGCAGAAGCAACACACTTGTTTAAGGCAGTATAAGAGTTGAATACACATGTACCAAAGGAGACACATAAAAAGGTAATCAATGTTATTAGTAATATGTTATTAGTCCTCAAAGAAATGCAAGGAAAACCAGGTACCATTTTACACCAACTAGTGCACTTATTTTCCAAAGACGATACCAAGTGTTGCTGAGGATGTGGAGAAACTGGACCCTCCTATATTGCTGGTGGCAACGTAAAATATAAGAGCCCTGTGGAAGCCACCTTGAGAGTTCCTAAGAGTTCAGCACAAGCTTGCCATAGGACCCAGCCATTCCACAACTAGGAATCTATCTGAGAGAAGTAAAAACATATGTCCGCTCAAGTCTCGGTCAGAAATGTTCCGGGCAGCGTTATTCACAATGGGCAAAAACTGACAGCAACACAAAGGGCCATCGGCTGGTGAATGGACAAACCAAATGTGGCCTATCTGTACCATGGCATCTATTGGGCAACAAAAGGCACAGAAATCTGATCCAAGCTACAGCATGGAGGAACCTCAAAAGGATGCTAAGTGAAAGAAGCCAGTCACCAAGAACTACAGACTGTCTCATTCGGCTTATGTAAAATGTGCAGAAAGGAGCAATGCACAGAGACAGAAAGCAGATCAGTGCTGCTTGGGGCTGGAGGAGGGAGTGGAGACTGTCTGCAGAGGGGCTGGAGGGAGTGTGGGAAGGTGAACAAGACTCTGAAACATACTAGGGCACTAGCTGAACAGCTCTGTCTTTGTTTACAATGGGTGAAACTTATTGTATGTCAGTTTCACCTAAAAAAAGAAAGAAGGCGACCGTTACACATCAGTGGGACCTGGGGCCCCCAGGCAAACACTGCCTAGTGAGGGGCCACATCCTGGAGTCCCAGCAGGTGGTGGCTCAGAGCCTGGTTTCTGACCTCCCAGCTGGAGTCAGGGATTCAGTGCCTGTGCCTTCAGCCTCAGGCCCCGGCAGTTCCCCTGGAATCCACCAGGCAGCAGACTACTTAAGGGAACAGACCTTCAGGTTGCCCAAGGACACCAGGGGGAAGCAGGCAAAGACAGGGGCAGCAGCTGGCTGGAGATACGTAGAGGAAGTCAGGGCTGCAGGACCCATGGAAGCCGCTGGCAAGATCTGGATGGATCTTAAGTAGGTTTGGTCCCCTGGGTGGGCTCTAAGCACTAACCTTTAGGTTAACATCCAAAGGTTCCCTTTGATGCTCCCTCCTGCACTGGCACTGAGGCTCCCCCCTGCCCCACCGCTCAGCATAGGGAAAAGAGCCTGTGCTGCTATTCACCTTCTTCTGAGTCTAAATGGAACACTTTGGGCTGGGTTTAGGGGAATCTGCCCTTTTCTGGCCCTCTATGTAGGGCTAGCTCCTGGGGACTGAACCATCCCTGCGGGGGCCTAGAAGAAACACTCTGGTCCTTCACATTGGGGCTGGGCTTGCAAAGAAGGGTTCCTGTTAACCCATATTTCCCTGGCCTTGGCTGAACATCCTGGTCCAAGATCAGGGGCTGCAGTGACCTAAAATAGGGAACTTCCTATATGTTACTGCCCCTCTCTGGCAAAATCCAAAGAAGGCCCATGGTAGTGGTGGGGGGAGGGGAGGGCATAGAAACCTACACTCTGTCAAAACATCCTCTACAGTGAAGATTTAAAAAAAAATGTTAGAGGACAGATCTCATATTACATAGTCGGAGGTGCAGTAAGAGATCTGCGTGGTTAGAGTGGGAGCTACACTAGTAGTCAGCCTAACATAATTTATAGAGTCGCCCAATCCCTGTGATGCCATGTGAAACTGATGTCACATGGGGAATCAGTTATGAATCAATTTTGAAAAAACCTGAAGGTGAGCGGAAAACTTACTCTCCTAGTTCTCCTTGCTCAGCTCAGGCTGCTCTTTCCAGAGTTAGATGCTGCTGTATGCATTCCTCAATTTCCCCTGATTTTTCTGGACTCAACTTCTCCTTTTTCTTACTTCCTTTGGCAACCACCTGCTCCACCATTGCCTTGTCCTTCCTTGGGTTATGTTCATCCTCCAAACCTGCTGATTTTATGTCTCCCAAATGCTCCCTCTGTTCTCTGTTTTCAGTGTGGGCTCAGCTCAGACTCCTGCAAGGGACACACATTGAATGGACCAAGTCAGGTTTCAGCTGAAGTCCCCAGGGCTGCTTCAAAGGCACTGCAGACCCTCGTACACTCACAGAAACTGAGCAGGAAGGGACGGTGATAATTTGATTAACAACCTTATCTTACACATGAAGAAGCTGAGGCCCAGAGAGACAAAGAGATTTTCCCAAACTCCTTCATCAGTTGATGGCAGCACTGCCGCCACACAGGCCTTGGCTCTGAGCTTCCCTGTTGAGGCTCCTAACATATCCTCCGGGAACCCGAATCTGAATGTCAGGGGACAGTGGTCAATCCATATTCCCACTGTTCAAACAACAATGTCCAGAAGGACTTTTCCTGGGAATACTCTTTTGTCACAATTATACAGTCATACTTGTATACTCAGTTGGTTTACACTCCTGGTTGAACTTCAGTCCACTCTCAAGATGGGAGAGCAGACAGGCCCTGGGGTGGCAGCTGCACCGGGGTTAGGGGTGTTTTTTCTTTTTATGTTTCATAGATTATGGGTCACAGCCAGGGTGGTTTCCAACTGAAGATGTTTCCAATCATCTAAGGGACTCAGCCTAATGGTTGATAGGGGGAGTTTTTGGCCCTAAGTAAGTTCTTCCTGGAACTGTCAAGGCCATTTTCCCCACTGGGGGATGGAAACCGCAATGTAAATATATTATAAGGAAGCCATAGGTTATTGTAGGACACACGCTGTTAAGGAGAGCACAAGCTCTGCACCTGCTGGTCTGGATCTGACAGTCCAGCAGGTGGGAAACCACGAAAGCACTGTGTACCACCCTCCTTGCCTCCAGCTCAGATCTAGCTGCCTACTCTACCAATTTAACACCTGGGACAACCCATGCAGGAACAATTCCTTTTGACCCATTTTGAAATGGGAAATGGAGCCACAGGAAATTCAAGATACTTAGTCCAAGTCTCATTTTCCCACTCAGGTTTGCAGCTACAGCTTGGGAGACCAGAGGGCTCTCTTTTCTTGTTCTCTGTTTTAGGGATTTCCAGGGACAAAGAACAATCCCAGCCTCCGATGCCCTGAACTGCTCTGGCACTCCCAGCCTGGCTGTTTTGTTCCCATGTGTGAAATAAATAATCTTACATGCAGAATATCAACCTCAGACAAGATTGCTTTGAGACCTTGATGAAATGGGACAAAACAAGGCTATTCACAATACTGTTAAGACCTACATCCAAAAATCGACCTCCCTCCCTAAGGAAACGCATATGACTTCTTTACCACAATCAAAGAATTGTCCGTGCTGCCAGTGTTCAATATAGAACAAACCCTGCCTATTTCCATCCTTCCCCATATCTCCCAACTAAAGCCCAAATCCTATAAGAGATCCTCTCACTGAAACCTTGGCGTGTATTCTTTCTGGCTGTGAGGAATAAAAAAGCCAATCAGTTTAATCTGGCTTAAAGGAATTCACACCAAATTTCCAGGAATGAACAGGTGTAAAAACCCACTCTTAGGAAGAAAGGTCATATTGTCTATGAGATACCTAGGCTCTAGAAATCCAGAACTTGTTTTTATCCTAAAAAAAGAAAGAAAGAAAGAAAAAAGACTCTTTCTACCAACCCCCTAATAACTAAAAGGAACTTTAGGTGTTCAGGCAGGATCTTCCCACCTCTGATTTAAACTAGCGATTGCTGGGGCACCTGGGAGGCTCAGCCGGTTGAGCGTCTGCTTTGGCTGAGATCATGATTCCAGGGTTCGGGAATCGAGCCCCACATCGGGCTCCCTGCTCAGCGAGGAGTCTCCTTCTCCCTGTGCCTCCCACCATGCTCTCCTGCTCGCTCTCTCACTCTCTCTCAAATAATTAAATAAAATTGTTTAAAAAAATAAAAATAAACTTGATATTGCTCTTGATCTTGGGATTGTGAGTTCGAGCCTCACATTGCATGTAGAGATTCCTTAAAAATAAAATCCCTGAAACATTTAAAACATATGGGGCACCTGGGTGGCTCAGTTGGTGAAGCTTTCAACTCTTGGTTTTGGCTCAGGTCATGATCTCAGGGTCCTGAAATTGAACCCCAGGCTCAGTGCAGAGACCTCTTCAGATTCTCTCCCTTTGCCTCCCCCTCTGCCCCTCCACACCGTTTATAGGCTTGCAGGGGCATGCTCTCTCTCTCCTAAATAAATAAATAAATAAATAAATAAATAAATAAATAAATAAAACTTTTAAAGCTTTAAAAACAAAAATAAAATAGATACTGAGGATAAGTCAGGGAAGAAGCTAGCTAAGAAAGAATGTTTCGCACAGTATAGCTTAGTAAGGCCTCGGATCAGTTATAACCCAGTATTCCCAGCTGGGCTGGAAGCTCCAACCTTCAGTTCACAGGGGAGCGAGCTCTCTGATTACCCAGCCAGAGGCGAGCGCGGGTCCTCTCTGGGGGCTCTCTAGCCCTAAGCTGCCACTCTGGACTCTTCGGCCTTGTCTAACTGCATCGGCTCGGAACACATTGAGCCCAAAAATCATGTCACGGTATCCACAACGATGTGGTGTCATAGAATCGGAATCTTGTGTTGCCGACAAAATGACAGGACTCTCGCATGCCACATTCAGAAGGAAATGCTACTTTTCTTGTCATGGAACATGTCATCACCCCCCCCCACACACACACAAACACTTAAATGTTAGCTGTTGGGAATGTATTTCTTTGGAATCTGTGGCAAAGGCCGAGCTCCCAGTTTTGGTGCCCGGCGGTCTCCGCCAAACGCATCCAGGACTTGGCCGGCTCTGTCGGGTCTCCTTCCACATCGGTGCCTGGCCCTGCCCTCCCTCGCCCTTCCCATGACCCTGTGGGGCGCTGGTCCCCACGCCTTCCCGCTGCTGAGCGGGACACTCGCCTAACATCTCTTGCTCCACTTGAAATCCTGTTCCGCACATCTGGCCTTACCAGACACACCTTTTGGGTGTAGCTTCTGCTTTTGTTCTCTTACAGTTTTGGCTCTGATTTCCAGTACAGATCCTTCGCATGATTCTGCGAATCTATTTATTGTTGTTCTTAGTCCTACGATGATAGTTTTCATTTCCAAGAGATATTTTGCTACACTGCTCTCCCAACGAGGCCTGAGAACCCATAGGAGGCCTAAATCCAGGGGGTGTGGACGTCACTTCCTGTCCGGTCACAGGCTGGCCATTGCCCAGGAGGTGGGGTGGGTGGGGAAACACGTGGCGGGGCATGGATCAGAGGGCCCGTGACAAAGAAGGGAGCCACGCAACAGGTGTGTCTTCTATAGAAAAAGCAGGGACAGTGGCTCCTGTTTAGGCATCTGTTGCTCACGGGCTCTGGGCCCTACTACTCTAGGACTGGCTCCTGATTTGATCACAAGTCCTATGTAGATGGACTGGAGGAGTGTGTGTGTGTGTGTGTGTGTGTGTGTGTGTGTGTGCGCGCGCGCGCGTGCACGTGCGCATCCTAGAGACCCTGAATGTGCAATGTAAAGCCTACAAGGCTCCAGGGCAGCCCAGGCTAGATTTCTGCATATGCTACCTTGAGTAATCAAAAATGCCCATGTTTTTTCAAGGTAAGATGGCTCTGCTCCGCTTCATATTTTCTTGTTCAGTCCTCTCCACTTGTCATGAAAGGTATGTTAGCAACATATTTGGTATAAAGGCTGCTGAATATTTAGCCCACCAAGGTCCTAAATCTTACCTAGTATGAAGTCTTCCTCACATTTTTGAGGGTAACATTGGGAGGCACGAGCAAACCAATGGCCAGTATGAGTCCTCAGCACTGTTTGCAAGAATTTTTTTTATTTTTTAAGATTTTATTTATTTGACAGAGAGAGACACACTGAGAGAGGGAACACAAGCAGAGGGTGTGGGAGACGGACAAGCAGGTTTTCTGCTGAGCAGGGAGCCCGATGCGGGGCTCGATCCCAGGACCCCAGTATCACGACCTGAGCGGAAAGCAGAGGCTTAACGATTGAGCCACCCAGGGGCCCCCTGACATTCATTTTGAGGAGGAAGTCTAAAATGCAGTGAGAAGAAAGGAGGGTGATTTTTTTCCCTCCATTTCCAAGCCCCAAAGCAGGTCTAATTTAGATTTAATGTCAGGGATGAACTTGAAAAGTTCGTTCTAATCAAGAGGAGACTCAAGAATCCGTCTCTAGGTATGGAATTCAATCCTCGGCCAAAATACTATTCAAAACTAAAAGTGAGAAAAAAGAGTGGGGAAGGAAGAAATAAAACTATGGTTGACCTTGTACAACACAGGTTGGAACAGCACGCGTACACTTATATGTGCATTATTTGATAAACACAGTATACTACTCCAAATATATGTTCTCTTCCGAATGATTTTCTTCATAACATTTTCATTTCTCTAGCTTACTTTATTAGAAGTATACAGTGTAGAATAAATATAACTTGCAAAACATGGGTTAGTGGACTTTATGTTATCAGTCAGGCTTCTAGTCTACAAGTGGCTATTAGTAGTTAAGTTTTGGGGGAGTCAAAAGTTATAACACAGGTTTTTGATCTTGAGAGTCACCATCCTTACCCCACATTGGTCAAGGGTCAACCTGTATCTCTATTTACAGAGGACATGCTCCTAAAGATAGAAAAACCTCAAATCATCCACACACAAAAATATTAGAGTCCATAGACTCATTCTGTAAAGTTGCAGGGTACCATATATACAAAATCAGTTGTGTTTCTATGCACTAGTAATGAACAATCTGAGAAGGAAATTTAGAAAGCAATTCCATTTACAATGGCACACAATACAGTAAAAGTGTCAGGTGTAAATTCATTCAAGGAGAGCAAGACTTGTTCACTGAAAAGCATAAGAAGCATTGCTTCTGCAAGAGATAAAAGACCAAATGGGGGGAAAAAAGAACAACTGTATGCATGCATTGGAAGATTTAATGTAGTTCATATCTCAATACTACGCAAATAGATCTATAAATTCAATACAATTCTATCAAAAATTTTTCTTCTGCATTTTCTAAATTCTGTCAATCCCTTGTAGTACATTTGCTTTCAGACATTGTAGTTTTCATCTCTTAAAAATAGAGAGGGTCTTGTTTATATTTTCTATTTATCGGTTTAACATTTACAACTGATGGAAAACTTATACTAAAAGCTTTCATATCCTTCTCTGGCGGTTCTCACATGTGTCAGCTCTGGGTTATTTTCAGATGACTGATCTGGCTCCTTATTAGGAGTTATTTCACCTGCAAGAGCTCCAGGTCCTGCTCCCTCTACTGCTTTCAAATGATTGCCCCCTAACTTGGTGGCCTTTCCTCCCATGGAGGCCCTGAGCAGGACCTCACTGCATGCCACACCAGTGACCCTGCACAACTCTGGTTAGGTGACTTTCCTCAGACCAGCTGGTTTGTCCCACATCACCTTTCCCTTTTATTCCCCAGGAATCCCAATTTGGCTGGTAAAATACCTGGCGCTTTCTATTTTTTAGGTTAACCAGGCAGTGTGTCTCTTTGCCCGTTCCAGCTCCTAGAGGCCCCTCCTCCATGCTCAGCCCCAGCCCCAGTCCCAGCAGGCAGAGTCCTCCTCACACAGCCTCCATCTGACCTCTTTCTCTGCCTCTTTGTGTTTTAGGACCCCCTTGTCATTGCAGGGCGCCGCCTGGATAATCCAGGATCATCTCCCCATCTCAAGGTCCTTAACATAAGCACCTGTGTAGGGTCCCTTTTGCTGCAGGGTGGAACATGTGCACAGGTTCCTGGCATTAGCCTGGGCAGCTCCTAGGGAGGGCGCGTTATTCTACCCAGCAGCACACTATTGATCTCAGGTGACAACTAAAGTTGGACGCCCCCTCTCCACCCTCCAATCTTTTCTAATTTAAACATTCCGGGAAAAGTAAACCACTACCTCAAGGCGCAATCAAGACAAGGCAAATCAGAACCCTAGGGCGCTCCATCCATGACCATACAAGTACCCGAATCTCTTCAAAGTAGTTAGTCTGTTTAGTTTTCCAGACCTGGCTGTATTCCCTCCAAAGGCCGACCTTGACTGTAGAAATCCCCTCCAGGGGGAAGCGCCCAGCGGTGGAGGGAGGGAAGGCGGTGGCAGAGTGGGGAGCCTAGGACGACACTAAACCCCTGCTGAGAACTCTGAGCCTGGTCCAAGCAAGTAGAAGGGGTGGTCTCCTTTGGCCCTGCCCTCAACTGCAGGATCCTTGGGCTCCTCCCCGCGCGGCCACGAGGGGGCGCGCCGTCCCTGTCCTAGGAGCCCGCCTGGGGAAGAAGCGGGCCCCAGAACGTGTTCAGCGTGTGGGCTGTTGTGGGCAGGTGTCAGCCCGAGGACCCAGGGGTTGCGGAGTTTTGGTCCTCCCGTCCCCCCCGCAGTGTCCAGGCCTGGGGGAGGCGGTGGGGACTGGTTTGAGCTGCACAGGTGCGGCCATGGCACTCCGTGTCCTCCAACCCGGTTCTGAAGAGAGAGAGCTAGAGAGAGCAAGAGTCAGAGATGTATCTGCGCTTCGCGGGCTGGTGGAAAGTCCTCCCTCATGTTTCTCTCTGGATGGCACAGCCTTCCCTGTGCTGGGAGGTGGGGGAGGGTTGTGTAGGGTTTGGGGGGGCCAGAGCTGCAGGGAGAGGAAGGAGGAGTGGTAACCAAATCAGGAGATGGAGGAGACTGGGCAGGTGAGGAAGGGAGCCAGGGCAGGGGGAGGGAGAAGGCGGGAAGGGGAGAGGGGGAAGGGGGCAGGGGTGGCTGGAGGAGGAGAAGGAGGAACACCAGCACTGAAATCTAAGTTGGGAGGGGAGCTGGGGGCAGGGATACAGGGTGGGGGTGGGGACTGAGGTGAAGCCCTTGAAGTCACGGACGGGGCGTGTCTGATGCAAACCAGGTAACGTTGCTGTGCGGTTCTGCCCCTTAGAATTCGCAGCACTGAGGAGGTAGCAGCGCTGTTGCTTCCATTGTATTCAGAAGCGTCGTGTGGAGGGTGAGGGTGCTTGCGACAGGAGTGGGTGCCTAGGGTGTTGGGGTGCGCCTAGGCGAGTGAGCGTGTGTGTCTGGTGGAAGGCGGGTGAGACTGGTGTGGGGTGGAGGCGGAGCGATTCACACTTACCCAGCAGGGGAGATGGGGATCAAGCAGGTGGTTTTCCCCCCGCGAGGCCCCTCCATCGCACCGCGGACGTGCTGACCCCAGGGATTTCCCCGAGTGTGGACAACTCCTCTGCATTATTTGTGGCAGTGGCAGTGGGGGGCTGCTTTTGCTTTTTCACCTGTTGTTGGTTGTTTAAGAATAGCCTTTGTTTTCTTATTCATTTTTCTGTTTGTTTGTTTTGTCTTTTCCCTGCCTTTGGCTGATGGCATTGGCTGAAGAAGAAGCTCACTCAGGCGACACCAGGACGCTGAATAAAACACCTCTGCTTTTAAGGGCTGCTTTCTTGAGAATCTGGGTTTGGCTCTTTCTCAATCAAAAGCATGCAGGACAGTTTCTGTCCACTGGTCATATATCCCACCTTGGCTGTCGGGTTTCTTTTTCTGTTTTTCGCAGAGCAATGTCTCTGCTTATATTTCAGTGGGTGGTTTGCAGTCCCTGATCCAGCAAAGGTGCTTTCTTTTCATTCCCTGGGGAACATGGGTCAGCGTCCCTTCTCCTTCTTCCCTCCCCTCCCCACCTATCCCCCCAGGCACCCTGCAAAGCCTCACCCAATCCCTAGACTCCATATCCTTGATTAGGCCACTTGGTAGCCTACCTAGTTTAGCCTTGCTCCAGAGGACCCTTCCGAGACTAGAGACGGTCCAGCTTGATGTAGTTTATTTATTGTAAGTTTATTTGTTGAAGTAATCCCTACACCCAAAGTAGTGATAGGGGTCATGAAGCCAGATGGAGACTCCCCTGCTCTCCTGACTGAGCCAGCCAGGTGCCCCCTGACAGGCTTTTAAAGAGGCACCTCTGTCTACTCACAAAGAACCCGCTGGGTTTGGCACCACAGACCTTTCCCAAACAGCAGGTTAGCTCTAGGACAAAGGTCCTTGTGGCTTCTGCAGCTCTCGGGCTCAAGCAAAACTGTCCCTACTGATATACCTGCATTGTTTTGTCAATCCGAGCTTGAAGGGGTTTCTGGCTTCAGCTTTCACCAGAGCTGGTGTTTTTTTTTCTCTACTCCCTAAAGGCCTCTATTCAGAATCTACAACTGACGGTTTTCCAACTTTTTCTTTTTTAATTTTTTATTCTTACGTTAATCACCATATATTACATCATTAGTTTTTGATGTAGTGTTCCAGGATTCCTTTTTTTGTGCATAACACCCAGTGCTCCACACACAGTGTGCCCTCTTTAATACCCATCACCAGGCTAACCCATCCCCCTACGCTTCTCCCCTCTAGAACCCTCAGTTTGTTTTTCAGAGTCCATCGTCTCTCATGGTTCATCTCCCGCTCTGACTTACTCCCCTTCATTCTTCCCCTCCTGCTATCTTCTTCTTTTTCTTTTTTCTTAACCTATGTTGCATTATTTATTTCAGAAGTACAGATCTGTGATTCAACAGTCTTGCACAATTCACAGAGCTCACCATAGCACATACCCTACCCAATGTCTATCACCCAGCCACCCCACCCCTCCCACCCCCCACCACTCCAGCAACCCTCAGTTTGTTTCCTGAGATTAAGAATTCCTCATATCAGTGAGGTCATATGAAACTTCTGTTACACTCAAGATACACGGCATTTCCACTACCTCACAACTTCCCTTGTGCCCCTTTGCGGTCCATCACTGCCTCCAGCCTCACACCCAGGGAACCAACGATACTGGAGATCATTGCAGTTTTAACAACTTCATATAACTGGAAATACATATATATACTCTTTTATATCTGCTTTCTACCATACAGTGCAGTGCAATGATTTTAAAATTCATCCATATTCCAGGGCACCTGCGTGGCTCTGTCAGTTAAGCGTCTGCCTTCAGCTCAGGTCTTAATCTCAGCATCTTGGGATCAAGCCCCGTGTGGGGTTCTCTGCTCCCCACGGAGCCTGCTTCCCCCCCTCTGTCTGCCACCCCCCCACTTGTGCTCTCTCGCTCTATCAAATAAGGAAATAAAATCTTGAAAAAAATAAATTCATCCATATTCCTACATGCACCAATACTTCATGACATTTTTATTGCTGGGCAGGATTTCAAGTGTTTCGTCTCTGTTTATACATTCATCTGTCACTGGACTTTTGTGTCACTTCCAGTTTGGGGCAGTCATAATTGGGGCATAATAATAAAGCTATTACACACATTCATATGCTGATAATTCTGTAGACATACTGTGTAAATACCTAGGAATGGAATGACTATCCATAGGATTTGTATTTGTTTAATCTTATAAGTAACTGGAAGTCAGCTTTTCAAAGTGGTTGTACTATTTTTCATTCCCACAGCTATATGAGACATCCAGGTGTTTTGTGTGAGATTTCAGACTTTCTGACTTTAGCCATACCAACAGATATGCCATGATACCTCATTGCAGTACTGACTTTTTACCCTCATGACCAATGCATTGTGCATCTTTTCATGTGCTAATGAACCATTCCCATATCTTGTTTCCTGAAGTTTCTATTCAAATCTTTTGACCAATTATTGTATTGTGTTCATTATCTTATCAGACTATATGATATCTAATTCTAGAGAATGGTCCTTTGTAGGAGATAAACATACTTCTATACTGTGGCTTCCCTTTATGTCCTCTTAAGGTTGTCTTTCTTCGAGAGTTACATATAGAAAGATAAAGATAGATCAATTCATTTTCATATCCAAAGAAATAATTCATTGCCACTTTAAGCTTGCAAAAACATACGGTTGAACTTTTTGGAAAATATAAAATCATTTATTGAATTTCCGGGTATGAAATTTTTTGTTTTTATAATTTAAACTGTTTCAATGGGCATATTGAGATATAATTTACAAGCAAGAAAGTTTATATAATTTAAGTCTAAAGTTTAGTCCGTTTGAACATATATATGCATCACCCACACAGTGGATATATCTATCACCCCAGAAAGTTTCCTTGTGCTCTGGCCAATTCCTCCCTCACATTCCCACCTCAGGAAACCACCGATTGGCTTTCTGTTACAATAGAATTATTTCCAATTCCTAAGGTTTTATATTTTGAAATCATATGCTATGGACATTATTTTGCTTGGATGTTTTTTTTGCTCAAAAATTATCTGAGCAAAAAATAAAATCTTTACCAATTTTGTTATGTATGTGAAGAGATTACTCTGCTAAACCAAGGAGTATTCCTTGAACTGGATATGCCACAACTTCTTTTGGTCATTTACCTGTGAATGGATTAGAATGGCAATTAAAAATAGAGTTTCTATCAATAGATTTTTATGAATATATCACTCTTTTTTTTCATTTGAGTGGAATGGTGGTGGCCTATGCCAGGGGGTTTGGTAGAGAGGTTTAATATTTTGAAGCAGGTCGCAGCTGTTGGGGTGCTTGGGTTGCTGAGTCGGTTAAGTGTCTGATTTTGGCTCAGGTCATGATCTCCTTGGTGATGAGATGAAGCCCCAAATAGGGCTCCATGCTCAGTGGGGAGTCCGGTTGAGATTCTGTCCCTCTGCCTCTCCCTCTGCCCCTCACCCCACTCACTTTCACTCCCTCTCACACAAAGAAATCAACCTTGAAAAGAAAAAAAAGATTTCCAAACTATTTCCTAGAGGAGTTGTAGAATTTAACATTCCTATCAGCAGTGTATGAGAATTTCAGCTCCTACACATCTTTGCCAATACTTGGAATGGAAATTCTTTTCATTTTTGCCATTTTAATTGGCAGATAGTGGTTTAAGTTTACATTTTTCTAATGACTAATGATGTAGATCTTGTCATGTTCTTACATGCCTTCCATATATGTTCTCGGCTGAACTGTCTACAAATCTTTTACCCAAATTATTTTCTTATTTTCTTACTTGAAAGAGAGAGAGAGAGCAAGAGCGGGGGTGTGGGGTGGGGTGGGGAGGGCAGAGAGAGGAGAAACACACTCCCCTGTCAGTGGGGAGACTGACAGAGGGGGGCAGGGCTAGATCCCAGGTCCCTGAGATAAAGACCTGAGCCAAAGGCAGCTGCTTCACCAACTGAGCCACCCAAGTACTTCTCTTTTACCCATTTTTAAATTGGATTGTTTGCCTTCTTACTATTGTCTTTGGAGAGTTCTTTCAGTGTTCTATTAGGAGACCTTCATTAGATATGTAATTTATCAATATTTTCTCCCTATGTGTGACTTGACTTTTCATCCTCTCACCAATGTCTTGTGAAGAACAAAAGTTTGAAATTTTAACTAAGTCCAATGTATCCATTTGTTCTTTCATCAATCACAATTTTGGTGTCATATCTAAGAGATCATTGTCCCAGGGCTCCTGGGTGGCTCATTCTGTTGAGTGTCTGCCCTCGACTCAGTTCAGGATCCCAGAGTCCTGGGATCTAGCCCACCATCGGGCTCCTTGCTCAGCGGGGAGCCTGCCTCTCCCTCTCCCTCTGCAGCTCCCCTGCTTGTGCTCTCTCTCTGTCAAATAAATAAATAAAATCTTAAAAAAAAAAGAAATCATTGTCCAACTTAAGGTTATAAAGATTTTTTTAACGATTTATTTACTAGGGAGCCGGGGGAGGCTTGGTTCATTATGCATCTGCCTTTAGCTGAGGTCATGATCCCAGGGTTCTGGGATTGAGCCCACCGGCAGGATCCCTGCTCAGCAGGGAGTATGCTTCTCCCTCTCCCTCTGCCTGCCCTTCTGCTTGTGTTCTCTCTATCTCCAATAAACAAATAAAATCTTTGTTTAAAAAGATTCTATTTATTTAATTTTAGAGAGAGTGACAGAAAGAGAGCAAGTGCGGGACAGAGGGAGAGAGGGAGAGAAATTGAAGCAGACTCTCCACTGAGTGCACAGCCAACTCTGGGCTTGATCCCACAACCCATGAGATCAGGACCTGAGTCAAAATCAGGAGTCAGATGAGCCACCAACTGTGTCACGCAGGGGCTCCTAAAGATTTTTCTACTATGTTTTCTTGTAAAAGTTTTAACATTTTAACGTTTCTACTTAGGCCCTTACTCTCTCCTAGGCTAATTTTGGGGTGGTGTGAGTTATGGATCCAATTTTATGTATTTACTTATTTTCATATGCACACGCATATGTCATATCCATATCCATGTGTTGAAAAGATTATACTTTACCACTTGCTGAAAGGTTATACTTTTTTTTAAAGATTTATTTCTTTATTTTGGGGTGGAGAGGCAGAGAGAGAGAGAGAATCCCAAGCAGAGTCCCTGATGAGGATGGAGCCAGAAGGTGGCTCGATCCCAGGACCCTGAGATCATGACCTGAGCTAAAATCAAGAGTCAGACATTTCACCAACTGATCTGATGTTCTGATCACAGAACACAAAAGTGTTAAATAATATTTACCATAGTCACAAATAAAAGGCACTTCGATGATTATCTATAAAATATCTGACTCCTGTGCTAAAGTTCTTTTTCCTGAGAGCTGGCACTGGGTCTGCCTGCTCACCCCATGTCCCCCGTGCCTCCGAGAGACTGCCAGGTGAAACATTCAGTAAATACTTGTGAAGCAGATAGATAAAAGTTACCAGCAATAACGAGCTTTTACTGATCTCCAGTCCCAACCATCTTTCCATTCAAACCCAATCCCGGTTCTGGGCCGAAGCAATAGAAGCACAGCCTTCAGAAAAGCATTCCAAGATGCCAATAGCAGCTTCACCACATGTCCCATATGCTTTCGTGGATCATTTAATTATCTCTTTGAGCATATTTATCTCGTGTATGATAGAGAATGTAGAATATAACTTCGAGAAGGCAGCATGGACCGCTGGAATGTTAGACGGGAAATGGGGTATCATGCAGCAGACAGGGGTCCCGTCCCTGGGCACCAGCTGCAGAGCTAAAGAACACCTTCATCAGAGTCATTGTGTGCCTCTTGGAATGCCCTGGGGATAAGGCCCACGAATCTGCATTTCTGACAAAAGCTCCAAGGAGATTCTCACGTATGGAAAAAGCCCGTTTTAAACAAAGAGCCGAGGAGGCAGACTCTGAAAGACCCAGTGCTCACACCCTTCAACCAAAGTGGCTTTCAATGGAGAATGGGGACATTTCTGGGAAGGGCTCCTACTTGATCTGTGTCCTGCTTCCGTGATTTTGGTTTTTAGGCCCTCCGTTTGCCTGTAGGTTTCCTCCTCTGCTCTAATTGCTGGGGAATGTCAGCCCTCATGGGGGTCATTTCTTTATGAAGACCTCTGTCATTTATTCTCCTCCTGGACAAGGGACAGCAGAGATCAGGTCTGGGGTTCCACAGTTCTAGCATTCCTCCTAAGCCACCTGGCTAAGCTGAAAGCATCATGACAGATCGAAATGAGGTCAGGGAAGAGGATCCCAGAGGAGTGAGATGCTGAGGGCAGGCCCTCTTCGGAGAGAGAACCACTACAAGGTCACTATCAGACCTGTTCAGGTGGGGGACGACTTACTGACCAATTCCGTGAGCAGAGAACCCACCCTCGTCATTCCAAACTCCTGAGCCAAAGGACTGCAAGATAACACATGTTGGTTGCTTTAAACCACTGCTTTTCTAATTGTTAATATGCATCAATAGAGAACTAGTTCAGATGCTTATCTCTACTTCCCCGGGTTTTTAATGTTTAGAAACATGTATGCTAATCTCTATCAAGGAAAAAAATTTGAGAATGCACTGGGAGGGCGGGTAGGCGGGTGGGGGCAGAGCCACGGCCAGAAGTAGAATAGTGGAGGCAGTGGAAGCTCTGGCAGCTCAGGACTGAGAGCAAATCAGAATTACCCTGATGCTTCAGAGGCTCTTCAGTTTCTCCTCTCTCATTCGGTCTGCAGTCTCAGTTCATTTGAGGAGCGACACTGGTGTTACCGCGGTGGCATTTAATAAAGAACTTGGTCCTGTACAGAAACTCATCGTGGACAAGATTAGAGAACACAGAACTAAACTATGGGCATCTGGAGGACCCGTTGATACTGGCCCAGAGCACCAGCAAGACCTAGGGAGGGAGCTTCTGAAGCTTAAATACACATATGTTAAAACAGACATGAATACGTTCCCAGACTTCACATTTGAAAATCCTAAATTTGAAGTCATCGAGAAGCCCCAGTCCTGGAAAACCCATGTAAAGTTTATTTGGAAATTTCACCTAGATTAGTTGTACAACTGGATCAGAATAAACAGTTCTCAACTGTCAAATGTTCTTTTGAATTCTGATTCCAAATAAATTATTTGGTGATGTTGGATGTAGAAAAAAAAAAACACAAAAATCCAATAACCACGGTAAACATCTGTTCGTCACCTTCACGTGATGTTCCCTAGCCCTTGTCACATGAAGGACACTGTGAAGGGCATTTCCTATCTACAATAGGTTCTTTCTAACACCCTCTTCCTGAGACCATGAGGTGTGTTCTTTCTGGCCGCAAGGAATAAAAACCCCAACTTGCTTCATGGGAGGTGTGTTCCTTTTGATTTAGCTTAAGGGAATTACCGTCAGCTAAGGTTATGCTAGGTCTCAGGGTTCAATTTTTCACTCGTGTGTGGTGGCAGATTTCCCAAAAATGACGTAGGTTTTCAAGGTAAGATTGCTCCCTGTACTTCATCTTTTCTTATCCCTGCTGTCTTCCTAACTATGGGAAATTGTATAAAACAAAATAGTGATATAAAACAATATACACAATATACACAAAACAATAGTATATAAAACAAAAGATAGACAGGATTTGGGATTTAATAAGAGCTGTTGGGGCACCTGGGTGCCTCAGTCGGTTAAGCATCTTCCCTCAGCTCAGGTTATGATCCCAGAGTCCTGGGATCCAGCCCCACATTGGGTTCCCTGCTCGGTAGGAAGCCTGCTTCTTCCCCACCCTCTGCTGCTCCCCCTGCTTGTTTTCTCTCTCTGTGTCTCTGTCAAATAAGTAAGTAAAATCTTAAAAAAGATAATGAGAGCTGTTATAATCCTGAACTTCTGGGGAATTGATGACAAGGACCCCAGGGTAGCAGGGAACAATGGCTTTGGGCTTTTGGAGTTGCAAATGGGCATGTGCCAAAGAACAATACATGGTTTTGGGAGATACCTTAGCAACAATTTTGGCCATAATGGCCACAAAATCCATCATCCACCAGTCACTCTGTACACAGGTTATCCAGGTTTAATTTTGGCCAATGGCAACTATTTCAAGAAAGACCAGATAATTGCATAAGAGCACATCCAACAAATATGGGGATGATGTAAAAGGTTGCATTGCCAAATCAGGCCCCACTAATCATAAGTCTTACCCAGGATCAGGTTTTACTCACATTTTCAAAGAGAAATTGTGAGGTACCAGCAAAGCAACTGAGACCACTAACACTAACTGCAAGAACCGATTTCCCACATGAGGACATGCTCTGACCGAGGCAAAACATACATGGTCTCTAAATGTTGTGTGAGGTTACCACACAAAGTGGAACTCTTTGGGTTGATTTCCCATGGCTATGCTTACATAGCTGATGTGACTTTTTCTTGCGAATAAGGCCATATTAATCCACTGATTCTTAGTTTGTTTCCCTAAATAGTTCTATACACAGCAAATCACCCTCCTGAAAGCATGTCAGGGACGGGCCTTCCCAACATTCACCACCATTTGGGTGTTCACCAACAGATTCCTCACGAGATGTTTACAAGGAAAATTGACCAGGACACTTTCTTCCCTCCCTCCTTCCCCCTTTCTTTTTTGTCTTTCTTTCTCTCTTTTTCTTTCTTTCTCTCTCTCTCTTTCTTTCTTTACGTTCTTTCTTGCTTTCTTTCTTTCTTTCCTTCCTTCCTTCTTCCTTCCTTCCTTCCTTCCTTCCTTCCTTCCTTCCTTCCTTCCTTCCTTTCCTTCTTTCCTTTCCTTCCTTCCTTCCTTTCTTCTTTCTTTCTTTCTTATTTCCAGGCAGATCCACTGAAGGGAAATGACCAAATGAAAGAACACAGTTTCCCTTCTTTTCCACACATTGTTTAGGTGGAGTTTGTAAATCAGCAAGAATCCAATAATTTCCCTAGGAAAATATATGCAGGGAAGGACAAGTTCCTCCATTACCGTTCAAGGTGTTCCAGCTTACCTAAGAATTAAGTTTACCTGAGATATTGAATATGCATGAAGAACTGATATTGAAATTCAGACCTTTAAAGAAATAGAAAGTATTAAGGCAGACATTTTTTATACATTTTAGACAAGGAGACAATACATTTCCGAGGGACGTTTGGGAGCTCTAATTTGGAGTGAGTCCTATGCAGAATTCAGACCCTCTGCTTTAAAGGCCTTGGTGAGAAGGATGTCTTTTTACTTCTTAGTACAGGGGGTGCCTTTTTCATAGGGGAGATGGGTTTCCTGCTTTCAGGGAGACAGAGGAGGGTTTGAGGTCCTTGCACAGTTGCTATTCAAAGAGCTACAATTCAAAATAATCAATATGCCATTGTGGTACATATTGGGCAATCTGACCTTGGCCCCTATGGGTACCATGGTTTCTCTTAGCCTTGCTCATTACTCAGTACCTCTTTCAGAGAGAAAGCTAAACATATTATTCTTAGAAATACCAAGGGGCATCCAGGTGGCTCCGTCGGATAAGCATCTGACTCTTGATTTTGGCCCAGGTCATGATCTCAGGGTCGTGGGAACCCCACGTTTGGGCTCTATGCTCAATGCAGAATCTCCTTGGGATTCTTTCTCCCTCTCCCTCTGCCCATAATCCCTGCTCTAAATAAATAAATAAATACATACATACATACATACATACATAAAATCTTTAAAAAAAACAAATAAAAAATAAATACCATGATCTTACCTGAAACTAATGTAACGCTGTATGTTAAGTATTCCAGAAATTTTTTAAAATTATTTTAAGGGTCACCTGGGTGGCTCAATTGGTTAAGTGTCAGTCTTTGGCTCAGGTCAGGATCCCAGGGTCCTGGGATAAGCCCCATGTCCAGCTCCCTGCTCAGGGGTGAGTTTGCTTCTCTCTCTCTCTCCCCCTCCCTCCACCACTCTGCTCTCCCAATCGCTCTCTCTCAAAGAAGTAAAGAAAATAGTTTTTAAAAAGCAATATAATGGTCCTCTCTGGAATCAATGCACTGATAATTATGCTTTCTTTTTGCTGACTCCCAGTCCCCCCATTTCTCTTTATTACCTGTCTGACCTACGTCCTTCCCCCAGTGATAGAGCCCTCTCAGGTGCACTGCTTAACCTGGAGGTGGGGCCAAAGAGAAGTGCACACATGGCTAGAATGGGCTGCCTTCAGAGTCAGTCATAACGAAACTACAGGCAGTTAGAAACGAGCCTAAAGTACCATTAGGAATAAGCACTGTGATATTTAGTGGTATGGATTTTAGGTTTGCTATTGATATCAACTTCCTTGTACAAATATGGTTAGAATCAAACATGACAGCAGGGCATCAGACAAAATGAAAGAAAACTGTGTCAAGTGTGAAGGTACTAAGTTACCAAAGTTACTCTCAGTTGTAAATTGCTTTGTCCCTCAGCCCCTCATTTCCACCTGCAGAACCTAGAAGACGTTCAACAGAGTCTCCACTTGCCATCAGATTCAATCTGGGGACACAATAATTTAAACTGTTAACCCAAACTTTCCATTTTTTCCTAATGTGTGTTGAATACCAGGTATTTCGATTGCCCATTCTCATTTTCAGTGAGGCCGCAGTGAGGACAGAGACTAATGTGGTGCATCCAGGTACTATTCTGTGTTTTGGTCTACTCTGTACTCCGTGTGTCAACTTTTTTCTGCCAGTGGACCTCTGACCATACACGGAAAACCCAACAAATACTGAAAGTGTAGAATCTCTGGGTTGATCTGAGGAAATATCAAGCAACTTTTAGGATTCTCTAAGGCGCAGAATGGCTCTTGACCTGCAAGGACTAAGGGAGCTGCCCCATCCTTTCCTTAGGGGGAGTAATTCCAGATTCCTGACGCATGCACCTGTGTATTTTTTATTTATTATTATTATTTTTTTAATTTCAGCTAGGCTCCATGACCAACGTGGAGCTCTAACTCATGACCTTGAGATGAAGAGTTGCACGCTCTACCCACTGAGGCAGCATGTGTCCCCCGAGCACCTTTGATGCAGGCACACACCATGATTTTCATGTTGGAAAAAGAGTGCAAACTCTGGGAAATGTCTTCAATCTGCTCCACTCCTTCTGGGTATGTTTCCTGAGTTCCAATTGTGTGGGAGTCCTCTTTCCCACCCACCCACAGAAGACCCTATCGGATCCCAACCCAGATCCCCTGGGATCCCTGGGGTCCTTTCTGTGTTAGCCTCTCCTGCTCTCAGTGTGTTTGTGCTTCTAAAGACACCTGTGAGCAGGACTGCCCTGGGGCTCCAGGAGCTCCTTTGTACCCAGTCCCAGAGAACGGGGAGTACATGCCGTATATGACCCCAGCCCCACGTATCTCCCCTCCCCAAAGGCACTCAGCCTTTCACTAACAGGTGCAGCACGGTGAAATCTCCATTCCTGGCCCAGGGGAGACTAACTCTGAAACAAAGGTGTCCCCCAGGCTCTCCTGTACCTGTCAGGACAAAGCTCCCCCACTGCTGTTGCAGGAAATCACACCTTACACAGCAATGAACTCAAAATGGTCACAGATCTAAGTATAAGAGCCAAAACTATTGTGCAAGAGGACTACATGGGAGAAAATGGTCAGGAATTCACAGTAAGCAAAGAGTTCTAAGTCACTACGGCAAGAGCACGATATGTAAGAGAAAATTGAAGATGGAGAAGTTTTTTGCATCAAACTTTGCCACTGAGAAAAGGAACAGAGAAGCCACTGATTAGGAGGAAATATTTGTGGATTAAATACCCAGTGAGGACTCACATTCACGAGAGACAAGAGGACTTTGAACTCACTCAATGGGCCGAAGCAACACACTCGTTTAAGCCAGTATAAGAGTTGAATACACATGTACCAAAGGAGACACATAAAAAGGTAATCAAGGTTATTAGTAATATGTTATTAGTGCTCAAGGAAATGCAAGGACAACCACGTACCATTTTACATCAACTAGTGCGCTTCTGTTCCAAAGACGATACCAAGTGTTGCTGAGGATGTGGAGAAACTGGACCCTCCTATATTGCTGGTGGCAACGTAAAATATAAGAGCCCCTGCGGAAGCCACTTTGAGAGTTCTTAAGAGTTCAGCACAAGCTTGCCATAGGATCCAGCCATTCGACAACTAGGAATCTATCTGAGAGAAGTAAAAGCATATGTCTGCTCAAGTCTCGGTCAGAAATGTTCCGGGCAGGGTTATTCACAATAGGGAACACCTGACAGCAACACAAAGGGCCATCGGCTGGTGAATGGACAAACCCAATGAGGCCTATCTGTACCATGGCATCTATTGGGCAACAAAAGGCACAGAAATCTGATCCAAGCTACAGCATGGAGGAACCTCAAAAGGATGCTCAGTGAAAGAAGCCAGTCACCAAGAACTACAAACATTCTCATTCGGCTTATGTAACATGAGCAGAAAGGAGCAATGCACAGAGACAGAAAGCAGATCAGTGCTGCTTGGGGCTGGAGGAGGGAACGGAGACTATCTGCAGAGGGGCTGGAGGGAGTGTGGGAAGGTGAAGGAAGCCTCTGAAACACATTAGGGCACTAGCTGAACAACTCTGTCATTGTTGACAAGGGGTGAAATTTATTGTATTTCATTTTCACCTAAAAAAAAGAAAGAAGGTGACCTTCGCACATCAGTGGGTCCTGGGACCCCCAGGCAAACACAACCTGCTGAGGGGCCACATCCTGGAGTCTCAGCAGGTGGTGGCTCAGAGCCTGGTTTCTGACCTCCCAGCTGGAGTCAGGGATTCAGTGCATGTGCCTTCAGCCTCAGGCCCCGGCAGTTTCCCTGGAATCCACCAGGTGGCAGACGACTTAAGGGAACAGACCTTCAGTTAGCCCAAGGACACCAGGGGGAAGCAGGCAAAGACAGGGGCAGCAGCTGGCTGGAGATACCTAGAGGAAGTCAGGGCTGCAGGACCCACGGAAGCCGCTGGCAAGATCTGGATGGATCTTAAGTAGGTTTGGTCCCCTGGGTGGGCTCTAGCCACGAACCTTTAGGTTAACATCCAAAGGTTCCCTTTGATGCTCCCTCCTGCACTGGCTCTGAGGCTCCGCCCAGTCACCCCGCTCAGCATAGGGAAAAGAGCCTGTGCTGCTATTCACCTTCTTCTGAGTCTAAATGGAACACTTTGGGCTGGGTTTAGGGGAATCTGCCCTTTTCTGGCCCTCTATGTAGGGCCAGCTCCTGGGTGCTGAACCATTCCTGCGGGGGCCTAGAAGAGGCACTCTGGTCCTTCACATTGGAGCTGGGCTTGCAAAGAAGGGTTCCTGCTAATCCATATTTCCCTGGCCCTGGCTGAGCATCCTGGTCCAAGATCAGGGGCTGCAGTGACCTAAAATAGGGAACCTCCTATATGTCACTGCTCCTCTCTGGGAAAGTCCAAAGAAGGCCCATGGTAGTGGTGGGGGGAGGGGAGGGCATAGAAACCTACACTCTGTCAAAACATCGTCCACAGTGAAGATTTTAAAAAAATGTTAGAGGACAGATCTCATATTATGTAGTCGGTGGTGCAGTAACAGCTCTGCGTGGTGACAGAGGGTAGCTACACTAGTAGTCAGCCTAACATAATTTATAGAGTCGTCCAATCCCTGTGTTGCCAGGTGAAACTGATGCCACACGGGAATCCGTTATGAATCAATGTTTAAAAGACCTGAAGGTGAGGGGAAAACTTACTCTCCTAGTTCTCCTTGCTCAGCTCAGGCTGCTCCTTGCAGAGTTGGATGCTGCTGTATGCATTCCTCAGGTTCCCCTGAGTTTTCTGGACTCAACTTGTCCTTATTCTTACCTCCTTTGGCAATCACCTGCTCCACCATTGCCTTGTCCTTCCTTGGGTTATGCTCATCCTCCAAATCTGATTTTCTGTCTCCCAAATGCTCCCTCTGTTCTCTGTTTCCAGTGTGGGCTCAGATCAGGCTCCTGAAAAGGACACACAGTGAGGGGACCAAGTCAGGTCTCAGCTGCAGTCCCTAGGGCTGCTTAAAAGGCACCGCAGACCCTCATGCACTCACAGAAACTGAGCAGGAAGGGACCGTGGAGGATTTGAATAACAACCTTATCTTACACATGAGGAAAGTGAGGCCCAGAGAGAAGAAGAGATTTTCCCAAACTCCTTCAACAGTTGATGGCAGTACGGCCGCCACACAGGCCTTGGCTGCGAGCTTCCCTGTCGAGGATCCTAACATATCCTCCGGGAACCCACATCTGAATGTCAGGGGACAGTGGTCAATCCGTATCCCCACTGTTCAAACAACAATGTCCAGAAGGACTTTTCCTGGGAATACTCTTGTTCACAATTGTACAGTCCCACTTGTATACTCAGTTGGTTTACACTCCTGGTTGAACTTCAGTCCACTCTCAAGATGGGAGAGCAGACAGGCCCCGGGGTGGCAGCTGCACTGGGGTTAGGGGTGTCTTTTCTTTTTATGTCTCATAGATTATGGGTCACAGCCAGGGTGGTCTCCAACTGAAGATGTTTCCAATCATCTAAGGGACTCAGCCTACTGGTTGATAGGGGGAGATTTTGGCCCTAACAAAGGTCTTCCTGGAACTGTCAAGGCCATCTTCCCCCACTGGGGGATGGAAACCGCAATGTAAATATATTGTAAGGAAGCCATACGTTATTGTAGGACACACGCTGGAAAGGAGAGCACATGCTCTGCACCTGCTGGTCTGGATCTAACAGTCCAGCAGGTGGGAAACCACGAAAGCACTGTGTACCACCCTCCTTGCCTCCAGCTCAGATCTAGCTGCCTACTCTACCAATTTAACACCTGGGACAACCCATGCAGGAACAATTCCTTTTGACCCATTTTGAAATGGGAAATGGAGCCACAGGAAATTCAAGATACTTAGTCCAAGTCTCAGTTTCCCACTCAGGTTTGCAGCTACAGCTTGGGAGACCTGAGGGCTCTCTTTCCTTGTTCTCTGTTTTAGGGATTTCCAGGGACAAAGAACAATCCCAGCCTCCGATGCCCTGAACTGCTGTGGCACTCCCAGCCTGACTGTTTTGTTTCCATGATTGAAATAAATAATCTTACATGTAGAATATCAACCTCAGACAAGATTGCTTTGAGACCTTGATGAAATGAGACAAAACAAGGCTACTCACAATACTGTTCAGACCGACATCCAAACATCGACCTCCCTCCCTAAGGAAACGCCTATGACTTCTTTACCACAATCACAGAATTGTCAGTGCTGCCAGTGTTCAATGTAGAACAAACCCTGCCTCTTCCCATCCTTTCCCACATCTCACAACTAAAGCCCGTATCCTATAAGCGATCCTCTCACTGAGACCTTGGCGTGTGTTCTTTTTGGCTGTGAGGAATAAAAAAGCCAATTCCTTTAAACTGGCTTAGAGGAATTGACACCAACTTTCCAGGAACGAACAGGTGTAAAAACCCATTCTCAGGAAGAAAGGTCATATTGTCTATGAGATACCTAGACTCTGGAACTCCAGAACTTATTTTATCCTAAAAAAAGAAAGAAAAAGAAGAGACTCTTTCTAACAACCCCCTTAGTAACTAACATGAACTTTAGGTGTTCAGGCAGGATCTTCCCACCTCTGATTTAAACTAGCGATTGCTGGGGCACCTGGGAGGCTCAGCCGGTTGAGCGTCTGCTTTGGCTGACATCATGATTCCAGGGTTCGGGAATCGAGCCCCACATCGGGCTCCCTGCTCAGCGAGGAGTCTCCTTCTCCCTGTGCCTCCCACCATGCTCTCCTGCTCGCTCTCTCACTCTCTCTCAAATAATTAAATAAAATATTTTAAAAAATAAACAAAAATAAACTAGATATTGCTCTTGATCTCGGGATTGTGAGTTCGAGCCTCACATTGCATGTAGAGATTCCTTAAAAATAAAATCCCTGAAACATTTAAAACATATGGGGCACCTGGGTGGCTCAGTTGGTGAAGCCTTCAACTCTTGGTTTTGGCTCAGGTCATGATCTCAGGGTCCTGAAATTGAACCCCAGGCTCAGTGCAGAGTCCTCTTCAGATTCTCCCCCTTTGCCTCCCCCTCTACCCCTCCACACCGTTTATAGGCTTGCAGGGGCGTGCTCTCTCTCTCCTAAATAAATAAATAAATAAATAAATAAATAAATAAATAAATAAAACTTTTAAAGCTTAAAAAACAAAAATAAAATAGATACTGAGGATAAGTCAGGGAAGAAGCTAGCTAAGAAAGAATGTTTTGCACAGTATAGCTTAGTAATGCCTCGGATCACTTATAACCCAGTATTCCCAGCTGGGCTGGAAGCTCCAACCTTCAGTTCACAGGGGAGCGAGCTCTCTGATTACCCAGCCAGAGGCAAGCACGGGTCCTCTCTGGGGGCTCTCTAGCCCCAAGCTGCCACTCTGGACTCTTCCGCCTTGTCTAACTACATCGGCTCGGAACACATTGAGCCCGAAAATCATGTCACGGTATCCACAACGATGTGGTGTCATAGAATCGGAATCTTGTGTTGCCGACAAAATGACAGGACTCTCGCATGCCACATTCAGAAGGAAATGCTACATTTCTTGTCATGGAACATGTCATCACCCCCCCACACACACACACAAACACTTAAATGTTAGCTGTTGGGAATGTATTTCTTTGGAATCTGTGGCAAAGGCCGAGCTCCCAGTTTTGGTGCCCGGCGGTCTCCGCCAAACGCATCCAGGACTTGGCCGGCTCTGTCGGGTCTCCTTCCACATCGGTGCCTGGCCCTGCCCTCCCTCGTTCTTCCCACGACCCTGTGGGGCACTGGTCCCTACACCTTCCCGCTGCTGAGCAGGACACTCGCTTAACATCTCTTGCTCCGCTCGAAATCCTGTTCTGCACATCTGGCCTTACCAGAAACACCTTTTGAGTCTAGATTCTCCATTCGTTCTCTTACAGTTTGAGCTCTGATTTCCAGTACAGATCGTTCACATGATTCTTAGAATCTGTTTATTGTTGTTCTTAGTCCTAAGATGATAGTTTTCATTTTCTTTCTTTTTTTTAATTTTATTTATTTATTTGCGAGAGAGAATGAGAGAGAGAGAGAGAGAGAGAGAGCACGCACATGAGGGGGGAGGGGCAGAGGGAGAATCAGACTCCCCCTGAGAAGGGAGCCGGATGCGGGACTCGATCCCGGGACTCCAGGATCATGACCTGAGCCGAAGGCATTTGCTTAACCAACTGAGCCACCCAGGCGCCCGATAGTTTTCATTTTCAAGAGCTATTTTGCTACACTGCTCTCCCAAGGAGGAGGCCTGAAACCCACAGGAAGCCTAAACCCAGGGGGCGTGGACGTCACTTCCTTTCAGGTCACAGGCAGGCCATTGGCCAGGAGGGTGGGGTGGGTGGGGAAAGACGTGGCGGGGCGTGGATCAGAGGGCACGGGACAAGGAAGGGCGCCGCGCAACAGGCCTGTCTTCTGTAGAAAAAGCAGGGACAGCGGCTCCTGTTTAGGCATCTGTTGCTCACGGGCTCTGGGCCCTACTACTCGAGGACTGGCTCCTGATTTGATCACAAGTCCTACGGAGATGGACTGGAGGAGTGTGTGTGTGTGTGTGTGTGTGTGTGTGTGTGTGTGTGTGTGAGCGCGTGCACGTGTGTGTTCTAGAAACCCTGAATGTGCAGTGTAAAGCCTACAAGGCTCCAGGGCAGCCCAGGCTAGATTTCTGCATATGCTACCATGAGTATTCAAAAATGGCCATGTTTTTTCAAGGTAAGATGGCTCTGTTGCACTTCATATTTTCTTGTTCAGTCCTCTCCACATGTTATCAAAGGTACGGTAGGAACATGTTTGGTATAAAGGCTGCTGAATATTTAGCCCACCAAGGTCCTAAGGCTTACCTAGTATGAAGTCTTGCTCACATTTTTGAGGGTAATATTGAGAGGCACGAGCAAAGCAATGGCCAGTCTGAGTCCTCAGCACTATTTGCAAGAACTTTTTTTATTTTTTAAGATTTTATTTTTTTATTTGACAGAGAGAGACACGATGAGAGAGGGAACACAAACAGAGGGTGTGGGAGAGGGAGTAGCAGGCTTTCTGCTGACGCGGGGCTCCATCCCAGGACCCCAGTATCACGACCTGAGCGGAAAGCAGAAGCTTAACGACTGAGCCACCCAGGTGCCCCCTGACATTCATTTTGAGGAGGAAGTCTAAAATGCAGTGAGAAGAAAGGAGGGTGATTTTTCCCTCCATTTCCAAGCCCCAAAGCAGGTCTAATTTAGATTTAATGTCAGGGATGAACTTGAAAAGTTCGTTCTAATCAAGAGGAGACTCAAGAATCCCTCTCTAGGCATGGAATTCGATCCTCGGCCAAAATACTATTCAAAACTGAAAGTGAGAAAAAAGAGTGGGGGAAGGAAGAAATAAAACTAGGGTTGACCTTGTACAACACAGGTTGGAACAGCACATGTACAATTCTACGTGCATTTTTCTATAAACACAGTATACTACTCTAAATATATGTTCTCTTCCGAATGATTTTCTTAATAACATTTTCATTTATCTAACTTACTTTATTAGAAGTATACAGTGTAGAATACATATAACTTGCAAAATATGGGTTAGTCATCTTTATCTTATCAGTCAGGCTTCCAGTCAACAAGTGGCTATTAGTAGTTAAGTTTTCGGGAGTCAAAAGTTATACACAGGTTTTTTTTTTTTTTTTTTTTGGCATTTTGTGATCAAATTTATTTTTTGTTTCAATTTCATTTACTTTGTTTTACTGTAATTTACACAAGAGACTGCCAAGTAAACTAGGTATTTTACATTCACCACGCATTCCCTCAAATCTCCACAGTTGTTAGGAAAACATTAGAATCCGTGCGCTGAGCATGGATTTCCATGTGCGCCCAAACTCCCAACGAAGCTACAGATGCCAGTGAGAGTTTAGTCCATTAAAAGGAGAGAGTGAGACTCTTTATTTCACAAAATTAGCAATAATCTTCCTTGCAGCAAACATTTTGCAGACAATGATTATGCTTTGACAACACCTGTCTTATAACACTGCCCAGAGAGTAAACATCAGTCTTGATCCTGAGTACACGGAGGACATATTCGACGTGGGGTTCGGAGCCAAGGCTAAGAGGGCATCGCGGTGCGGCAGTGATCCTCAACACCTTCGTCCGAATCACTGCCACCACCTCAGTGGGGACATGGCGTGTGGGAAAACGAGGAGCAGGGTGGGCAGGACTGTCAGCAAGTCAGATTACAAACGTGATAGGACTACAGGAGCCAGCGTGTTGCAGGAAGGACGAGATTAAAGGAGATAGTTTGTGACCGGAAGGCTCCAACAATATCATTCTGGTCAAGCTTCCAGGACTGACAGGAGAAAACCTGGATTTGGACAGAGAGAGCTGATAAAAATCTTACCTAGCTATGGTGCCTTTCTTAAAGAAGGAGGAGGAGGAGGACAAGGTGGCAGCAGCTGCTAACAGCACGTTCCTGATGCTCACTCGTGACAGGTTCCAGTGGTGTCCTCCCCATGGGCGGTGGAGCACTGGCCTCTCAGCAGGGCCTCCCAGGCAAGGAGATCAGCCTGTGCTGCCTCTGAAATTCCACTATCTCAAAGGCAGCTTCTCCCCCTTGGGGTGTATTTCAATATGAAAAGCACAAAACAAAAACAAAACCATCACCACTATCTGTATTCTAGCCTGTCAGCTGTGAGGAATCTAGATCATTTGCATAGTTTCCAAGCTCTAATTTCAGAAAACAGTCATTTCAGAAACAAGACTCCATGGAAGTGCTCGACTTCCGGAAAGTTTCCTACAGCCTACGATGCTATTCATTTCTTCATCAATTTCTTTGTTTGCCTAAGAGTAGCCTGAAAATTGTATAGTGCTTATTATAAATCACAAACCATCATCTCCATTTTTGCTAGGTTTGATGTAGAAAAATATTGAAATTTAAAATACAAAAATCCAATAAAAACCAGAATTTTTTTTTAAAGGATTTTTTCCCTCAGGGCAAACAGGTAAAAATTGGCTGGTAACTATACTCCTTACTAATAGACAGTGTCCAATTTGAATTTAAGATAATAACCATCCAGAAATAAATCATTATAAATACATTCAGAGTTCACATTCCAGATTCACTGGAATACCAAAAGATTTTGAATAAATTTTTCTGTGGGAGTCTGTTGCTTATGGGACTAAAATAAGAATTTGTAAGATTTAAAAGAACAGGAAGATTTAAAAGAACAGAAAAGTTATAAAAGGCTAAATATATTGGTCCACAATTTGACATTTATGAAACATACCAGCTAGTATTACATTGCAGTCAATTTGTCCATCAATGGTATTACTCTGATAATTATTAAAATCTGTTCCAGGTATATATATTGAAAATATTTTCTTTTGCATTCTTGAAGATAGGTACAGTACTTTGGAGAAATTGTACTAAACCTTTCAGTATGTTTGTATGTACATATATACACAAGTGTGTGTATCTTGATCTGTAGCTCTACATGCGTTTTATATGCAGCCACAGACAGACACACACACACACACACACACACACACACACACACACACGTGGTTGGGAACCTGTGAGTATGTCATCACAAGCACACATCTGGGAAACGTCAGCACTGCCAGATACTGGTCAGATCCTTCTTCACTCATCACTGGCTGCACTTGTTCCCCTCACTTGACCTTGATTACATAAACAGTTTGATATTGTCTCTGACCCTACACGGGACTCATCTAGACATCAGCAGCCGACGTCCCTCGGACGGAACCCTTCTTACGCATTGTTTCTAGTTCTTTCTGAGTTTCATCCTCCATTCTCCTAATGTCTTCCATTGTCAGATCATTCCACTTGTCAATCCAACAAAAAAGCTGGCGATGAACTTTGTAAATATCCTTTTCTCTTGCTTCTGAATGAAGTTTTCCTTTGCTTTGCAGTCCCCACCACTTGAATTTGATGGTCACCAGCTTGTAGGCACACATCTGAGGACAGTCAGAGTTGTTTGCCAGCTCCTTCTTCCAGTTGGGTCCCAAAGGCCCTCTCTTGGTCTTGACTGACTGGAATAATGCTGGGTCTTCATCAGCTTTGTAGTCTGCTGGTTCAACTTGACTTCGATCTGCAATATCTATGCGGACAATTTCAACAGTTTTCCATGTGTTCGGATCTAAACCGTGTACATTTTCTAATGTTCCCAAGTCTGGTTTGTGCCATGTTTCAATTTTAATGAAGAAATCATCTTTCATATATACATTCGTTACAACTGAGGCATAATGGTTTGTTCTACAGTAGGGGTATGCGTTCCAGGCTTTCTCGTGAAACACCAAGGAGCCCTCCGGAGCAATCATCCTGACGAATGCAGGAACTTTGCTCCTGAACAGAACATGGCAAAACCACACAGAATTCCTTAATCAGCACCATCTTCCTGGAACCCCCTCACAGCTACCGCCACTATCACCACCACCGCCGCTGCTACCGCCCCTCACGGCGCCTCTATACACAGGTTTTTGATCTTGAGAGTCACCATCCTTACTCCGCATTGGTCAAGGGTCAACCTGTATCTCTATTTACAGAGGACATGCTCCTAAAGATAGAAAAACCTCAAATCATCCACACACAAAAATATTAGAGTCCATAGACTCATTCCGTAAAGTTGCAGGGTACCATATATACAAAATCAGTTGTGTTTCTATGCACTAGCAATGAACAATCTGAGAAGGAAATTTAGAAAGCAATTCTATTTACAATGGCACACAACACAGTAAAAGTGTCAGGTGTAAATTCATTCAAGGAGAGCAAGACTTGTTCACTGAAAAGCATAAGAAGCAATGGTTCTGCGAGAGATGAAAGACCAAATGGGGGAAAAAAAACAACTGTATGCATGCATTGGAAGATTTAATATAGTTCATATGGCAATACTACGCAAATAGATCTACAGAGTCAATACAATTCTATCAAAAATTTTTCTTCTGCATTTTCTAAATTCTGTCAATACCTTGTAGTATATTTCCTTTCAGACGTTGTAGTTTTCATCTCTTAAAGATAGAGAGGGTGTTGTTTATATTTTCTAATTCTCGGTTTAACATTTACAACTGATGGAAAACTTATACTAAAAGCTTTCATATCCTTCTCTGGCGGTTCTCACATGTGTCAGCTCTGGATTATTTTCCGATGACGGATCTGGCTCCTGATTAGGGGTCATTTTGCCTGGGAGAGCTCCAGGCCCTGTTCCCTCTACTGCTTTCAAATGATTGCCCCCTGACTTGCTGGCCTTTCCTCCCATGGAGGCCCTGAGCAGGACCTCACTGCAAGCCACACCAGGGACCCTGCACAGCTCTGGTTAGGTGACTTTCCTCAGACCAGCTGGTTTGTCCCACATCACCTTTCCCTTTTATTCCCCAGGAATCCCAATTTGGCTGGTAAAATACCTGGCGCTTTCTATTTTTTAGGTTAAGCAGGCAGTGTGTCTCTTTGCCTGTTCCAGCTCCTAGAGGCCCCTCCTCCATGCTCAGCCCCAGCCCCAGCCCCAGCAGGCAGAGTCCTCCTCACACAGCCTCCTTCTGACCTCTTCTCTGCCTCTTTGTGTTTTAAGACCCCCTTGTCATTGCAGGGCGCCGCCTGGATAATCCAGGATCATCTCCCCATCTCAAGGTCCTTAACATAAGCACCTGTGCAGGGTCCCTTTTGCTGCAGGATGGAACATGTGCACAGTTTCCTGGCATTAGTCTGGGCAGCTCCTAGGGAGGGGGCATTATTCTACCCAGCAGCACACTATTGATCTCAGGTGACAACTAAAGTTGGACGCCCCCTCTCCACCCTCCAATCTTTTCTAATTTAAACATTCCGGGAAAAGTAAACCGCTACCTCAAGGCGCAATCAAGACAAGGCAAATCAGAACCCTAGGGCGCTCCATCCATGACCATACAATTGCCCAAATCTCTTCAAAGTAGTCTGTTTAGTTTTCCAGACCTGGCTATTTTCCCTCCAAAGGCCGACCTGACTGCAGAAATCCCCTCCAGGGGGAAGCGCCCAGCGGTGGAGGGAGGGCAGGCGGTGGCAGAGTGGGGAGCCTGGGACCCCACTAACCCCCTGCTGAGAACTCTGAGCCTGGTCTAAGGGAGCAGAAGCAGTGGTCCCCTTTGGCCCTGCCCTCAACAGCGGGATCCTTGGGCGCCTCCCCGCGCGGCCACGAGGGGGCGCGCCGTCCCTGTCCTAGGAGCCCGCCTGGGGAAGAAGCAGGCCCTGGGATGTGTTCAGCGTGTGGAGTGTTGTGGGCTGGTGTCAGCCCGAGGGCCCAGGGGTTGCGGACTTTTGGTCCTCCCCTCCCCCCCGCAGTGTCCAGGCCTGGGGGAGGCTGTGGGGACTGGTTTGAACTGTACAGGTGCAGCCATGGCACTCGGTGTCCTCCAACCAGGGTCTGAAGAGAAAGAGAGAGAGAGCTAGAGAGAGCAAGAGACAGAGTTGTATCTGCTCTTCGTGGGCTGTTGGAAAGTCCTCCCTCATGTTTCTCTCTGGCTGGCACAGCCTTCCCTGGGCTGGGTGGGGGGGTTGTGTAGGGTTTGGGGGGCCATAGCTGCAGGGAGAGGAAAGAGTGGTAACCAATTCAGGAGACAGAGGAGACTGGGCAGGTGAGGAAGGAAGCCAGGGCACGGGAAGGGCGAAGGGGAAGGGGGACTGGAGGAGGAGAAGGAGGAACACCAGTACTGAAATCCAAGTTGGGAGGGGAGCTGGGGGGCCGGGAGATGGGGTGGGGTTGGGGACTGAGGCGAAGCCCTTGACTTCAGGGACTGGGCTTGTCTGATGCAAACCAGGCAACACGGCGGTGGGGTTCTGCAACTTAGAATTCGCGGGGCTGAGGAGGTAGCAGCGCTGTTGCGTCCATCCTATTCGGAAGCGTCGTGTGGAGGGTGAGGATGCTTGCGACAGGAGTGGGTGCCGAGGGTGTTGGGGTGCGCCTAGGCGAGTGAGCCTGTGTGTCCGGTGGAAGGCGGGTGAGACTGGTGTGGGGCGGAGGCGGAGCGAGTCACACTTACCCGGCAGGGGAGACGCCGGGATCAAGCAGGTGGTTTTCCCAGGGGAGGCCCTTCCATCATACCAGGGACATGCTGACCCCCGCGATTTCCCCGAGTATGGACAACTCCTCTGCATTATTTGTGGCAGTGGCAGTGGGGGGCTGCTTTTGCTCTTTCACCTGTTGTTGGTTGTTTAAGAATAGCCTTTGTTTTCTTATTCATTTTTCTGTTTGTTTGTTTTGTCTTTTCCATGACTTTGGCTGATGACATGGGCTGAAGAGGAAGCTCACTCAGGGGACACCAGGACCCTGAAGAAAACACCTCTGCTTTTAAGGGCTGCTTTCTTGAGAATCTGGGTTTGGCTGTTTCTCAATCAAAAGCATGCAGGACAGTTTCTGTCCACTGGTCATACATCCCACCTTGGCTGTCGGGGTTTTTTCTGTTTTTCGCAGAGCAATTTCTCTGCTTATATTTCAGTATGTGGTTTGCAGTCCCTGATCCAGCAAAGGTGCTTTCTTTTCATTCCCCAGGGAACAGGGGTTTGCATCCCTTCTCCTTCCTCCCTCCCCTCCCCACCTATCCCCCCAGGCACCCTGCAAAGCCTCACCCAATCCCCAGACTCCGTATCCTTGATTAGGCCACTTGGTAGCCTACCTAGTATAGCCTTGCTCCAGAGGACCCTTCCGAGACTAGAGAGGGTCCGGCTTGATGTACTGTTTATTTATTGTAAGTTTATTTGTTGAAGTAATCCCTACACCCAAAGTAGGGATAGGGCTCATGAAGCCAGATGGAGACTCCCCTGCTCTCCTGACTGAGCCAGCCAGATGCCCCCTGACAGGCTTTTAAAGAGGCACCTCTGTCTACTCACAAAGAACCCGCTGGGTTTGGCACCACAGACCTTTCCCAAACAGCAGGTTAGCTCTAGGACAAAGGGCCGTGGGCCTTCTGCAGCTCTTGGGCTCAAGCCAAAACTGTCCCTACTGATGTACCTGCATTGCTTTGTCAAACTGAGCTTGAAGGGGTTTCTGGCTTCAGGCTTTCACCAGAGCTGGTGTTTTTTTCTCTACTCCCTAAAGGCCTCTATTCAGAATCTACAACTGAGGGTCTTCCAACTTTGATTTTCACTTAGGGGAGCCACACCAACTGGGACTCAGCAACGGGTTACTCTTCTGCCAGAAACAATTAAACAAAAGAGCAACAGCGTCACACAAGATGCGCGAAGTGGAGATTTCCAAGATCCTGGGCATCAGGCAAAGGGGACAGCCATCCCGGACACATGGCAACACAATGGTGAGCAGAGCCCTAGAGCTGCTCAGAGGTACTGGCTCTAGAGAGTTTCCAAGCAAGGCACTGGGGGGAGGGGAACTTGAATAGGAGCCCCATGGAGCTCCTGGAATGGAGGACACTGATCTGAGAGAACCCAGGACTGAGTCTCAGGGAGGACAGAGCTGCAGGAAGTCACCTAGCCAGAGCTGTGGAGGGGCCCTGGGGAGGCATGGACAGCAAGTCAGGGGGTAATCCTTTGCACAGGGCCTGGTGCTCACACGGTGCTGGGAATAGTGCCTGTGTCCAACAGATAGACTAAGCAAAAGTAACCCTCTTAATTTGTGAGGAATAGGGTGGAAGACAGGGGGAGGGCTTGCTACAGTACCTGGAACTCATGGTGAGTCCTCCACGGAGCCCTGCTCTGGGCCACTGAACTATGCATTGAAGCAACAGCAGAAATGTTTCCAAGTAACTTCAGTGCATCCCTGAACAAAGCTCAATATTATAGAAAACACAAAAATATCCAGCAAACAGCAAGGTAACATTCACAGTGTCTGGCGTTCCATCCAACAGTTTGAGGTATGCAGACAAAGGGGGGAAATGAGCCCTCCTGAAGAGATGGATCACTCATCTGAAAATGACCCAGAGCTGACAGCAAGATGGGAATCACCAGAGCACAAGAAAGCATTTGTTCTAACTGCATCCCATTGGTGAAAACATTCAGCAGATACATGGAAAATGTTAAAAAAAAAAAAAAAAAGGACCCAATCTCACATGAAGAGATGAAAACCACAATGTCTGAAAGGAAATGTACTGCAAGGGGCTGATGGTGATTAGGGAAGGCAGAAGAAAAACGTTCAATAGGAATCCAAAAGAATCTGCAGATCCTGCTGTTGCCTTCTGAACCACCTTAACCATTCCAATCCATGAACACAGGATGTCTTTCCACTTGTTGAGGTCTTCCTTAATCTCTTGCAGCAATATTGTGTAGTTTTCAGTGTACAGGTTTTGTGCCTCCTTGACTCAATTATTCTTCGATACCATTCGGGTGGGTGCTGTTGTCCATGGAATCGTTTTCTTAATTGACTTTCCCGGTGTCCATTCCTAGGTTATAGAAACACCTGATTTGTCTGCCTTGTACGCTGCAACTCTGCTGAAATAGGTTATGGACTCTAATAGTCGTGGTTTCTGTGTGTGTGTATTTGGTATTTTTCTGTATACAGGAGTATGTCATTTGCAAATCCAGATACAAATTGTCCCTTGAAGAACCTGGGGGTTAGGGGTACAGAGTCCCACAATTGAAAATCTTTGTATAACATTTGAGTCCCAGAAAACATAGCTACTAATAGCCTACTGAAGTCTTACAGATAACAAAAATGGTTGATTAATACATATTTTGTGTGTTACTTGAATTATGTACTTTATTCTTTTGATACAGTGAGTTAGAGTGAAAATATCATTGAGAAAATCATAAGGAAGAGAAAATGTATTTCTACATTTGTACTAGACTGTATTTGTAAAAAAAAAAAAATAATCAACCCATGAGTGGACCGACATTGTTCACTAAAATTCAAAGCCATGTTGTTCCCCAGTCAACTATAGTTTTATTGCTTCGTGTTCAAATGTTTTCCCCTCACCTTCAGGTTTTTAAACAATTGAGTCATAACTGATTCCCCATGTGAGATCAGTTTCACATGGCAACACAGGGATTGGACGACTCTATAAATTATGTTAGGCTGACTACTAGCGTAGCTACCCTCTTTCACCTCGCAGAGCTGTTACTGCACCACCGACTACATAATATGAGATCTGTCCTCTAACATTGTTTTTAAATCTTCACTGTGGATGATGTTTTGACAGAGTATAGGTTTCTATGCCCTCCCCTCCCCCCACCACTACCATGGGCCGCCTTTGGACTTTCCAGAGAGGAGCAGTGACATGTAGGAAGTCCCTATTTTAGGCCACTGCAGCCCCTGATCTTGGACCAGGATGCTCAGCCAGGGCCAGGGAAATATGGATTAGCAGGAACCCTTCTTTGCAAGCCCAGCTCCAATGTGAAGGACCAGAGTGCCTCTTCTAGCCTCCTGCAGGGATGGTTCAGCACCCAGGAGCTGGCCCTACATAGAGGGCCAGAAAAGGGCAGATTCCCCTAAACGCAGCCCAAGTGTTCCATTTCGACTCAGAAGAAGGTGAATAGCAGCACAGGTTCTTTTCCCTATGCTGAGCTTCCACGGGGGGAGCCTCAGTGCCACTGCAGGAGGGAGCATCAAAGGGAACCTTTGGATGTTAACCTAAAGCTTAGTGCTTAGAGCCCACCCAGGGGACCAAGCCTACCTAAGATCCATCCAGATCTTGCCAGCAGCTTCCATGGGTCCTGCAGCCTTCACTTCCTCTAGGAATCTCCAGCCAGCTGGTGCCCTATCTTTGCTTGCTTCCCCCTGGTGTCCTTGGGCCACCTGAAGGTCTGTTCCCTTAAGTAGTCTGCCGCCTGGTGGATTCCAGGGGAACTGCCAGGGCCTGAGGCTGAAGGCACAGGCACTGAACCCCTGACTCCAGCTGGGAGGTCAGAAACCAGGCTCTGAGCCACCACCTGCTGGGACTCCAGGATGTGGCCCCTCACCAGGCAGTGTTTGCCTGGGGACCCCAGGACCCACTGATGTGCGAAGGTCACCTTCTTTCTTTTTTTTTTAGGTGAAATTGACATAGAATAAATTTCACCCATTGTCAACAATGACAGAGTTGTTCAGCTAGTGCCCTAGTTTGTTTCAGAGGCTTCCTTCACCTTCCCACACTCCCTCCAGCCCCTCTGCAGACAGTCTCCGCTCCCTCCTCCAGCCCCAAGCAGCACTGATTTGCTCTCTGTCTCTGTGCATTGCTCCTTTCTGCACATTTTACATAAGCCGAATGAGACGGTCTGTAGTTCTTGGTGACTGGCTTCTTTCACTTAGCATCCTTTTGAGGTTCCTCCCTGCTGTAGCTTGGATCAGATTTCTGTGCCTTTTGTTGCGGAATAGATGCCATGGTACACATAGGAAACATTTGGTTTGTCCATTCACCAGCCGATGGCCCTTTGTGTTGCTGTCAGTTTTTGCCCATTGTGAATAACGCTGCCCAGAACATTTCTGACCGAGACTTGAGCGGACATATGTTTTTATTCTCTCAGATAGATTCCTAGTTGTGGAATGGCTGGGTCCTATGGCAAGCTTGTGCTGAGCTCTTAAGAACTCTCAAAGTGGCTTCTGCAGGAGCTGTTATATTTTACGTTGCGACCAGCAATATAGGAGGGTCCAGTTTCTGCTCATCCTCAGCAACACTTGGTATCGTCTTTGGGACGTAAGCGCACTAGTTGGTGTAAAATGGTACCTGGTTTTCCTTGCATTTCTTTGAGAACTAATAACATATTACTAATAACATTGAATACCTTTTTATGTGTCTCCTTTGGTACATGTGTATTCGACTCTTATACTGGCTTAAACGAGTGTGTTGCTTCTGCCCATTGAGTGAGTTCAAAGTCCTCTTGTCTCTCGTGAACGTGAGTCCCCATTGGGTATTTAATCCACAAATATTTTCTCCTAATCAGTGGCTTCTCTGTTCCTTTTCTCAGTGGCAATGTTTGATGCAAAAAACTTCTTCATCTTCAATTTTCTCTTACGTATCGTGCTCTTGCCGTAGTGACTTAGAACTCTTTGCTTACTGTGAATTCCTGACCATTTTCTCCCATGTAGTCCTCTTGCACAATAGTTTTGGCTCTTATACTTAGATCTGTGACCATTTTGAGTTCATTGCTGTGTAAGTTGTGATTTCCAGCAACAGCTGTGGGGGAGCTTTGTCCTGACAGGTTTAGGAGAGCCTAGGGGACACTTGTGTTTCAGAGTTAGTCTCCCCTGGACCAGGAATGGAGATTTCACCCTGCTGCACCTGTTAGTGAAAGGCTGAGTGCCTTTGGGGAGGGGAGATACAAGGGGCTGTGGTCATATACGGCACGTCCTCCCCGTTCTCTGGGACTGGGTACAAAGGAGCTCCAGGAGCCCCAGGGCAGTCCTGCTCACAGGTGCCTTTAGAGGCAGAAACACACTGAGAGCAGGAGAGCATAACACAGAAAAGACCCCAGGGATCCCAGCGGATCTGGGTTGGGATCCTAGAGGGTCTTCTATGGATGGGCACATTTTCCATGTATATGCCCTTCTATGGGTGGGTGGGAAAGAGGACTCGCACACAGTCGGAACTCAGGAAACATGCCCAGAAGGAGTGGAGCGGATTGAAGGCATGTCCCACAGTTTGCAGTATTTTTCCAACATGAAAATCATGGTATTTGCCTGCATCAAAGGTGCTGGGGGGACGCATGCTGCCTCGGTCAGTAGAGCGTGCAACTTTCATCTCAGGGTCATGCATTAGAGTCCCACGTAGGTGATGGAGCCTAGCTGAAATTTAAAAAAAATAATAATAAATAGAAAACGAAGAGGTGCATGCTTCAGGAATCAGAATTACTCCCCCTAAGGTAAGGAGGGGGCATCTACCTTGGTCCTTGCAGTTCAAGAGCCATTCTGAGCACTACAGAATCCTAAATGTAGATTAACCTAGAGAACCTACACTTTTAATATTTGTTGGGTTTCCCCTGTGTGGTTAGAGGTCCACTGGCAGACAAAAGTTGACATGCTGAGCACAGAAGCGGACCAAGAAACAGACTGTTACCTGGATGCACCACATTATTCTCCGTCCTCACTGCAGTCTCCCTGGAAATGGGAATGGGCAATCGAAATGCCTGGTATTCAACACAGGTTAAGAAAAAATGGAAAGTTTGGGTTAACAGTTTAAATTATTGTGTCCTCAGATTGACTTTGATGGCAAGTGGAGACTCTGTTGCACGTCTTCTAGGTTCTGCAGGTGGAAATGAGGGGCTAAGGGACAAACTAATTATACAACTCAGAATAACTTTGGTAACTTAGTATCTTCACACTTGACACAGTTTTCTTTCATTTTGTCTGATCCCATAGTCTCATGCTTGAGTCTAAACACATTTGTACAAGGAAGGTGATATCAATACCACACCTAAAATCTGTACCGCTAAATGTTGTAGTGCTTATTCCTAATGGTACTTTAGGCTTGTTTCTAACTGCCTGTAGCTACGTTTCGGCTGACTCTCAAGGCAGCCCATTCTAACCATGTGCGCACTTCTCTTTGGCCCCACCACCAGGTGAAGCAGTGCATCTGAGCTGTCTCCATCGCTGGGGGAAGGATGTAGGTCAGATAGGTAATAAAGAGAAAGGGGGACTGGGGTGCAGCAAAAAGAAAGCATACTTATGTGTGGGTTGATTCCAGAGAGGACCATTGCATTTCTTTTTAAATTTTTTTAATTTACTTATTTGAGAGAGAGTACTTGAGATATCAGGAGCGGTGGTGGGGGTAGTGGAAGAGGAACAGAGAGAAGCTGACTCACCACTGAACAGGGAGCTGGACATACGGGCTTATCCCAGGACCCCGGGATTCTGACCTGAGCCAAAGACTGACACTTAAACAACTGAGCCACCCAGGTGCGTTTTAAAATAATTTTTAAACTAATCTGGTCCACTTAACATAGGCATTGTATTAGTTTCACATAAGGTCATGGGATTTATTTTGTATTTCTTTTTTAAATATTATTTATTTATTTAGAGCAGGGGTGATGGGCAGACGGAGAGGAAGAAAGAATCCCAAGCTGACTGCACTGAGCATGAAGACTAAACTGGGGCTCAATCGCATGACCCTGAGATCATGACCTGAGCTGAAATCAAGAGTCAGACGCTGAACCGAGAGAGCCACCTTGGTATTTCTAAGAATGATATGTTTAGCCTTCTCTCTGAAATAGGCACTGAGTAATGAGCAAGGCGGAGAGAAACCATAGTACCCATAGGCGCCAAGGTCAGATTGCCCAAAATGTACCACAATGGCATATTTGGGGGAAACAGAATGCCACAACGACCACTGGTGCATGTTCATTCAGACTCCAAGATCTCTGAGAAAACTCGAGATTGCAGGGTTAAAAATAACCTGAAAGGATCAGAGTGAAATGCCCTTGGGATGTGTGTGGTCTGATCTAAAGTACACAGCAGAAGATGTTTTGTAGATAGGAAGCCAGCTGTAAACAGCACACTGTGCATTCCCTTTTTTGTTTTCTTATCCTGTGTTAAAGACCGAGTACAATGCTGTTTACAATTAATTGATCACAGCCAGTTGCAGATTTCTTTATTCCTTCTCCACTGCCATTGCTTCACTTGACTAACCCTGTGTACGTGGAAGATGCGCCTTGCTAAGCCCCTGCTGTAAATCATTATAGTACTATATCACTGTAGAAGGTATATTAGATTATGGAAAATAAACCTCAGGACCTCGGGCTGTTTGCTTGGGGTCCCCTGTGCCTCGCTATACTGTCGTCTCTTTTTCTTTTTTTAAAAGATTTTATTTATTTATTTGAGAGAGAGAATGAGATAGAGAGAGAGAGAGCATGAGGGGGGGAGGGTCAGAGGGAGAAGCAGACTCCCTGCTGAGCAGGGAGCCCGATGCGGGACTCGATCCCTGGAATCCAGGATCATGACCTGAGCGGAAGGCAGCCGCTTAACCAACTGAGCCACCCAGGCGCCGCGGTAGTCTCTTTTTCTCAGTTCCTTCGCCACCCCAGGTCCCCGACTCTCTGAGGTCGACAATATTGATTATTTTGAATTGAAGCTACCCAAAAAGAAACTGGTACCAGGACACTCAAACCCTCCTCTGTCTCCCTGAAAGCAGGAAACCAATCTCCCATATGAAAAAGGCACCCCCTGTACTAAGAAGTAAAAAGACATCCTTCTCACCAGGGTTTCTAAATTCGGTCTAGACACTCTCTAAATTAAAACTCCCCCAAATCCCTGAGAAATGTATTTTCTCCTTGTCTAAAATGCATAAAAACTGTCTGCCTTAATACTTTATATTTTCTTTAAGGGTCTCCATTTCAATATCCGTTCTCCATGCGTATTCAATGTCTCAGTGAAACTTAATTCTTACTTAAGCTGGGAGACCAGGACAGGTAACAGAGGAACTTCTCCTTCCCTGCATACCTTTTTTGTGATCCTAATATCTTAGCCAATGATTTGTAAAGGAAAGAAGTAACAGAATTATATACCTGGGAAAAAGATTTGTCCCCAGGAAGGAATTTCTGGTATTTTTAACAGTGGAAATATCTACATTTGATCCAAAGTCTCCTAAAAAGTATTTATTTTTAAGTTGAACTTCTAATTTAAGTGTCCCCTGAAATTCAGATGTGCCTTCCCAGAGGGTACGTTAGGAGACTCCACAGGGAAGCTCGCAGCCAAGTCCTGTGTGGGGGCCGTGCTGCCATCAAGTGCTGAAGGAGTTTGGGAAAATCTCTTCATCTCTCTGCGCTCAGCTTCCTCATGTGTAAGATAAGGTTGTTATTCAAATTCTCCACGGTCCCTTCCTGCTCAGTTTCTCTGAGTGCACAAGGGTCTGCGGTGCCTTTGAAGCAGCCCTGGGGACTGCAGCTGAGACCTGACTTGGTCCCTTCACTGTGTGTCTCTTGCAGGAGCCTGAGCTGAGCCCACACTGAAAACAGAGAACAGAGGGAGCATTTGGGAGACAGAAAATCAGCAGGTTTGGAGGATGAGAATAACGCAAAGAAGGACAAGGCAATGGTGGAGCAGGTGGTTGCCCAAAGGAGGTAAGAAGAAGGACAAGTTGGGTCCAGAAAAATCAGGGGAAACTGAGGAATGCATACAGCGGCATCCAACTCTGCAAGGAGCAGCCTGAGCTGAGCAAGGAGAACGAGGAGAGTAACTTCGTCCACGGTGAACCTGTGCACCTCCCGAGGAGCCCCACAGAATGGATCGGGGTTGGTTTGTACTGCAGGGAAGCACCAGTTCCAAGAGGAGGAGGAGGAGGAGGGGCACCTGGGTGGCTACATCTTTAAGCGTCTGCCTTCAGCTCAGGTCATAATCTAAGGGTCCTGGGATCGAGCCCCGCATGGGGCTCTCTGCTCGGCGGGAAGCCTGCTTCTCCCTCTCCCGCTCCCCCTGCTTGTGTTCCCTCTCTCGCTATGTCTCTCTCTGTCAAATAAATAAAGAAAATCTTAAAAAAAAAAAAAGAGGTGGACGATGTGACCATGAGGTTCTGCCCCAGACCCCTAGCTTTGACCTTGGAGCTCCCTCACGGTCGATGTTCTCCAAGTAAGTGTGGGCTTAGAGGGATCAGTGATGTTTGGATAAAGGTTGGACTTGTCCATTCTTACCACAAAGAGTTCTACCCTAAGGTCAGGAAGGGCCAGGTTAGGAGACCCTTGCCTCTGAGGCAGTGATACCAATTATATTCTTCTGAATTTATGGTTGTCAAAGACTTTACACACCTTTGTCTTGACCGTGTGTTGAGTGTTTCATTTTCCTTAGTCTCTGTTATGAACTTGGAATTCTGACATCAATAAGATTTCACAGAGGAGGTCAAAGCAGTGAGAGGAAGAATGCAAACAAAATCTTGTAGCTCAGCGCCCCTGGGTGGCTCAGTTCATCGAGAGCCTGCCTTCAGCTCAGGTCATGATCCCAGGCTCCAGGGATCAAGCCCCATTGAGGGGGGTGGCTCCCTGCTCAGCAGTGGAGTCTGCTTCCCCCTGTCCCTTCCCCAGCTGTTCTCTATCTTTCTCTCTGTCTCTCTCTCACTCTTGCTTTCTCCCTCACGCTGTCTCTCAAATAAATATATAAAATCATTTTAAAAACTGTTGTAGCTGTCCTAACCTGGGGTATGGTGGCAGTGCAGAGGATGGAGGGGGGAGGGGGCTAGGCCGAAGACATCTCTTCCTACTGAGAGAACCATTGAGAGGAATCCAAGAGGACAGTCCCTCTTCACCAGAGCTCACCACAGGGGAGTGTCATGGGGCATTGAGAGTGTAGGGCAGGCTCCTCTGGAAGGAAGGGTATTTGTTGCCTCCTGGAAGAAAGCAGAGAGCATTCGTGCATGTATTTGGGACAGGAATGTAGTTGAGATTAGAAATTTGCCACCCCCTTTATCAGATCCATGAAGGAGTGTCTCTGAGAGCTTCCTCAGTGCTTGGTTTGGTCCTAGGAGTCATGAGTACAGAGATGAGTAAAACATTATCCCAATTGTCGTGGGCCTCTCAGTCTAGTAACCAGAAGTCATGAAAAGTGTAGTGGTGGTGGATTCCTTGGAGGAAGTGGCCAGTGCTGCCTGGGGATGGCCTGGTCTCCCTCCGTGTTTTCCAACAGCTGGATGACCTGTCCTGACCCAGGGACCCTGGGCCTCAACTCAATTTCAGCCTCTCAGGACACAGCCAACACCTAGGTTCCATGTAAACCCAAAGCAGTCAACACTATGAAGGTCTGCAGAGGAAACTGCTGGTATCAGTAGCTCCCCACTTTGTCTTGGCCAACTGGAAAATAGAGGCGAGTTCATTAAGTCTTGTAGGGTCATCCTTGCCCTAATGATCAGGGATTAGTCTTTCTCTCTGTTAAGTGAAATACTTTCTAGCTTCAGTATTCTCTCTCCACTTAAAAACTTTGGAACTATTGGCTAAAGTATAGATCAAGTAGCTACAGTGAAAAAGGGGTAAAGCAACTTCCAAGCTGCAGTGAGAATGCGCAGAAACTCTTATACTGAATAATAATCGGACAAATCACTTTTAAATTGCACAAAAGGTTTATACAGTAATTCTGGAATAGACAATGTAAGTCTGTCGCTTTCTCCTTCTTCTTAACATTGCTTTGATAATTTAAGATCATTTCCATTTCCATATAAACATTTGGATCAGCTTAGAAATACTTACTAAAATGTCTGCTAGAAGGTTGATTGGCATTGTATTAGATCTTTTGATCAATTTGGGAAGAATTGTCCTCTAACCATAATGAGTCTTCCAATCCACCACAAATTTTATCTCCCCATGTATTTAGTTCTTTAATTTCTGGAAGTAGTGCTCTGCAGTTTTCAGTGTAATGTTCTGACACATATTGTGTCTGATAAGACAATGCAATAGGAAAACTGGTCAAAAGACTTGAAGAAGAAATGCTTCACAAAAGAAGATACACAAATGGCCAAAAAGCACTTGAAAAGATGCTCCACTTGAAACCATTGAAAAGCATGAAGTTGAACATAAATCAAAAGGGATTCACTAATGTCTCTGCAAGGCTCCATCTTAAACTAAGTAACCTTTTCCTTGTCTTCTGCAAACCTCTGCTCCTCCCTTCTAAGCCTTTTGTTTCAGGAGCCTGGTACCACCCTAAAGACAGGATGAAGGAGGCTGGCAGCATGCACACAATTTCTGTCAAAATAAAACACCCCCCCGCCCCTTCCTTCAGGGGGAGGGGACTTACAGTTTTTGAGGGCCTTGGCCTGTTCTAGCCCCCTGTGCCCCGAAAAGCAATAAAGCTATTGTTCCTCAATATTCCAAACTCTGTCTTCGTCTTATATTTTGGCTCTGAAGCACAGAGGTCAGTTTTCGACGGTACACTCAGCCATTGGGAAGATAAATTAATACTACAGTGAGTTACCATTACACAACCATCCCCGTGGCTAAAATTACGAAGACCGAAAACATATGTGGTGAGGATGTAAAGTAACTAGACGTTTCATACACTTGTGGGAATGAAAAATGGTCCAACCACCGAGAAAAGCTGAACCACAGATAAACATTTACCAATCACGTGAACGGCCATTCCTCTCCTAAGGATTTACACAATATGGCCACACAGCAAACTGCACATGAATATTCATCATAGCTTTATTCCCCATGGCCAAACCCAGGAAACTGCATAGATGGCCATGAATAGGTGAATGTACAGACCAAATATATCCATACAGAGGAATACTCCTTAGCAATGAAAAATTCTGAACTGGTGATCCATTAGTAATATGGATAGATATAAGAATCCTTAGGCTGCACGGAGGAATGTAGGCATAAAAGAGTTCCATTTCCATAACGTGGTTAAAAATCAAGCCGTCTTTGATGCCAGTGGTTGCCTGGGGCTGAGGGTGAAGGCAGTGAGAGACTTCAATGGATCCACCCAAGGGAAGCTGTGAGGTAGAAGAAATGCCCTGTGTCCTGAATGGAGCAGTAGTGTCAATTGTATGTACATCTGTGAAAATGCATTTAGTTGTACAGTTTATCTTTTTTAATTTTTATTTGTTGAGAAAGCACTCACACTGCATCCTCTCTCTCTTACCCTCCAAAGGAGGAGAAGAACGATCATCAGTGGCAATGGGCAGCTGTGGAAACAACACCTAAAATCACGTTCATGCTCAGGAGAGAACAATGTGCCTCCTCCTTGAGGTTTCAGGTCCTCTACACGTTCAGAGAAAATTCTCTAGTAACAAACTGTAGAAATGAACTGGAGGGTATTATGCTAAGTGAAATTAAGTCAATCAGAGAAAGACATGTATCCTATGACCTCACTGATAGGAGGGATTCTTAATCTTAGGAAACAAATTGAGGGTTGCTGGAGTGGTGGGGGTGGGAGGGATGGGGTGCCTGGGTGATGGGCATTGGGGAGGGTATGTGCTATGGTGAGCGCTGTGAATTGTGTAAGACTGATGAATCACAGACCTGTACCTCTGAAACAAATAATATATTATATGTTTAAAAAAAGAGAGAGAGAGAGAAGCTAGTAGGAAGGGAAAAATGAAGGGGAGGAAATCGGAGGGGGAGATAAGCCATGAGAGAAGATGGACTCTGAGAAACAAACTGAGGGTTCTAGAGGGGAGGGGTGGGGGGATGGGTTACCTGGTGATGGGTATTAAAGAGGGCACATTCTGCATGGAGCACTGGGTGTTATGCACAAACAATGAATCATGGAACTCTACATGAAAAACTAATGATGTAATGTATGTTGATTAACATAACAATAAAAAATTTTAAAAAATAATAAAAAAGAGAGAGAGAAGCTAGTAGGAAGGGAAAAATGAAGGGGAGGAAATCAGAGGGGGAGACGAACCATGAGAGACGATGGACTCTGAGAAACAAACAGAGGGTTCTAGAGGGGAGGGGGTGGGGGGATGGGTTAGCCTGGTGGTGGGTATTAAAGAGGGCAGCATTGAAGGGAGCACTGGCTGTTATAGGCAAACAATGAATCATGGAACACTACATCAAAAACTATTGATGTAATGTATGGTGATTAACATAACATAATAAAATAAAATTAAAAGAAAGAAAGAAAGAAATGATCTCTGAAAGTACAGCCTTAATTGTACACTTTAAAGGGATGCCGTCTACTGTACCTAAATTATACCTCAGCAACATTCATGTAATAATCTACTATATTTCTCTATACTAGCAGTGAGCATTTAGAAAATGAAATTTTTAAAAAAAGGAAATGAAATTCAATAAACAGAGTGGAGATTCATGTCCACCTTCATTAAATGTATGAGAACACATGTAACAAAGATGCCTGAAAACTCTTGCTGAAATAAATTAAAGGATACTAAATAATTAGGAAAAAATATATCACATTCATGGACTAGACCACTCAAATTTGTTGGAACATCAAATCAGCATTATTCTGATTCATACTGGAGAAGGCAATTTGGGGGCAAATTTACAAGCTAATTCTCAAATGTATTTGGAAATCAACATACCTAAATAGCCAAGACAACCTTGAAGAATTAAATTGGAGAAATTTACTAAATTTTAAACCTCACCGTAAAGCTACAGTAATTAAGGTGCTCTTAATGGTGTAAGTAACACAATGTAAATATATCAATGTGAGAGAGCAGAGAGTAATAAAATTTCCTGATACGCATATACATTTTTAAAATTTTTCTTTTAATTTTACTTCTTTTCAATTATTTTCTTTTTAAGTAATCTCTGCATCCCACATGGCGCTCAAACTCAAAAAAAAAATAAAAGGTTGTGAGTTTTACCTGAGCACTGATTAGTACAGCTGCATGGGACAGGGAATCTTTACCAGGAGAGAGTGTCATGACAAAGGAAATTTTGATAAAGGGTTATATACCAAAATATATTTTTTACATAAAAAGTGACAAATTTTTATACAAAAGACATTGTAGAAAGTCACTGCATTTCCCGGTCTTAAATTTCTAGTACATGTAGGGCTGTATGGCTTTAATGTTATGGGAACCAGGGAAGTGTCTTCCTTTTTCTTATCTTTTCCAGAATGCTCCTTTTGGGTTCTTTTCTTTCATAAAGCAGATGTCCAATGTGTGCTTGGGGTGAAATAGAGCCCATGCATTGAGGTTTTGTGGATTCATTTTGACCTTGGTAAATGTGAAAGCATCGCTTCCTTGGGAGCCCAGGGGCAGGACCCACAAACATTAAAGGTGGACAATTGCCTTTATCAGTGCTACAGCGACCTCCTAAGTCTCTGGCTCCTAAGATCTAGGGGGGAACCTGTGCTGAAGAAGTGAAGAGGTGCTTCAGGGCACCACTTCCCCTGCCTGCCTGTTTCTCTCTCCTCAACCTCAGCTTCTATGCCACTGAACACCACTGCACACATCTACTGTGGACATCATCCATCATTGACCCATGACCTCGAACTGCCCATGTTTGCTTCCAGGAATACAACCACAGGTCAATGGCATGAGGTCAACTCAAAGAAATCTAGCAAGCCATGGTCCACCTTTTTAAAATTGTTCCAAATTTTTAAAAAATATTTTTCCAGTATAGTTAGCATACAGTTCCATGAGTTTCCAGTATATAACATGGTGATTGAACATTTCCATACATTGCCCAGTGCTCATTACCACAAGTACACTTCTTAATCCCCATCACCTCACCCATCCCCCAAGCCCCCCTACCCTCGGCAACCATCAGTTAGTTCTCTATAGTTAAGGGTCTCTTTCCTGGTTTGTCTCTCTCCCTTTTCTATTTCCTTTGCTTACATGTTTTGTTTCTTAAATTCCACATAGGAGTGAGATCATGGGGTATTTATCTTTCTCTCACTGACTTATTTCACTTAGCAGAATACACTCTGGCTCCATCTGTGTCCTTGCTAATGGCAAGATTTCATTCTTTTTTTTGGCTGAATAATATTCCATGGTATAAATAGATAGATAGACAGATAGATAGATAGATAGATAGATAGATAGATAGATAGATATAGATATGTGTGTGTGTATATATATATATATATATATACACACACACACACAACGTTGTCTTTATCATTCATCTGTTGATGGACGTCTGGGCTCTTTCCATAATTTGGCTATGCTGCTGTACAAAGGGCCCATGTATTCCTGCAAATTAGTGTTTCTGTATTTTGGGGATAAATATCCAGTGGTAGGATTAATGGATCTTAATCGTTCCTTTTTGAGGACCCTCCATACTGCTTTCCACAATGGCTACACCAGTTTGTATTCCCACCAATACTGTAAGAGGGTTCCTTTTCCTCCACATCCTTGCCCACACTTGTTGTTTCTTGTGTTTTTGATTTTAGCCATTCTGACAGGTGTGAGGTCATAGCTCGTTGGTTCTTTTTTTCTATTTCCTGATTTTACCTATTTATTTGAGAATGAAGGAGAGCACAAGTGGGGGGAGGCGGAGAGGGAGAAGCAGGCTCCCCACTGAGCAGGTAGCCCGATGTGGGACTAGATCCCAGGACCCCAAGGTCACCACCCGAGCCAAAGGCAGACGGGTAACGGACCGAGCCACCCTGGTGCCCTATCCAATTGTTTCGATTTGCATTTTCCTGATGAGGAGTGTTGTCGAGCATCTCTTCATGTGTCTGTTGGCCATCTGGATGTCTTCTTTGGAGTAATGTCTGTTCATTTCTTCTGCCTCTTTTTAAATTGGATTATTTGTGGCTTTTGGTGTTGAGTTGTATAAGCTCTTTATATATGTTGGATACTAACCATTCATTGGATATGTCATTTGCAAATATCTTCTCCCATTCAGTACGTTCCCTTCTACTTTGGTTGATTGTCATAAAATGGCTCTTTATCTCTCTTCTGTTAAATATGAGGGTGAACCAAATAAACACAATATGGCATCGAGGTTACAATCTTTCCAAACTTAGTGGTCACTATATATATTATGCATCTTACTAATGCACAAATTAATCCTTTGACAATTTCAAAAGATCTCTTGTGAGAGGTGAATGAATCCATAAGTGACATGTAATGTGGTGTTCAGTGACATTACAAAAACAACAAAGAAAACAGTTCACACATAGTGGAGGAGTCTGGGACATAGGGATGTCAATATCAGTTTAATGAAAAGCCACAAATGGTGTCCCAGTAAGGCATAAGACGTCTCATAACATAGGTGTACAGCCAGAAGAATATTGAGAGTCAGGACAAAACATTTTGAAAAATTAGTATTTTATTCACTTAGTTTAATACTCTGCCTCTTGCCCTATACTTTTTATGGATAGAGAAAAAAAAAAATAAAGAAGACCCAAAGAGGAACATCATGACAGTCTGGAATTGGCAGTGTATGTGAGTGTATGTGAATGTATGAATATATATGAATACAAATAAGCCATTTTCCAGCTCTGTCCACTGGAAATGCCTAAAAATAAACCAATTGCAATGAGTGCCCGAGGAGACACATTTTGATCTGGGAGTATGGTTTCCCAGGAAACAAAACCACAGATTCTTAGAGAAATGACCGAGACCAGGCCAGACGCAACAAATCTTCTATATGAGACACAAACACCTCATCATACTGATATTAGGAAAGTTCTCAAAACTATGAGGGTCTTATCAAAAGGATATGAAAGCCAACCTGAAATCACTTTCACTGCTAAAAGAGAGGATAAATGGAGCACTCATAAGTCCATAATACAGTGGTTTGAAACACTTCGATATGACTGAAGCCTTGCTTTCATATTAACACAGTAATAAAAGAAAATGAAGAGGAAAAGAACGGAACTTACAGGTTCCCGTTAGAGATGCTAGGGGACCAGAGTTTTCCTTACAAAATGTACCGCCAGGTATATAGTATTGGGGGGAAATTTCTTTTCCTGCAGGTGTTCATACAAGGCTTCTAGGATCCAAACCATGATGATGAAGGATCATCATTTTGCTCCACAGAATCAATGGATGGATGGGCCTTGAACATAAGGGGACCTGAGGTGCTTCCTGATGGAAGCGCACACAGCACTTGAGAGGAAGTCTTGCCAACAATTCAAACCTGAAACTGATCAGTTTCTACGTCTGCCAGGTCCGACAGAGCAGTCGTTCCGATAATATTTGGAATGCAGTTAGCAGGACCTCTTTCCTTAGAAATGCATTTTAATTATATTTCATTTACAGCTCCCTTAAATGTAAACTTAAAACCTGAAGAAATACAGACGATTTTTCTATTAATCGCATCTTTATTACTCTGGCAGAATTCGGTTTCCCTTAATGTGAAGCATTAAGCGGCAAGATGCAAGATTATTTTGGATTGTTGTGCGCTTATACTTTTTACTTTTCAACGTTCCTGCCAGAAAATGTTAAATTCCATGTGTGGCTTGCCTTTTCTTTGTAATAGCACTGTTCTCCACGAACAGTGGAGATTCCACCACGAAGTAAGAGGAAGTATGATGGACTGTGTTAAAGTATATCTGGCTATAATGCATTCCGTGGCCATGCTCCCCCACAAACACCTCAGTATTTTCAAAAATGATTAACAAAAAAGGAGAGAACAAGAGCTGGAGAGGGCGAAGCAGAGAGTGAGAGCCAGAGGGAGGGGGAGGGAACGAGGGAGGAGGAAGGAAAGGGAGAAACTGAGAAGAAATCTACACATTGCTAGGAGGCTTGAATACAGGTCCTACTCATGGGAGCGTGTGCATTTTATTTGGATCCTGATACAGAGAAAACAACTTAAAAACAACAATGGGAAATTTGAACACTATGTATTTTACATTACATATTTTAAATTAATTTATGAATATTTACAAGGTTATGATGATAATACTTTAAAAGGGTTCTCATTTAGGGAAACATACAGATACAACTGCAAATGAAATATGGTGTCTGCGATTTGCTTTAAATAATAAAGGACAGGGGCGCCTGGGTGGCTCAGATGGTTAAGCGTCTGCCTTCGGCTCAGGTCATGATCCCAGAGTCACGGGATCGAGCCCCACATCGGGTTCCTGGCTCAGCGAGGAGCCTGCGTCTCCCTCTGCCTCTCTCCCTGCTCATGCTTTCTCTCTCTCTCTATCTCTGTGTCTCAAATGAATAAATAAAATCTTAGAAAAAAAAAAAGAAAGAAACCCCAACCTTTAAAAAAATAATAATACAGGACAAAGTAAGTGGATGGGATTGTATTAAAACAAGGTCAGCCCTAAGTTGATAACTGTTGAACCTGGCTGATGAGGACGGGGATGTTCTGTTCTACAATTCTGTCTACGTGTGTGTGCTACTGACAGTCTGCATCTAGAAAAGAGAGATAAAGAGTACCAGTCCACTGAGAATAATGGCAGCTGAATCTCTCAACACATGACTTTAAAGGGTTAGGGATTAACCTAGAGAGTCAGTAACACAGCTCATAACCCTGTCCCCGAACAGCCAGGGGCCAGAGAGAAGTGTGGACTCCAGATGGTTAGTACTTAGCCGGGTCTGGGAGCCAGAGACAGCAGGGCAGTCAGCACAGACCAGGCAGGCACTTAGAGGAGAGGACTTCAGGGAGGGCTTCTCAGCGGGGAACACAGGTGAATGATGGCAGAAAGAGAGTGGGAAGAGCTCAGAGGGTGCCTGAGACCTGCTGACTCCAGCTTCGGCTACTTGGATCCGAAGGAAGGGGCTGCATGGTGTGCAGGACAGAGGTGGCCCTCGGGGGAGGGCCAGACCTGGATGAAAGTAGTGTCCTTTGGAGGCTTGTGGTAAAGACAATGAAGCCACTGGTAGAAATGAAAGGACATACTGGAAGCAAACAGGATCCCGGAGCAGAAGACAAATGGCCCCATCCCCAGCTATTTACATCTATTAGAACAATTACACCAAAGAGAGGGATCCAGACCTCAGGAATCCACAAAGCTACTCAGAGCACTCATTCCTTCCTACATGGAACTTTTGTTTCTCATTCCAGCAAACCCAGGTGTGTTAAAGGGAAAATGATAGAGCAGACCGGTGTTCCAAGGTGACAGAAGAAAACAAACAAGCAGAAATAGAGAGTCAAACATTTCAGCTCAGTAAAGATCCCCCCTGAAATCAATCACAAAACATAGGAAAACTAAAATGGTTAAAATGACACCCCGACCTGAATGAAATGTGCGAACAAGCATTTGTAGCCGTGAAAAGGTAAAAGTTCCCTTAAACACACGACTCCAAAGAGAAGTGGGCAAGAAACAAGAAATGGGAAACGAGAATTGTCAAAACTGGGAAAAAATTGAAGAAAATTTCTCGGGAAAGAGGCTGATCCACAAGATTCATAAGGGCAACATTCGTGCAAAATTAGAGTGGACTTTGAATACTGAAAAGAAAGCAGCCAAGAGAACAGAAAATGAACAGAAGATAGTGAGACAGGATCAGAGAGAAAGTCCTGGATGCCTGCGGGAGACGGAAACAAAGGAGTCAACAATAAGACCTATCCTCATAGAACTAATAGATATTATTTTATTTATTTTATTGTTTTTTAAAGATATTTTTTAAGATTTTATTGATTTATTTGACAGAGAGAGAATGAGAGAGAGAGAGCATGAGAGGGACGAGGGTCAGAGGGAGAAGCAGACTCCCTACTGAGCAGGGAGCCCGATGCGGGACTCGAACCCGGGACTCCAGGATCATGACCTGAGCTGAAGGCAGTTGCTTAACCAACTGAGCCACCCAGGCACCCCAGAACTAATAGATTTTAAAGAAAAAGAAGAAATCTCCTCTGAAGCTACAGACTTGCCCCCCGCCAACCACCAAAAAACCCCAATTTATATCCACTGGAAAGAAAAACAGTTTACATTCTATATCCCAATCAAACATACAAAACAAGGCAATATATATATTTTTCTTTTAAAATTTTGTATTTAAATTCCATTTAATTACCATATACTGTATTATTAGTTTCAGAGGTAGAATTCAGTGATTCAGGGCACCTGGGTGGCTCAGTCAGTCTGCCTTGGGCTCAGGTCATCCTGGGATCAAGGCTCATATCCGGCTCCCTGCTCCACAAAGAGTCTGCTTCTCCCTCTCCCTCTACCCCCTCACCTGCTTGTGTTCTCACTCTCTCATGCTCTCTTTCTCAAATAAAGAAATAATTTACAAAAGAATTCCGTGATTTGTCAGTTGCACATAACACCCAGGGTTCATGACATCGAATGCCCTCCTTAATGCCCATCACCCAGTTTACGCCATCCCCTACCCACCTCCCCTCCTGCAACCCTCAGTTTCTATTCTATAGTTGAGTCTCTTATGCTTTGTCTCCCTCTCTTGTTTTCCTCTTTTATTTTTCCTTGTCTTTCCCTATATTCCTCTGTTTTGTTTCTTAAATTCCATCTATGAATGAAATCATATGGTATTTTGTCTTTTTCTGGCTGACTTATTTCACTTAGTATAATACCCTCTAGTTCCAACCATGTCGTCGCAAATGGCAAAATTTCATTTTTTGGTGGCTGAGTAATATTCCATTGTACGTATATACGCCACATATTGTTTATCCATTCACCTGTCGATGGACATCGCAACTCTATCCATAGTTTGTTGTGGACATTGTTCCTATGAACATTGGGGTGCAGGTGCCCCTTCAAAACACCATGTTTGGAAGAAAAGGTGAGTATGGCAGAGGGGGAGACGAACCATGAGAGATGATGGACTCTGAAAAAGAAACTGAGGGTTCTAGAGGGGAGGGGGGTAGGGGGATGGGTTAGCCTGGTGATGGGTATTGAGGAGGGCACGTTCTGCATGGAGCACTGGGTGTTGTGAATAAACAATGAATCATGGAACACTGCATCAAAAACTAATGATGTAATATAAGGTGATTAACATAACAATAAAAAAATTAAAAAAAACACCATGTTTGTATCCTTTGGATAAATACCTTTTTTTTTAAATAAATAAATTGCAGCTTAATAGGTAGCTCTATTTTTAACTTTTTAATTTTTTAAAATATTTTATTTATTTACTTGCCAGACAGAGAGCACGGGTGCACAAGCAGAGGGGATGGCAGGCGCAAGGTACAGCAGGCTTCCTGCTGAGCAGGGAACCTGATGGGGGGCTTCACCTCGGGACCCAAGGATCATGACCTGAGCAAAAAGCAGATGCTTGACCAACTGAGCCACCCAGGCATTCCTATGTTTCACTGCTGGAGGAAACGTCAAAGTGTTTCCCAGAGTGGCTGCCCCAGTTTGCATTCCCACCAACAGTGTGAGAGGGTTCCCCTCTCTCCCTCTTCTTGCCAACATCTGTTGTTTCCTGAGTTGGCCATTTTAGCCATTCTGACTGCTGTGAGGTGGTATCTCACTGTGGTTTTGACTTGAATTTCCCTGAGAAAGCACTCTATTTTTAAAGCTCAGTCAAAACTCATTGTGCCAGTACTTTCTAATCAGCTAGATGTCCATGTACACAGGCAGGAGAAACAGTGTCCGATACGCAACCCCCAAGGAGTCCTGATTCCATCCCTAGGAGACCTTCGAAGGTGAACTTCACCTGACGAGAGATGACTGAGGAAATTTCGACTTTCAAACAGCTGATCACTGTTGAAGCTACTTAACTGTGGATCTAAAACCAAAATCTGGGGGTGGAGCGTGTGGGAAAAATAGGATGTAAATGGCATCTGTTTGGCTGGTTTCCACCCAGTGAAAACAAGAGCATAAGAAGAGGCAGGTGAAGACAGAAGGAAAGAGAAAATAGAATAATGTCAACGGTTTGAGGTTAAGAGATCACTTAAAACTTAGAGACTGAATGTGAAAAGTTTCAGAAGCTAATAAGGAACCAGACATGTCCAAAACCTTTGGGTGCAGGGCTCAGCCCTACCTACACAACCTTCCTAAACCCCAGACTCACATATAGACACACATAGGTGCACACACAGGAAAGAAACCCCGTACCACAGAGAGACAAACACAGCCAAAATTAGTTCCCCGTAGGGTACGTTTAGCCGAAAAGAGACGGAGACTCAGCATTAAATATGACGAAGAGAACCAAGAATATTTCCATTACTGTGTATCCAGATCCACCAAATCACCACGATAGGAACAGATTAGAGCATCCAATGTAAAAAAATCATGAGTCCATGGGATTGTCAAAACAAAAACTTTAATGATAATGAACAGGGAGGGAATGTTCTTTTCCACATCACATTGCCAGCAAATACGCGTTGTATAGGAATGGCACGGTTAGAATTCTTCCAATGTACAAACACACACAGGGTTAGGACACACCGTCAGGATCCTTAAAGGATGGCGACGTTTTAGAGAAAGACTGTAGAGAAGAGGGTCTGCATACATTCTCAGAGTATCACTTACCAAATCACTAATTTTATAAAGAAAATCAGGTGTCTCGCTCTGCACAGATCTGATAGGCCCTTCCCTAGCAAAGTAAGCAGTGCTGCTATCACAAGAATGGTGGTGGGCCCACGGGACACTCGTGCTCTCGGGGTAGGCTGAGCTAGGACACACACAGCGGGAACTATGCAGTGTCCTGGCCAAAGGGTTAGGCTGAATTTAATCAGGAGGACATGATCAGACAACTTCAGGATGTAGGCCATTAAGCTGGACTTTTGGCCTGTCCCCTACAAACAAGGGAATGTCACCATCACCACAGACAGCCACCTAAAGGTGAGGAGATGTTTTGCGTTCAAAAGGACTAAATAAATACAGTCACACGTTCTTTTTACTCCTTTGAAACCCAAAATATCTCTTCTCCTTTTGGTTGTTTCTTATTTGTGGTGACATTGACTGTTTGAAGACACAGGCCAGTCATCTTGTTCAGTGGTCTACATTCTGAACTTGTCTGATAACTACCTCGTGCTCAAATTCAAGCTAAAGCTCTCCAGCAAGAACACTGCATCGTTCACGCCGGCTCCTCATAGCGCAGCCCACCTGGTGGCCCAGAGTGTCCAGTCTGACATGTGGTCTTTTTCCATGGTGCTCCTGACTCTGATTCTCTGTAGGATGAAATTTAGAGCAGCGAGACTTATGGTCTCTCAAAACTGTGTGTGATCTACTCAGGCATTGGTCTCCTTCGCTATCGATCGCAACTGCAGCTGAAGGGCTAGAATTTCTCTCCTCAAAGCGGTCTTTTGTAGCCAACGTCATACAGAATGGCTTGTGATCGTGCTGTTGATTCTCAGCAAAGGATCCCTCCTGTGCTCTGTTTGGCCTTTAACTTGATGTGCTGCTCTAGATTTACTTCATCAAGTGGAAAATATGGGGTTTTATGATGGGGTTTTATAATGGGGTTCCATTCAAGTGAAGAATCTCTTTTCTTCATTTCTGAAGTACTTGGTATCTGAGAGAGGAAGAGAGAGAGAACTCAACTGTGAGTCTTGCTCAGATCCTGCTGATAGCTGAGCCTGGAGGGGTGGCTACATGGTGACAGAGGCCAGGTGCAACTTGAACCCTTGTCCAGAGAAGAAGCTGAAGGGGGAGCCGCAGGTAGGCTGAGCGGGAGAGTGAGAGCCACAGGTCAGAAGCAATACCTCACCAAACTGACAGGCAGCCTGTGTTGCAGGATCCAGGGACCCCTGTGCTCCCCCAGCGGGAGCCTGGTGATATCACAGCTCAAGGCTGCTGTGAGCTTTTGCCAGATCCCAAGTACCTCTCCCTCAGCAGCCACTTCACTCTTGAGCCCCCTTCATCAGAAGCCAAGTGATGGCTTTCTCACGCCTCCCAGGGAGGGATGCACCTAGCACCCACACATACGTTCAAACACAGAATGCTGTAGGAAGGAGGGGACCCTTGGCAGACAAACACACCCCCTTCTCACCCTTGTCCCGGTCTCCTGAGAAGAAGTCCAGGCTACGGAATGAGTCCCAGACTGTGAGAGCCAATAGGGGCCTCTGAATATCTCCAAGTTCCTTTCTGCCATGTGCAGATGAGGAGCCGTGGTCCAAGGACTAAGGACCCCCTAAAGCCATGTGACCTGTGACTGAAACCCCTGGACTGGAACTCAGGCTCAGGCCCTGTGCAAACATGTGGGTGAAGGGAGAGCAAAGCCTCTGATCTGGAGTCGTGGGCCGGCAGGAGACACTGTTGGTCACTTGGCTGGACAGGAACAAGGCCAGAGGGGCTGAGGGAAGAACCCAAGAATGAGAAACTCAAGGGCGAATCCACAAAAAGAGAGCAGGGGTGTAACCATGGCCCTAGTCATTTTCACTCAGCGACACCCACATCCTCGGAAGGTAATCTCAGCAGGATAGACCTCAGGGCATTTCTAGGAATATGCTCATTACCTAGACTCGCAAACGCGGAAGTGAAAATGAGAAAGCATTAGTTTGAGCTCTCTAGGGCCTCATCCCTTCTTTTCCAAACTTTTCCGAAGGAAAGAGCCTCTCAGTGTTCACTAGTGTAAAGAAGGGCCTGCAAATGGATTAATAGGGGAGTGAGACCTAAGCTTCTTTACTGAGATGGTGGAAAAGGACAAATTTGGAATAAAATATTGTCTTTCAGTCTGCACTGAACCTGTCAGGGGCTGTGCAATCCACTCAGTGACCAGGGAACTGTCGTTTGCATTGTCGTAGGAGGAAAGAAAGCACTCAATTCCTTCACCTTTGATCAGGGAAGGGATTAGGTTTTGGACAGTGGCTTTTTATGCAATATGTAATTCTCCTGTATCCTATATTAGAGGGGCTGAGGAGAAACCTGACTCCAGCGGGTCCAGTGTGGCACTCCCAGCTGTGACTTGGGTTCTCATTTAGACTTTGTAAGGGGGGCTCTTTCTCCTCAGCTTTAACACTTCTTATTCACATGGAGAAGTTGAGGGTTATTTGTCCTCCTAGGTCAGATTTCCCGATAGACCCCCGAGGAGAATCCTTGTGCAAGGCACTCATTAAGACAATGCTCCTGGGAGAACAGGGCCTTGGAGTTGGGGAAGCAGGGAAGGAAGGCAGAGGCCAAGGAATTATGCGATTTCCCGCAAAGTCCCACTTGCGCGGCGACCTGTGTCAATGATGCCGCTCGGCTGAGGACGGCCAGCTGCAACCAGGTGATGGAGATGGAAGGGCCTTTGGGCCACTGGTTTCTGATGAAGGGGGCTCAAAGGCGAGGAGGCAGCCCCGTGGGAAACAGAGGTGGCACCAGCTGTGAGAGTGTCCAATCGAGGAAGAGAACAGTGTGTGTGTTTGGGGGTGGGTGGAGGTAGAATCAGAAGGAGAGCAATAGGAATCCATGCCCCAGAGCTACAAATGTGTGATTACCTCTGTGCCCTAGCGTGAAGGCCACGGAATATGCATGCGAGCCTCCACTTGCGAAACTGCACTTTTCTCTTGATAATCTTCCGTTTCATGGCACCGAGGGCTTTCATTGGGCTAAAGACTTGACACGCACACTGGCTGTCCTTCGATCCCTCTGTAGTATCACCGTCCGGCATGGGAGGGTTCTTCATGCAGATGGAAGCTTCCAAACCCAGCTCTGAAAAGAAAAGCACATTAACAGGATGCGCTGTTATTCATGATCTTTCTGAGCCTCCACCTGCACTGATGCCAAAGAAGGACGGTGGGCAGAATGAGAAAGGCCATCCGACAGGACACAAGAAAGGAGAAGCCAGTGGACAGACTTTGATTATTTCCTGTTTTCTTCTTCTCTCTCACACTAGTCTGTAAGGATAAGAGTGCCACGAGGCCAACGTGCTCACAATCGACAAAAGTGAAATCGAGCGAAACAGAATTGGTAAAGAGAAGTAGTTCCGGGGAAGAGAAGACAAAGGCAAGGAAATCATGCTGGAACGAGGCTGTACAATTGGAGGGAAGAGATTATAGAGACCATCCAAAGACCAAGTTGAAAGGAAGCCTTTGGGGAGCAACCAGGGAAGAGAAAGCTGGGGAATTTACACAGCACGCCCCAACGTGTGGTACATTTCCTATAGGAACACCGGGTATAATATATGTCATGTATGTGACTAAAGATATAAAGGTGTGTGTCTGTATGTACGTATGTATCTAATGGAGAAAATGATTAAATAGAGGTTGGGGGACATGGAACATGACATTCTAACCCCCTTCCTGGTCAGCTGAAAGTGGAAAAAATACACAAATTCAAGAAGAATGAGAAAAGCAGTGGTGAGAAACAGGTGACCTGTTCAACACCATGGATGGATTTCAGGGGGAGCAGGTGGGAACAAAAGAGAGTAAAACCACCTGCCACAGAGAGATAGTTTGTATTCACCCCCATTTCATGAGTTGAAACCTATGTGATGTGATTGTAATGGGATGGTGTTGTGGGGTGAGACTTTGGGAGACAGATCATCCCATAAACGGGACTCATGCCCTACAAAAAGGCCCCACAGAGCTCTCTGTCCCCTCCGCCCTGTGAGGACAGAGCAAGAAGGTGGCCACCTCTGAACCAGGAAGGCAGTGTCAACAGCCCCGAATATGCACCTAGGTGGTTTGTGGATCTACCGCGCCTGCAGAACTGTGAGCTATTGATTTCTGCTGTTGACAACTCAGCCTGTCTGTGGCATTTCTGTTATAATCGCCGGAAAGGACAAAGAACCTCGCATGGAGCCTGGTTTCCTGCTCAGGCCTCCGTGGAAGGTGAGTCACCGGGAGAGGGACTGAGCCAGCAAGGTGAGTCGGGACCCGGACCGTGGGCGACAAGGAGAAGTGACAGAGAGGCTCAAGGGGGAAGACGGTAAGTAGGTCCCGTTCAAAGGCCCTTGTTGGGGCTGTGCATCCCCGAAAACTCACTGAGCTCTTTCTCGGGGGCCTCTCCCTGGTGCCACCGAGCTGCTGCTTATGTCTCCGCCACGTGGGAACGGCGCCTCCCCATTTCTCAGGTAGTTCGGCGCCTGACAGAGGAGTCCCGGGCCACCCCAGGCTCCAGGAAGGGACACTGAGTGCGGGAGGGTAAGGAAGACACGACCCAGGGGAGGGTGGAAAAGCTCAGACGTCAGGAAATCTGAGCAGAGGCGGATTCTGATGAGCAGGAAGCTGGGAACGAGGCCCCAGAGATGAGGGGAGATGACGAACTAGACGGAGGATCAGAGGAGAGAGTGACGTGTGCACTTTATGTAAGAAAGTGGCCCCTTATTTGTTTAGAAAAGGGAAAAAACAGAAATAAGCCGGAGACCAGTATTTCTATTGTGAATGTGAGCGCCAAACAGAGAAGATGGGCTTGGAGATGCTGACGGAGAGAAAATCGGGCACAGGAGCCTTCCTGAGAAAGCCAGTGGAGATGGGGTCCGGGGAAGTGGGGCCAGTAGGAACCGCTCCACCCCCATGAATCATGCCCTGACACCATTTTCCAAGTGTGCAAGCACCACAGAGACCCCAAAATTAAACATGACAAATTCATAGATGTTATCAAGCAATTGTTGTTGAATCAGCCCCCCTAGCAACGATGTGGTTTCATGCTCCCAGCATTGATGGAACGGAGATACCATCTGCACAGGTTCCGATGAGGGGACCGAGGGGACAATACGTAAGAAGATGACTAAGTTAAACAGCCAGGAAGTCGCAAGCCCAGGCCCTGGGACACAGCTGCCACTAAACACAGGCTCTTGCTCACCTCGCTGTATTGGAGCATCGTGGGGTTCGACCTCACCCCACTGCGGCCTCCAGCCATGAGCCGGTGATGACCAATGCGGGGACCAGAACGGCCTACTCCTGTCCCCACTCACCTTGGAAGGGCGGCCATTGGTTCCCAGGACCCAACTCGGCGTCCAGGCTCCCGAGGGTGCAGGAGAGGCCGAGCCTGGCTCTGTTGTCACCACAATCCAACTGCTGGTCCAACTGCAGTGGCAGAATATTGGCCACCTGGGTGCTTGGCTGTGTCCGTGCTCCTGAAGTCTGCACCTCTGCCCTTTGGAAAGTCCAGTTTCCGCTTGATGGCCCTTGGTGACAGGGAGCCTGCATCGGAGCTGAAGCAAGAAGAGATCTCAATGGGCTCAATCCCCGGGCTCCTTAGCTGAGCACTCCCAGACCACCCATGTCTGATGTCCCCGTCTGCCTTTAAGACCACACTGTGAGGAAGCACAAAGGCACACATGATATGTATGAAGGAGATGTCACCATTATGTCCCAGCCTGGGGATGCTGGGATGGCAGGTTCCAAGCCAGCAAAGTCCCTGAGGTGAAAATACCCCCTTGACGCCACCGGGCCTTTGGATGGGCACATGAGTTCATGCCTATCATTCAGTTAGTAGTAACCTTGGTCCTACAGCCTAGGGAGAAGATCCTAGAGAGGCCTCAGGGCATGTGGAGAAGGAGTTGTCGGTTGTTTCCCCCTCAAGAAAACGAACAGGGAAACAAGTTCGACCTCCAGGCTTCAGGTACCACTAGAGAAGGGAGTTGCGAAGGGTACCTCTAGATGCTTTAGGTACCACTAGAGACGGGACCACGGACCAAGTTATGGGAACATTTCACAGCTCTGGAGCCTTTTGAGGTTTCTTATCTGCAATATCTGATTGCTTTCCCCCCACCCACACATCTGTATGCGATATATTCTATTGCCATTGGAGGAGGGGCTAACAGCTCTGAGTAACGTAGCAGCGGTCTGAGTCCCTTTGGAAACTTCCAGGCCAGAAGTACTATAGGATCAGACTTGTGGGTCTTCAGGGAGGGCATACAGCACCCAGTCCTCGCATCACACACCCCTCAGAGAGGTGTGGACCGCACTCCGTAATCAAACCCGCTCAGATTGCGACTGTGAAGGGAGTCCGTGTTCTCAGAGAGGGGGCTAACCAGAGACGTGCCACAGCCTCTCGCCAGAGCAGGTCAGCCTCAGCGGGGCCTGGCGGCTCCCTGCCAAGATTCCTGGTCCCTTGTGTGCATCTCATTCTCCCTAGTCTTTTCATCTGTCACTACAAACGATTCCATGAGTCTGTGACTGTTTAGCCTCCCTGGCAACGCCCTGTATCTCCTCTCACCGTGCGTTCTCCCACCTCCTTCTATCTGCTCTTTCCTGCCTGCGCTAGCAACGCCCCCAAGTCCTGTCCTCCCAAACGCCCACCGTGCTGGGGAACGCTCAGTCCCCTCTCTGCTGCACACACTCTCCACACCTCACCCTGCCTCTGGGGTCGCTTGGTCCTCTGGTCCCTCTCTGTCCTCCAGAATCACTTCTCCCCACCCCACACCAGGTGCCTCCCCAGCTCCCAGGGCTTCTGCCCCAAGCACGTCTCTCAGATGGGTAGGCCTTCCATCATTCCTCGAGGCACACTGTCACCAGTCATGGTTAAGCACAATTTAGGACATGTCATATGACTTTATGATACTTCCTACTGGGGGAAAGGCTAAATCATCTGCAATTAGCAAATCTGGTTGGAGAAGGAGTTGTCAAAACCAGGTTCCCCATTCTCAAATGTTATCTTGAATGAAGGTCTAAGTGTGCTTAAAGTTATGACTCCTAATTTCCTCACGTTCTTTTATGGCTCTTTTCTCAACTACCAGGGTTCATTTAATCTACTCAAACAATGTGCTTTGCACATGCAGAAATAAAGGGAAAATATTTTATCAAACTCTGAAGGACCGTCCACTATTTTTAGTTTGGCTAGTGGGGAAAAGCCCTGGATGAAAGCTAAGGTTGGCACTTCCATGAGTTTGGCCTGTTTCTACAAGGGTTCTCCCTGTGCAGGCAGGATGGGCCTGAGTAGCCCTCCTGCGGCCCTGTTGCTGGAATCACAGCCTATGCACACTGATCACACGCTGCCGTCACAACCCCTACCCTGGACGGGCCGTGTATAATATAGACGCTGCATTCACTCATCTCAGCCCATCCACGTGGCTGAACGTTGCCCCCATGGTCCAGGGTGAATGGAAGGCCGTATCACACACACCTGCCTTCTGAGACATGTGTCTGAACCTTTCTCATCCCACTGCCCATGGGAACCCACACTTGGCCGTCAGCATCTCTGAGGGAATGTGCAGCCTTACAAGGGTGACAGGCAGCCAAGTGAGGAGCCTCCATGGGACCCCTGGTGAAAACAGAAAAGCCTGGGGACCTCTAAGCCCTGATTGCTTTGGGATGGAGAGCCTCTTTGAGACCTTGATCTCGCAGAGGGGCTGGACGAGCCGCTGGTTCTGCTTACACCACAGAGTGACACACAGGGTAGGGGTTGGCAGATGCATGGCTGAGTCACAGGGGTCTTTGGGACAGTCTTGCAACATTTTTGTTTACATTCACAACTGTTTCAAATAATTTGGTACAAAAGCAGAGATGAAAGTGTGAGCTCCATCCCCACCTACACCCTGACAGGACTGAGTTGAGATCAATGGACAGCCTGATCTGGTGAGTCTGATGTCCCACTACCCACTGGCCAGAAGTCTTGGGCAAGTGACGTGACCTTGCTGAGGCTCAGCACCCTCAGCTGTCACAGGAGGTGCCACATGGACTCGAGAGTGTCCCTGTGAGGACCCGATGCTTCCAGAGAAATAGAGGTGCTGCTGAGTGGGCACGGGAAGGGGCATGGTAGAGCACAAGAGTAAATAACTCTGTGTTTCATTTCTGCTTCCTGAATTGCTGTAACCCCTAGGAAGCCTTGGCTTCCTTACCCCTCGGGGAGGGATAGGAAACAGGGGAGAAAGTGGTCCTAGTGTGGAAAGGCTGTTACTGACCAAATAAGGTGAGGGACAAATCGTTTCATGGCCAATTTCACTATACAACATTGACACGGCAAGGAACATCTTATACTCCTTGCTGCTCCTTCAAAGTGATTTGATGAGCAAAGAAAGACTCCTAACGATGCCAATGCTTCTCCCAGAAGGGAAGGCCGAAAAATACCCTGAGTGGGAAGAAAGGGAAATTGGGTTTTAGCCTGCACTCCTGTGAGAGTGTGGCCCCAAGGGGGTCTTGCTCAGCAGGCAGCATTTTCTGAAGAATCTGGAGAGGGGAACAACTCTGCTTTGCTCCTGAATGAGGCCACGCCCACGTCAGGTGCACGGGCCATTGATCATTGATAGGACATTATGCCACTGAGCAGACACTTGACTGAAAACATATCCACATGGGGGAAAAGTCACTGACGCTGCAGGAAGGGTAAAAAGCACGCCATCCGTGGAGGATGGAAAACCGGGGCTAGGGCTCTGGCTTCACTGAAACCATGGTGCACAGACAGGATTCGAGGCTGAGGATTTTCGATCTATATGCTCCAGAGGAACGTAGGCACCCCAGGAGCAAAAACTTTAAAATCAGCAACAAATGCTGATTTCCGATGCTACAAATATGGAGCTGACTGGAAACCTGTGTGGAGAGCCAGAGACTTTGCAGGAAGCACACAGGAAATAGAACTGGCAACAGAATTTCATGGGTAGCACAGAATTCTTCTTGCAAGAAATAAAAAGAGGTCTGTGACCCAGATGTCTCCAGGTGAGATAGTGGTGGCTGAGTTTTTGCCCTTTTCCCTCCATTTCTCCTCTCCAACCTGACTTGGTACCAACAGCCTGCACTTGTGAGGGGGCCGGGTGACAGAGGGTAGTCTGAGACAGAAGGAAAGGAAATTTGTCTGATTCAAAACACACTTTTTTTTTTTTGAAGTAGTCTCCACAACCAGTGTGGAGCTTAACCTGGGGCTTGAACTCACAACCCTGAGATGAAGATCTGAGTGGACATCAAGAGCTGGATGCATAACCAACTGAAACACCCAGGTGTCCCAGTGTTTTCAAAATTAACTCCAAGGGCAAAGTTCAAACCAGTTTGAGTCTACAGGGCCTGTTGCCACGGGTGCATGTCTCAACCTATTTAGGTGGTTGGATACAGAGAAGACAGGCTTCCTTGGAGCCCCCGCCCCAGGAACCTTGTGCCCCTCACGTGGGAGTACTTACCATCTACATCCAGACCCAAGAAAGTTTCCAGAGTATCAAATATGGATGAGGCACTTGTATACGGCCTCCAGGTGTCTGGTAGGCCATGGCCAACTGAAGAAGTCAAACAACATTCGTCCAGTGAGTCCTGTGGGACTTCATTCTCTTCTGCTACTGGCAGCTCCCTGGGGAACCTGGTGTTACAGGGAGGACAGGAGATGCAACGAGAAGGTTGAGTCAACACGGAGTCCCAGCTGGTTTTGGTGGGGGGGGGAGGGACTGGTCACAGGAAACCAATGGGAAGTCCCCATCAAGGGAGATGAACCATTCTGCCTCTATCTGGGGCCAGAGTGTGGCTGCACTGGGGATAGATTACGGAGGCGGGGAGGGAGCGAGAGCAGGAGGAGCTCAGAGCATGGACAGAATGGGAGCTTAAGGGAAGGAGCCTGAACCAGCCCTGTGCACAACAGTCACAACACATAGCACACTCAGAAAACAATAAAACCGGCATCAACACTTTTGCATACATTTTGTTGAAATTTACAGAAATCACCAAGACAACCCCAGATTGGCAGCATTGTAGATTCCTAGAAAGCTCGTATGTCCAAGGCCTACTTGTCTAAATACTGAGACATGAATTTTCGTTTTCCTAAACACTTCCCTTGCCATGAGTTCCTGCCAACATCATAATGAGAAACCAGCAACGACAGATGGGCATTTTGGATGGATCCAATACAAAGTGTCCCTGTGACTGCTTAGGATACCTGCATCAATGGACAAGAGGTTCCTGCTTTTGGGGGGGGATTAAGAAAGGGGCCTCTAGAAGTACCACAGTGAAACAGAGAACACTGCTAACGGAAGATTTTGTGGGTGGCTGAATGGGTAAAATAGGTACGTTTAGCACTTTCTAGATTTGCCTAGATCTGAGATCACGAGATGTCACCATTGAATTAAAGCCCATGATTCTTCAGAGTTACCTGGGGCATATCCGGTCTTGGTCTTCCTCCAAAAGATCATTATGATTTTCTACAAACAAATACAGACCGGTCCAGTCACATAAACAGAACATTTGTATGTTAAAATTAAGTATCCAATACAACTAGTGCATGGGCATAATTACCCTTAGTGGGGCAGCAGGATACTCTGAGAGAAATCCTCCTGGAGGCCTCAGGTAGTACCTTGGGATTGTGCCTTGGTTTGCTTTCCTATACCATTGGGCATGAGCTCCCTAATGTGATAGGGCCACATCTCTAGTGTCTGTGTACAGAGTGAAACATCTGTTTTACCACAGATTCTGGGGAACAGCTTACATGCATTCTAAAACCTTACTGCAACAATCTCTCATTCCCTTATAGTATAGTATGAGATGCTCTAGGTGTGAGGGTTTAAGGGAATTTAGACACAAAGACCAGGCTGATGGATGGAATCTGCAAACCCTCACAGCAAAAGGAATCTATTGTGTACAGTCCTTTGTGCTACACAGACATATGAGCCATGCATGGGGAGGGGCGATGCCCAGGCTCAGCTTTGCTTCGAGGAAAACATACAAGGAGGCTGATGGTAGAAGCGTTGATGTGCAATACTCCGACGATGACTCAGTGTAGACAGACAACACAGAGGATACAGACACTGGGGATCGGTGCAGTGAAAGCAGGGAAATGACAAATCCAAAGATACAGGTAAGGCTGACAACATCTTTGGACAGGCACAAAAATTCAAGGGATGTTTTTCGGGTCTACAAAGGAGAGCAGTGCAGATAAGGAGAGGCATTTAAAGGAAATCAGGAACAAAGACAGACACCTCTGCATATGCAGCTCAAGTGAGAGTGAGTTCGTCACATCTGCCTTGACTCCAATGTCCTAACTTCTGTCAGGAGCCGTAAGCATGGCCGGAGATGAGGAACAAACGGTAGGTCCCTGACTCACCTGATGTCTATGGTGAAAAGTCTATCCTGGGGCCTGACTCAGATCCCTATGTCTAGCGGGCTTCTACACAGCGATGACACATCTCAACGGAACCAGAGGTTGGATACCAAAAATAGTGGGGCAACTTGGGAGGCCAGTTGGAGGTTTATCACATTGATAGTGGAGGACTCACGAGCGGCTTCCAGAGGAGAACAGATGTCCAGATTTTGGAAAGAGTGAATGTCAGCCCTCCTAGAATTCCCGTGGGGGTCAGACAGGCCAGGAAATGCTGAGGAAATCATATAGCATTCATCCAGTGAGTCCCATGGGTTGTCCTGCTCTTCCACCACTGGCAGCTCCCTGCTGAACCTGGTAGGGTGGGGAGATCTGAACATTAAGACAAGAAAGGTGGACCTCCCACCATCCTAACGGTTTTGATGGGCAGCTGGGAATTACACTCATAACAAAGGGGCACACCAATTTTTGACAGGAACAACTCTGCTCCTGTTTCAGGCGGCAGTGTGGTGCTGTGGGGGCAGTAGATATAGAGAACGGAAGGTGCTCAGGGCAGTGGCCACAGAACTAAGCTTCTGAGCAACAACCTGAACTAGTGTGGAAAGGAAGTCATGACTCACAGCCTGCATGGATAATCCTAAAGGTGACTTCAACACATTTACGTAAATGTTGTCGATACTACCTTCACTGACCAAGTGAACGCGGGTGTTAAAAGGCATCTTCAAAATGGAGACATCTTGTGTCTTCAGTGTCTCTTTCTCTAACTACTGTGACAGGAGGTGTTCTTTTCCTATAATATATCCTCAATGTGGTAACACCAAAGAGTTAGAGGCAGATATGCCTCTCACTCTGGTTTTACCAAAAAGAGAAGAGGGGAATGCGGAGAATCCCTGTGAAGGATTAGTTCACAAAGTTCAACTGACTGCAGGTTATTGAAATGGAGGGGTCAATAAAAGGAACGTAACCGTGTTACAAGGTGAAGACATACATCAAAGTTAAAAGAGATACTTTGTAATTGGAGAATGGATGCAATAGATATGTTCGGCCATTTCTATTTTTTCCTCGAGATGTAATCCTTCAGTTTAACCACTGAAATAACAACCCATGATTCATCAGAGTTACCTGGGGCATGCCTGGTCCTGGTCTTCTTCCTCCTCATGGTGGAATTGATTTTCTGTAATTATATAGAGACAGGGCTGGTCATGAATGAGATCCTTCTCGGTACGTTAATAATCCAGAGTCTCATGTTACCCACACACTCAGATACGTTCCATGTGAGAACAGGTTCAGTCAGAAGAATATGTCAGGGTGCCTCCGATATTGTCATGTGATAACTGGCTTGATTTCCCGGCCTGAGCCATTTGGAAAAATTTATTCTATCTAGGAGATTAACATCACAGTCTTCCCTGTCGTCTGTGCAAGCACTTGAACTTCTCTCTTTGACACAGATTCTGGGGAGCCAGCCTCCCTGCATTCTAAAAGGATCGCTGCAGCATTCACCCTTCTCTCGTCAGATAGCCTGGTTGTTGAAGGCTCAGTGGAATTTGTACACTGAGACTGAACAGATGGAATGCAACTACAGACACTCAAATTCAAGTGAGTCTTTGGTGCTACTCAGAACATTGGCCTGATTCATGTGGTGGGAGAATGCCAAGGCACAGCTCTGCTTCTGGAAACACACAATCAAGCTATGAGTAGAGACACTTAGGGTGGGTTTTCAGACAACTGTTTAGGAAGACAAGCCAACCTAAAGGAAACAGAGAATGGGGCTAAGAACAGCAAAACCAGTTAACCCTGGACAAGAATGCCAAGTGACTGCGGCAGGCACAGATTCTTAACGGACCCACCTCCGAGATGAAACGTAGAGCTTATTAGAGGTGAAAAGAGACATTTCATCCACATTAGGCCTGACAGACAGGTTTTATGGTCGTGTTGCGGAGGTGAGTTGAGCTTGTCGTGCCTGCCTTGGCCCAACAACGAAGTGACAGAGAAATCAAGGTAACATGGGCATGCCCTGGGACTAAGAAGAGAGCAAATGTGCCTCGCCCACCTGATGTCTGTGCTTAAAACTCAATCCTAGAGCCCAGTTCAGATCAGTTTGTCTCTACAGGGCCTGCCCACAGGGATGACCTCTCTCGGCACAGCAGAGGTCTGGGGTACAAAGAACAGGAGATCTTTGTGGGTGTCCAGGTGGAGCTTGATCACCTGGACAATGGAGTACTCACTGGTCACTTCCAGAGAGGAACAGACTTCCAGTTCCTCGGGTAGGATGATGGTGGTGCTCCTGTAAGGCCAGTAGGAGTCAGACAGGTCGGGAAGAACTGAGTATGTCAAGTAGTGTTCATCCTGAGAGTCCCTTGAGATGTCCTGCTGTACCACCTCTACCAGCTGTCTGCTGAATCTGCAGGGTAGGGACAAGTGAAGATTAACCTAAGAGGGATCTGAAGTCATAAGTCCTGTCAGGCTTTGATGCAAGGCGGAAAGGAGTGGTCAAGAAAGTAAAGAGGGGAAGGACCCATTAAGAAGAGAAACGATTCTTGTTTTTGGGGGATACGTTGTGTTTCACACAGGGGCAGCTGTTCGAAAGGAAAGTAAGTGCTCGTGCACGGGCCAAATACCAAGCTTCTGATGAAAGAGACTGAATTATCTCTGTGCCGTCCACTTATGACTCATACCACACGAGTCCCACAATGGTGGCCTTTCCCCTTCCATGCAAATGGCATTGAGTTCTGCATCTAGTGGCCAAGCACGGGCAGCTCTGGGGGCAGTGGACTGTCACAGAAATCTCATGCCAGGAAGCCCTCTTTCTCTCAACCTTGTGGCATCATAGAACATGTTTGTCTACTTGCTATGATATTTTAATGTTATGAACACTTGTCCACACGAAATCTAAAGACAGAGAGCAGATGTGCATGGCTCTCTAAAGCACACAAGAATGAGCAAGCACCGTGGTCCCTGTGACATATTTGTTCACCCGGGTCAGCGGACTGTGGCTTACTCAACTCGAGAAGTCATTAAGAAATGGGAAGCAATGCCAGTACAACGGTGAAGACAGAGAACATTGTGAAACTGGTAATTTGTCCTGGACCGCATGGATAATACCGTGCTCGTCAGCACTTTCTGCTTCTCCCCGGGTGCCACTTTTCAATCCCCAGCCCCCGAGTGTCCAGAATTACCTGGGGGCAGCCGGCTCTTGTCTTCCCAGACCCTCCTGATCAGTTCGGTCTTCTGCAAATAATGAAGAGAAAGAATTACGTTAAGCACATTCGCCTTCACAGATGCCCACTCCTATATCCTGCATAGCACAGGACAGACATATAAGCACAGCAATACCAGGCAACTGTGAGTGTAAACATCCAGGAGCGCTTAGGTAAGGCCTCGCGGGCAAAAATTGGGATGGTACTCTTGAGTCATTAAACCAATATCCCTGATAAAACAAGCCATCCTCATAGCATCCTAAATCTTGAGTCTAGGCAAACAAACCGATTCTGTTTCTCAGAGATCCTGGGGGAACTCCCTGGCTGCTTCCTAGACAGTTGCTGCAATATTGAGGCTTTTTCCATCTGAAATTCCAACAGGTGAATGGTTTAGAGGAATCAGCCATGCAGATTAAACCAATGAATGGATTCTACACGCCATCAAATCAGAACAATCTTGAAAGCTACAAAGAAACAGGGGACACTCATGGGGTAGGGAAGTTTCAGGACCCTGCATTGCTCCAGAGAAACATACACTGTCCCATAGCAGTGGTCCAGTTCGGGTTCTCAGCTGACTTGAGATGAGATAAGACAAATGAAGACATAGACGAAGTGAAGAGCGTGAACCAGGGGAGTGCCATCTCCAGAGATATAGAAAAGGCTGCCAACAGCCTTGGCAGGCATCGAAATTCAGGGGCATGTTTCATGAATGGAAATTAGAGCCCTGCAAGAGAGGACTCGAGCTGAATTCATAATTAGGAGGTCTGGCAGTGACCTCGTGTGCCTGGGTGGAGAGGTGTATGAGTCTGGCAGGGTGTGAGGAACAAGGAATATGGACACCACCTGGGGGACCACGTGGAGTTATAGCCCCTTTGGAATGGGAGCATTCATAGGCCATATCCAGAGTAGACCCAAATTCAGGTTCATCAAACAGGAATTTGCCATCACGGTAAGACTGGCCGCTGTCACGCCTTTCTTGCACATTTGAAGGAGCCAAAACACATTCATCCACTGTGTCCTGTAGGAATTCCTTCTTTTCAACATCCTGGGGCTCCATGCTATGCCGGGGGAGACAACAATGATAGAAGATCAAACCAGGAGGATCAGACACCATGGCTTCCTAGCTGGTGTTGATGGGTGTGATAGCGAGTGGTCCCAGAAAGCAATGGGGCTGTCCCCTTGGAGGGAAAATACTATCCCCCTATATAAGGAGCAGAGTGCGGCCTCCGATATGAGGAGCAGTGGGAGACAGAGCAGGAGATATTCTGTGCACTGGCCTCATAACCAGGTGACGGAGGAGGTGACTAAAATATCCCTGTCATACTCATGTCATAATTATGACTCCCAACACACAGAGGTTATCAAAACAAGTGGCTTCAACCCTTCTGCATACATTGCATTGACTTGTACATGCAGTGTCCAAGGGACTAAATATCCTGAGGCCTTACTGCCTCTCAGACATTCTGACTCCAAGGAATATTTTCTCAATATTTTGATGGGACATGCATTTATTCTTCAATTTCCTCTCTTGCTATCCAAAATCCTCCAACATGATGATGTCAAACAGACGCAAAATTAATACGCATCTCACTTTGGTTTTAACCACACAGGAGAAAACAGCTGATTACCGGAATCCCTGGGTATGGTCAATTCATGTGTGTCCACTCTCTGTAGGTTATTCAACATGAAAGGGAGTAAGAAAGTGACACCTACACAACTACCACATGAAAATAGATGACATGGTTAAAGGGCATATTCTGCTATTGACTGAATGGATGGAATAGTTCTAGGCAGCACTTTCTCTCTATCCCTGGATGTGAGCCAGCGAGGTGAGTCGGGACCCGGACCGTGGGCGACAAGGAGAAGTGACAGAGAGGCTCAAGGGGGAAGACGGTAAGTAGGTCCCGTTCAAAGGCCCTTGTTGGGGCTGTGCATCCCCGAACACTCACTGAGCTCTTTCTCGAGGGCCTCTCCCTGGTGCCACCGAGCTGCTGCTTATGTCTCCGCCACGTGGGAACGGCGCCTCCCCAATTCTCAGGTAGTTCGGCGCCTGACAGAGGAGTCCCGGGTCACCCCAGGCCCCAGGAAGGGACACTGAGTGTGGGAGGGTAAGGAGGACACGACCCAGGGGAGGGTGGAAAAGCTCAGACGTCAGGAAATCCGAGCAGAGGCGGATTCTGATGAGCAGGAAGCTGGGAACGAGGCCCCAGGGATGAGGGGAGATGACGAACTAGACAGAGGATCAGAGGAGAGAGTGACATGTGCACTTTGTGTAAGAAAGTGGCCCCTTATATGTTTAGAAAAGGGAAAAAACAGAAATAAGCCGGAGACCAGTATTTCTATTGTGAATGTGAGCGCCAAACAGAGAAGATGGGCTTGGAGATGCTGACGGAGAGAAAACCGGGCACAGGAGCCTTCCTGAGAAAGCCAGTGGAGATGGGGTCCGGGGAAGTGGGGCCAGTAGGAACCGCTCCACCCCCATGAATCATGCCCTGACACCATTTTCCAAGTGTGCAAGCACCACAGAGACCCCAAAATTAGACATGACAAATTCATAGATGTTATCAAGCAATTGTTGTTGAATCAGCCCCCCTAGAAACGACGTGGTTTCATGCTCCCAGCACTGAAGGAACGGAGATACCATCTGCACAGGTTCTGATGAGGGGACCGAGGGGACAATACGTAAGAAGATGACTAAGTTAAACAGCCAGGAAGTCGCAAGCCCAGGCCCTGGGACACAGCTGCCACTAAACACAGGCTCTTGCTCACCTCGCTGTATTGGAGCATCGTGGGGTTCGACCTCACCCCACTGCGGCCTCCAGCCATGAGCCGGTGATGACCAATGCGGGGACCAGAACGGCCTACTCCTGTCCCCACTCACCTTGGAAGGGCGGCCATTGGTTCCCAGGACCCAACTCGGCGTCCAGGCTCCCGAGGGTGCAGGAGAGGCCGAGCCTGGCTCTGTTGTCACCACAATCCAACTGCTGGTCCAACTGCAGTGGCAGAATATTGGCCACCTGGGTGCTTGGCTGTGTCCGTGCTCCTGAAGTCTGCACCTCTGCCCTTTGGAAAGTCCAGTTTCCGCTTGATGGCCCTTGGTGACAGGGAGCCTGCATCGGAGCTGAAGCAAGAAGAGATCTCAATGGGCTCAATCCCCGGGCTCCTTAGCTGAGCACTCCCAGACCACCCATGTCTGATGTCCCCGTCTGCCTTTAAGACCACACTGTGAGCAAGCACAAAGGCACACATGATATGTATGAAGGAGATGTCACCATTATGTCCCAGCCTGGGGATGCTGGGATGGCAGGTTCCAAGCCAGCAAAGTCCCTGAGGTGAAAATACCCCCTTGACGCCACCGGGCCTTTGGATGGGCACATGAGTTCATGCCTATCATTCAGTTAGTAGTAACCTTGGTCCTACAGCCTAGGGAGAAGATCCTAGAGAGGCCTCAGGGCATGTGGAGAAGGAGTTGTCGGTTGTTTCCCCCTCAAGAAAACGAACAGGGAAACAAGTTCGACCTCCAGGCTTCAGGTACCACTAGAGAAGGGAGTTGCGAAGGGTACCTCTAGATGCTTTAGGTACCACTAGAGACGGGACCACGGACCAAGTTATGGGAACATTTCACAGCTCTGGAGCCTTTTGAGGTTTCTTATCTGCAATATCTGATTGCTTTCCCCCCACCCACACATCTGTATGCGATATATTCTATTGCCATTGGAGGAGGGGCTAACAGCTCTGAGTAACGTAGCAGCGGTCTGAGTCCCTTTGGAAACTTCCAGGCCAGAAGTACTACAGGATCAGACTTGTGGGTCTTCAGGGAGGGCATACAGCACCCAGTCCTCGCATCACACACCCCTCAGTGAGGTGTGGACCGCACTCCGTAATCAAACCCGCTCAGATTGCTACTGTGAAGGGAGTCCGTGTTCTCAGAAAGGGGGCTAACCGGAGACGTGCCACAGCCTCTCGCCAGAGCAGGTCAGCCTCAGCGGGGCCTGGCGGCTCCCTGCCATGATTCCTGGTCCCTTGTGTGCATCTCATTCTCCCTAATCTTTTCATCTGTCACTACAAACGATTCCATGAGTCTGTGACTGTTTAGCCTCCCTGGCAACGCCCTGTATCTCCTCTCACCGTGCGTTCTCCCACCTCCTTCTATCTGCTCTTTCCTGCCAGCGCTAGCAACGCCCCCAAGTCCTGTCCTCCCAAACGCCCACCGTGCTGGGGAGCGCTCAGTCCCCTCTCTGCTGCACACACTCTCCACTCCTCACCCTGCCTCTGGGGTCGCTTGGTCCTCTGGTCCCTCTCTGTCCTCCAGAATCACTTCTCCCCACGCCACACCAGGTGCCTCCCCAGCTCCCAGGGCTTCTGCCCCAAGCACGTCTCTCAGATGGGTAGGCCTTCCATCATTCCTCGAGGCACACTGTCACCAGTCATTGTTAAGCACAATTTAGGACATGTCATATGACTTTATGATACTTCCTACTGGGGGAAAGGCTAAATCATCTGCAATTAGCAAATCTGGTTGGAGAAGGAGTTGTCAAAACCAGGTTCCCCATTCTCAAATGATATCTTGAATGAAGGTCTAAGTGTGCTTAAAGTTATGACTCCTAATTTCCTCACGTTCTTTTATGGCTCTTTTCTCAACTACCAGGGTTCATTTAATCTACTCAAACAATGTGCTTTGCACATGCAGAAGAAAGGGAAAATATTTTATCAAACTCTGAAGGACCGTCCACTATTTTTAGTTTGGCTAGTGGGGAAAAGCCCTGGATGAAAGCTAAGGTTGGCACTTCCATGAGATTGGCCTGTTTCTACAAGGGTTCTCCCTGTGCAGGCAGGATGGGCCTGAGTAGCCCTCCTGCGGCCCTGTTGCTGGAATCACAGCCTATGCACACTGATCACACGCTGCCGTCAGAACCCCTACCCTGGACGGGCCGTGTATAATATAGACGCTGCATTCACTCATCTCAGCCCATCCACGTGGCTGAAAGTTGCCCCCAAAGTCCAGGGTGAATGGAAGGCCGTATCATACACACCTGCCTTCTGAGACATGTGTCTGAACCTTTCTCATCCCACTGCCCATGGGAACACACACTTGGCCGTCAGCATCTCTGAGGGAATGTGCAGCCTTACAAGGGTGACAGGCAGCCAAGTGAGGAGCCTCCATGGGACCCCTTCTGAAAACAGAAAAGCCTGGGGACCTCTCAGCCCTGATTGCTTTGGGATGGAGAGCCTCTTTGAGACCTTGATCTCGCAGAGGGGCTGGACGAGCCGCTGGCTCTGCTTACACCACAGAGTGACACACAGGGTAGGGGTTGGCAGATGCATGGCTGAGTCACAGGGGTCTTTGGGACAGTCTTGCAACATTTTTGTTTACATTCACAACTGTTTCAAATAATTTGGTACAAAAGCAGAGATGAAAGTGTGAGCTCCATCCCCACCTACTCCCTGACAGGACTGAGTTGAGATCAATGGACAGCCTGATCTGGTGAGTCTGATGTCCCACTACCCACTGGCCAGAAGTCTTGGGCAAGTGACGTGACCTTGCTGAGGCTCAGCAACCTCAGCTGTCACAGGAGATGCCACATGGACTCGAGAGTGTCCCTGTGAGGACCCGATGCTTCCAGAGAAATAGAGCTGCTGCTGAGTGGGCACGGGAAGGGTCATGGTAGAGCACAAGAGTAAATAACTCTGTGTTTCATTTCTGCTTCCTGAATTGCTGTAACCCCTAGGAAGCCTTGGCTTCCTTACCCCTCGGGGAGGGATAGGAAACAGGGGAGAAAGTGGTCCTAGTGTGGAAAGGCTGTTACTGACCAAATAAGGTGAGGGACAAATCGTTTCACGGCCAATTTCACTATACAACATTGACAGGGCAAGGAACATCTTATACTCCTTGCTGCTCCTTCAAAGTGATTTGATGAGCAAAGAAAGACTCCTAACGATGCCAATGCTTCTCCCAGAAGGGAAGGCCGAAAAATACCCTGAGTGGGAAGAAAGGGAAATTGGGTTTTAGCCTGCACTCCTGTGAGAGTGTGGCCCCAAAGGGGTCTGGCTCAGCAGGCAGCATTTTCTGAAGAATCTGGAGAGGGGAACAACTCTGCTTTGCTCCTGAATGAGGCCACACCCACGTCAGGTGCACGGGCCTTTGATCATTGATAGGACATTATGCCACTGAGCAGACACTTGACTGAAAACATATCCACATGGGGGAAAAGTCACTGACGCTGCAGGAAGGGTAAAAAGCACGCCATCCGTGGAGGATGGAAAACCGGGGCTAGGGCTCTGGCTTCACTGAAACCATGGTGTACAGACAGGATTCGAGGCTGAGGATTTTCGATCTATATGCTCCAGAGGAACGTAGGCACCCCAGGAGCAAAAACATTAAAATCAGCAACAAATGCTGATTTCCGATGCTACAAATATGGAGCTGACTGGAAACCTGTGTGGAGAGCCAGAGACTTTGCAGGAAGCACACAGGAAATATAACTGGCAACAGAATTTCATGGGTAGCACCGAATTCTTCTTGCAAGAAATAAAAAGAGGTCTGTGACCCAGATGTCTCCAGGTGAGATAGTGGTGGCTGAGTTTTTGCCCTTTTCCCTCCATTTCTCCTCTCCAACCTGACTTGGTACCAACAGCCTGCACTTGTGAGGGGGCCGGGTGACAGAGGGTAGTCTGAGACAGAAGGAAAGGAAATTTGTCTGATTCAAAACACACTTTTTTTTTTTTTTTGAAGTAGGCTCCACAACCAGTGTGGAGCTTAACCTGGGGCTTGAACTCACAACCCTGAGATGAAGATCTGAGTGGACATCAAGAGATGGATGCATAACCAACTGAAACACCCAGGTGTCCCAGTGTTTTCAAAATTAACTCCAAGGGCAAAGTTCAAACCAGTTTGAGTCTACAGGGCCTGTTGCCACGGGTGCATGTCTCAGCCTATTTAGGTGGTTGGATACAGAGAAGACAGGCTTCCTTGGAGCCCCCGCCCCAGGAACCTTGTGCCCCTCACGTGGGAGTACTTACCATCTACATCCAGACCCAAGAAAGTTTCCAGAGTATCAAATATGGATGAGGCACTTGTATACGGCCTCCAGGTGTCTGGCAGGTCATGGCCAACTGAAGAAGTCAAACAACATTCGTCCAGTGAGTCCTGTGGGACTTCATTCTCTTCTGCTACTGGCAGCTCCCTGGGGAACCTGGTGTTACAGGGAGGACAGGAGATGCAACGAGAAGGTTGAGTCAACACGGAGTCCCAGCTGGTTTTGGTGGCAGGGAGGAGGGACTGGTCACAGGAAACCAATGGGAAGTCCCCATCAAGGGAGATGAACCATTCTGCCTCTATCTGGGGCCAGAGTGTGGCTGCACTGGGGAGAGATCACGGAGGCGGGGAGGGAGCGAGAGCAGGAGGTGCTCAGAGCATGGACAGAATGGGAGCTTAAGGGAAGGAGCCTGAACCAGCCCTGTGCACAACAGTCACAACACATAGCACACTCAGAAAACAATAAAACCGGCATCAACACTTTTGCATACATTTTGTTGAAATTTACAGAAATCACCAAGACAACCCCAGATTGGCAGCATTGTAGATTCCTAGAAAGCTCGTATGTCCAAGGCCTACTTGTCTAAATACTGAGACATGAATTTTCGTTTTCCTAAACACTTCCCTTGCCATGAATTCCTGCCATCATCATAATGCGAAACCAGCAGCGACAGATGGGCATTTTGGATGGATCCAATACAAAGTGTCCCTGTGACTGCTTAGGATACCTGCATCAATGGACAAGAGGTTCCTGCTTTTGGGGGGGGATTAAGAAAGGGGCCTCTAGAAGTACCACAGTGAAACAGAGAACACTGCTAACGGAAGATTTTGTGGGTGGCTGAATGGGTAAAATAGGTACGTTTAGCACTTTCTAGATTTGCCTAGATCTGAGATCACGAGATGTCACCATTGAATTAAAGCCCATGATTCTTCAGAGTTACCTGGGGCATATCCGGTCTTGGTCTTCCTCCAAAAGATCATTATGATTTTCTACAAACAAATACAGACCGGTCCAGTCACATAAACAGAACATTTGTACGTTAAAATTAAGTATCCAATACAACTAGTGCATGGGCATAATTACCCTTAGTGGGGCAGCAGGATACTCTGAGAGAAATCCTCCTGGAGGCCTCAGGTAGTACCTTGGGATTGTGCCTTGGTTTTCTTTCCTATACCATTGGGCATGAGCTCCCTAATGTGATAGGGCCACATCTCAAGTGTCTGTGTACAGAGTGAAACATCTGTTTTACCACAGATTCTGGGGAACAGCTTACATGCATTCTAAAACCTTACTGGAACAACCTCTCATTCCCTTATAGTATAGTATGAGATGCTCTAGGTGTGAGGGTTTAAGGGAATTTAGACACAAAGACCAGGCTGATGGATGGAATCTGCAAACCCTCACAGCAAAAGGAATCTATTGTGTACAGTCCTTTGTGCTACACAGACATATGAGCCATGCATGGGGAGGGGCGATGCCCAGGCTCAGCTTTGCTTCGAGGAAAACATACAAGGAGGCTGATGGTAGAAGCGTTGACGTGCAATACTCCGACGATGACTCAGTGTAGACAGACAACACAGAGGATACAGACACTGGGGATCGGTGCAGTGAAAGCAGGGAAATGACAAATCCAAAGATACAGGTAAGGCTGACAACATCTTTGGACAGGCACAAAAATTCAAGGGATGTTTTTCGGGTCTACAAAGGAGAGCAGTGCAGATGAGGAGAGGCATTTAAAGGAAATCAGGAACAAAGACAGACACCTCTGCATATGCAGCTCAACTGAGAGTGAGTTCGTCATATCTGCCTTGACTCCAATGTCCTAACTTCTGTCAGGAGCCGTAAGCATGGCCGGAGATGCGGAACAAACGGTAGGTCCCTGACTCACCTGATGTCTATGGTGAAAAGTCTATCCTGGGGCCTGACTCAGATCCCTATGTCTAGCGGGCTTCTACACAGCGATGACACATCTCAGCGGAACCAGAGGTTGGATACCAAAAATAGCGGGGCAACTTGGGAGGCCAGTTGGAGCTTTATCACATGGACAGTGGAGGACTCACGAGCGGCTTCCAGAGGAGAACAGATGTCCAGATCTTGGAAAGAGTGAATGTCAGCCCTCCTAGAATTCCCGTGGGGGTCAGACAGGCCAGGAAATGCTGAGGAAATCATACAGCATTCATCCATTGAGTCCCATGGGTTGTCCTGCACTTCCACCACTGGCAGCTCCCTGCTGAACCTGGTAGGGTGGGGAGATCTGAATATTAAGACAAGAAAGTTGGACCTCCCACCATCCTAACCGTTTTGATGGGCAGCTGGGAATTACACTCATAAAAAAGGGGCACACCAATTTTTGACAGCAACAACTCTGCTCCTGTTTCAGGCGGGAGTGTGGTGCTGTGGGGGCAGTAGATATAGAGAACGGAAGGTGCTCAGGGCAGTGGCCACAGAACTAAGCTTCTGAGCAACAACCTGAACTAGTGTGGAAAGGAAGTCATGACTCACAGCCTGCATGGATAATCCTAAAGGTGACTTCAACACATTTACGTAAATGTTGTCGATACTACCTTCACTGACCAAGTGAACGCGGGTGTTAAAAGGCATCTTCAAAATGGAGACATCTTGTGTCTTCAGTGTCTCTTTCTCTAACTACTGTGACAGGAGGTGTTCTTTTCCTATAATATATCCTCAATGTGGTAACACCAAAGAGTTAGAGGCAGATATGCCTCTCACTCTGGTTTTACCAAAGAGAGAAGAGGGGAATGCGGAGAATCCCTGTGAAGGATTAGTTCACAAAGTTCAACTGACTGCAGGTTATTGAAATGGAGGGGTCAATAAAAGGAACGTAACCGTGTTACACGGTGAAGACATACATCAAAGTTAAAAGAGATACTTTGTAATTGAAGAATGGATGCAATAGATATGTTCGGCCATTTCTATTTTTTCCTCGAGATGCAATCCTTCAGTTTAACCACTGAAATAACAACCCATGATTCATCAGAGTTACCTGGGGCATGCCTGGTCCTGGTCTTCTTCCTCCTCATGGTGGAATTGATTTTCTGTAATTATATAGATACAGGGCTGGTCATGAATGAGATCCTTCTCGGTACGTTAATAATCCAGGGTCTCATGTTACCCACACACTCAGATACGTTCAATGTGAGAACAGGTTCAGTCAGAAGAATATGTCAGGGTGCCTCCGATATTGTCATGTGATAACTGGCTTGATTTCCGGCCTGAGCCATTTGGAAAAATTTATTCTATCTAGGAGATTAACATCACAGTCTCCCCTGTTGTCTGTGCAAGCACTTGAACTTCTCTCTTTGACACAGATTCTGGGGAGCCAGCCTCCCTGCATTCTAAAAGGATCGCTGCAGCATTCACCCTTCTCTCGTCAGATAGCCTGGTTGTTGAAGGCTCCGTGGAATTTGTACACTGAGACTGAACAGATGGAATGCAACTACAGACACTGAAATTCAAGTGAGTCTTTGGTGCTACTCAGAACATTGGCCTGATTCATGTGGTGGGAGAATGCCAAGGCACAGCTCTGCTTCTGGAAACACACAATCAAGCTATCAGTAGAGACACTTAGGGTGGGTTTTCAGACAACTGTTTAGGAAGACAAGCCAACCTAAAGGAGACAGAGAATGGGGCTAAGAATAGCAAAACCAGTTAACCCTGGACAAGAATGCCAAGTGACTGCGGCAGGCACAGATTCTTAATGGACCCACCTCCGAGATGAAACATAGAGCTTATTAGAGGTGAAAAGAGACATTTCATCCAAATTAGGTCTGACAGACAGGTTTTATGGTCGTGTTGCTGAGGTGAGTTGAGCTTGTCGTGCCTGCCTTGGCCCAACAACGAAGTGACAGAGAATTCAAGGTAACATGGGCATGCCCTGGGACTAAGAAGAGAGCAAATGTGCCTCGCCCACCTGATGTCTGTGCTTAAAACTCAATCCTAGAGCCCAGTGCAGATCAGTTTGTCTCTACAGGGCCTGCCCACAGGGATGACCTCTCTCGGCACAGCAGAGGTCTGGGGTACAAAGAACAGGAGATCTTTGTGGGTGTCCAGGTGGAGCTTGATCACCTGGACAATGGAGTACTCACTGGTCACTTCCAGAGAGGAACAGACTTCCAGTTCCTCGGGTAGGAAGATGTTGGTGCTCCTGTAAGGCCAGTAGGAGTCAGACAGGTCGGGAAGAACTGAGTATGTCAAGTAGTGTTCATCCTGAGAGTCCCTTGAGACGTCCTGCTGTACCACCTCTACCAGCTGTTTGCTGAGCCTGCAGGGTAGGGACAAGTGAAGATTAACCTAAGAGGGATCTGAAGTCATAAGTCCTGTCAGGCTTTGATGCAAGGCGGAAGGGAGTGGTCAAGAAAGCAAAGAGGGGAAGGACCCATTAAGAAGAGAAACGATTCTTGTTTTCGTGGGACACGTTGTGTTTCACACAGGGGCAGCTGTTCGAAAGGAAAATAAGTGCTCGTGCATGGGCCAAATAGCAAGCTTCTGGCGAAAGAGACTGAATTATCTCTGTGCCGTCCACTTATGACTCATACCACACGAGTCCCACAATGGTGGCCTTTCCCCTTCCATGCAAATGGCATTGAGTTCTGCATCTAGTGGCCAAGCACGGGCAGCTCTGGGGGCAGTGGACTGTCACAGAAATCTCATGCCAGGAAGCCCTCTTTCTCTCAACCTTGTGGCATCATAGAACATGTTTGTCTACTTGCTATGATATTTTAATGTTATGAACACTTGTCCACACGAAATCTAAAGACAGAGAGCAGATGTGCATGGCTCTCTAAAGCACACAAGAATGAGCAAGCACCGTGGTCCCTGTGACATATTCGTTCACCCGGGTCAGCCGACTGTGGCTTACTCAACTCGAGAAGTCATTAAGAAATGGGAAGCAATCCCAGTACAACGGTGAAGACAGAGAACATTGTGAAACTGGTAATTTGTCCTGGACCGCATGGATAATACCGTGCTCGTCAGCACTTTCTGCTTCTCCCCGGGTGCCACTTTTGAATCCCCAGCCCCCGAGTGTCCAGAATTACCTGGGGGCAGCCGGCTCTTGTCTTCCCAGACCCTCCTGATCAGTTCGGTCTTCTGCAAATAATGAAGAGAAAGAATTACGTTAAGCACATTCGCCTTCACAGATGCCCACTCCTATATCCTGCATAGCACAGGACAGACATATAAGCACAGCAATACCAGGCAACTGTGAGTGTAAACATCCAGGAGCGCTTAGGTAAGGCCTCGCGGGCAAAAATTGGGATGGTAGTCTTGAGTCATTAAACCAATATCCCTGATAAAACAAGCCATCCTCATAGCATCCTAAATCTTGAGTCTAGGCAAACAAACCGATTCTGTTTCTCAGAGATCCTGGGGGAACTCCCTGGCTGCTTCCTAGACAGTTGCTGCAATATTGAGGCTTTTTCCATCTGAAATTCCAACAGGTGAATGGTTTAGAGGAATCAGCCATGCAGATTAAACCAATGAATGGATTCTACACGCCATCAAATCAGAACAATCTTGAAAGCTACAAAGAAACAGGGGACACTCATGGGGTAGGGAAGTTTCAGGACCCTGCATTGCTCCAGAGAAACATACACTGTCCCATAGCAGTGGTCCAGTTCGGGTTCTCAGCTGACTTGAGATGAGATAAGACAAATGAAGACATAGACGAAGTGAAGAGCGTGAACCAGGGGAGTGCCATCTCCAGAGATATAGAAAAGGCTGCCAACAGCCTTGGCAGGCATCCAAATTCAGGGGCATGTTTCATGAATGGAAATTAGAGCCTTGCAAGAGAGGACACGAGCTGAATTCATAATTAGGAGGTCTGGCAGTGACCTCGTGGGCCTGGGCTGGAGAGGTGTATGAGTCTGGCAGGGTGTGAGGAACAAGGAATATGGACACCACCTGGGGGACCACGTGGAGTTATAGCCCCTTTGGAATGGGAGCATTCATAGGCCATATCCAGAGTAGACCCAAATTCAGGTTCATCAAATAGGAATTTGCCATCACGGTAAGACTGGCCGCTGTCACGCCTTTCTTGCACATTTGAAGGAGCCAAAACACATTCATCCACTGTGTCCTGTAGGAATTCCTTCTTTTCAACATCCTGGGGCTCCATGCTATGCCGGGGGAGACAACAATGATAGAAGATCAAACCAGGAGGATCAGACACCATGGCTTCCTAGCTGGTGTTGATGGGTGTGATAGCGAGTGGTCCCAGAAAGCAATGGGGCTGTCCCCTTGGAGGGAAAATACTATCCCCCTATATAAGGAGCAGAGTGTGGCCTCCGATATGAGGAGCAGTGGGAGACAGAGCAGGAGATATTCTGTGCACTGGCCTCATAACCAGGTGACGGAGGAGGTGACTAAAACATCCCTGTCATACTCATGTCATAATTATGACTCCCAGCACACAGAGGTTATCAAAACAAGTGGCTTCAACCCTTCTGCATACGTTGCATTGACTTGTACATGCAGTGTCCAAGGGACTAAATATCCTGAGGCCTTACTGCCTCTCAGACATTCTGACTCCAAGGAATATTTTCTCAATATTTTGATGGGACATGCATTTATTCTTCAATTTCCTCTCTTGCTATCCAAAATCCTCCAACATGATGATGTCAAACAGACACAAAGTTAATACGCATCTCACTTTGGTTTTAACCACACAGGAGAAAACAGCAGATTACCGGAATCCCTGGGTATGGTCAATTCATGTGTGTCCACTCTCTGTAGGTTATTCAACATGAAAGGGAGTAAGAAAGTGACACCTACACAACTACCACATGAAAATAGATGACATGGTTAAAGGGCATATTCTGCTATTGACTAAATGGATGGAATAGTTTTAGGCAGCACTTTCTCTCTATCCCTGGATGTGAGCCAGCGAGGTGAGTCGGGACCCGGACCGTGGGCGACAAGGAGAAGTGACAGAGAGGCTCAAGGGGGAAGACGGTAAGTAGGTTCCGTTCAAAGGCCCTTGTTGGGGCTGTGCATCCCCGAACACTCACTGAGCTCTTTCTCGAGGGCCTCTCCCTGGTGCCACCGAGCTGCTGCTTATGTCTCCGCCACGTGGGAACGGCGCCTCCCCAATTCTCAGGTAGTTCGGCGCCTGACATAGGAGTCCCGGGTCACCCCAGGCTCCAGGAAGGGACACTGAGTGTGGGAGGGTAAGGAAGACACGACCCTGGGGAGGGTGGAAAAGCTCAGATGTCAGGAAATCCGAGCAGAGGCGGATTCTGATGAGCAGGAAGCTGGGAACGAGGCCCCAGGAATGAGGGGAGATGACGAACTAGACGGAGGATCAAAGGAGAGAGTGACATGTGCACTTTGTGTAAGAAAGTGGCCCCTTATTTGTTTAGAAAAGGGAAAAAACAGAAATAAGCCGGAGACCAGTATTTCTATTGTGAATGTGAGCGCCAAACAGAGAAGATGGGCTTGGAGATGCTGACGGAGAGAAAACCGGGCACAGGAGCCTTCCTGAGAAAGCCAGTGGAGATGGGCTCCGGGGAAGTGGGGCCAGTAGGAACCGCTCCAGCCCCATGAATCATGCCCTGACACCATTTTCCAAGTGTGCAAGCACCACAGAGACCCCAAAATTAGACATGACAAATTCATAGATGTTATCAAGCAATTGTTGAATCAGCCCCCCTAGCAACGATGTGGTTTCATGCTCCCAGCATTGATGGAACGGAGATACCATCTGCACAGGTTCCGATGAGGGGACCGAGGGGACAATACGTAAGAAGATGACTAAGTTCAACAGCCAGGAAGTCGCAAGCCCAGGCCCTGGGACACAGCTGCCACTAAACACAGGCTCTTGCTCACCTCGCTGTATTGGAGCATCGTGGGGTTCGACCTCACCCCACTGCGGCCTCCAGCCATGAGCCGGTGATGACCAATGCGGGGACCAGAACGGCCTACTCCTGTCCCCACTCACCTTGGAAGGGCGGCCATTGGTTCCCAGGACCCAACTCGGCGTCCAGGCTCCCGAGGGTGCAGGAGAGGCCGAGCCTGGCTCTGTTGTCACCACAATCCAACTGCTGGTCCAACTGCAGTGGCAGAATATTGGCCACCTGGGTGCTTGGCTGTGTCCGTGCTCCTGAAGTCTGCACCTCTGCCCTTTGGAAAGTCCAGTTTCCGCTTGATGGCCCTTGGTGACAGGGAGCCTGCATCGGAGCTGAAGCAAGAAGAGATCTCAATGGGCTCAATCCCCGGGCTCCTTAGCTGAGCACTCCCAGACCACCCATGTCTGACGTCCCCGTCTGCCTTTAAGACCACACTGTGAGCAAGCACAAAGGCACACATGATATGTATGAAGGAGATGTCACCATTATGTCCCAGCCTGGGGATGCTGGGATGGCAGGTTCCAAGCCAGCAAAGTCCCTGAGGTGAAAATAACCCCTTGACGCCACCGGGCCTTTGGATGGGCACATGAGTTCATGCCTATCATTCAGTTAGTAGTAACCTTGGTCCTACAGCCTAGGGAGAAGATCCTAGAGAGGCCTCAGGGCATGTGGAGAAGGAGTTGTCGGTTGTTTCCCCCTCAAGAAAACGAACAGGGAATCAAGTTCGACCTCCAGGCTTCAGGTACCACTAGAGAAGGGAGTTGCGAAGGGTACCTCTAGATGCTTTAGGTACCACTAGAGACGGGACCACGGACCAAGTTATGGGAACATTTCACAGCTCTGGAGCCTTTTGAGGTTTCTTATCTGCAATATCTGATTGCTTTCCCCCCACCCACACATCTGTATGCGATATATTCTATTGCCATTGGAGGAGGGGCTAACAGCTCTGAGTAACGTAGCAGCGGTCTGAGTCCCTTTGGAAACTTCCAGGCCAGAAGTAGTATAGGATCAGACTTGTGGGTCTTCAGGGAGGGCATACAGCACCCAGTCCTCGCATCACACACCCCTCAGTGAGGTGTGGACCGCACTCCGTAATCAAACCCGCTCAGATTGCTACTGTGAAGGGAGTCCGTGTTCTCAGAAAGGGGGCTAACCGGAGACGTGCCACAGCCTCTCGCCAGAGCAGGTCAGCCTCAGCGGGGCCTGGCGGCTCCCTGCCATGATTCCTAGTCCCTTGTGTGCATCTCATTCTCCCTAGTCTTTTCATCTGTCACTACAAACGATTCCATGAGTCTGTGACTGTTTAGCCTCCCTGGCAACGCCCTGTATCTCCTCTCACCGTGCGTTCTCCCACTTCCTTCTATCTGCTCTTTCCTGCCTGCGCTAGCAACGCCCCCAAGTCCTGTCCTCCCAAACGCCCACCGTGCTGGGGAACGCTCAGTCCCCTCTCTGCTGCACACACTCTCCACTCCTCACCCTGCCTCTGGGGTCGCTTGGTCCTCTGGTCCCTCTCTGTCCTCCAGAATCACTTCTCCCCACCCCACACCAGGTGCCTCCCCAGCTCCCAGGGCTTCTGCCCCAAGCACGTCTCTCAGATGGGTAGGCCTTCCATCATTCCTCGAGGCACACTGTCACCAGTCATTGTTAAGCACAATTTAGGACATGTCATGTGACTTTATGATACTTCCTACTGGGGGAAAGGCTAAATCATCTGCAATTAGCAAATCTGGTTGGAGAAGAAGTTGTCAAAACCAGGTTCCCCATTCTCAAATGATATCTTGAATGAAGGTCTAAGTGTGCTTAAAGTTATGACTCCTAATTTCCTCACGTTCTTTTATGGGTCTTTTCTCAACTACCAGGGTTCATTTAATCTACTCAAACAATGTGCTTTGCACATGCAGAAGAAAAGGGAAAATATTTTATCAAACTCTGAAGGACCGTCCACTATTTTTAGTTTGGCTAGTGGGGAAAAGCCCTGGATGAAAGCTAAGGTTGGCACTTCCATGAGATTGGCCTGTTTCTACAAGGGTTCTCCCTGTGCAGGCAGGATGGGCCTGAGTAGCCCTCCTGCGGCCCTGTTGCTGGAATCACAGCCTATGCACACTGATCACACGCTGCCGTCAGAACCCCTACCCTGGACGGGCCGTGTATAATATAGACGCTGCATTCACTCATCTCAGCCCATCCACGTGGCTGAATGTTGCCCCCATGGTCCAGGGTGAATGGAAGGCCGTATCACACACACCTGCCTTCTGAGACATGTGTCTGAACCTTTCTCATCCCACTGCCCATGGGAACCCACACTTGGCCGTCAGCATCTCTGAGGGAATGTGCAGCCTTACAAGGGTGACAGGCAGCCAAGTGAGGAGCCTCCATGGGACCCCTGGTGAAAACAGAAAAGCCTGGGGACCTCTCAGCCCTGATTGCTTTGGGATGGAGAGCCTCTTTGAGACCTTGATCTCGCAGAGGGGCTGGACGAGCCGCTGGCTCTGTTTACACCACAGAGTGACACACAGGGTAGGGGTTGGCAGATGCATGGCTGAGTCACAGGGGTCTTTGGGACAGTCTTGCAACATTTTTGTTTACATTCACAACTGTTTCAAATAATTTGGTACAAAAGCAGAGATGAAAGTGTGAGCTCCATCCCCACCTACTCCCTGACAGGACTGAGTTGAGATCAATGGACAGCTTGATCTGGTGAGTCTGATGTCCCACTACCCACTGGCCAGAAGTCTTGGGCAAGTGACGTGACCTTGCTGAGGCTCAGCACCCTCAGCTGTCACAGGAGATGCCACATGGACTCGAGAGTGTCCCTGTGAAGACCCGATGCTTCCAGAGAAATAGAGGTGCTGCTGAGTGGGCACGGGAAGGGGCATGGTAGAGCACAAGAGTAAATAACTCTGTGTTTCATTTCTGCTTCCTGAATTGCTGTAACCCCTAGGAAGCCTTGGCTTCCTTACCCCTCGGAGAGGGATAGGAAACAGGGGAGAAAGTGGTCCTAGTGTGGAAAGGCTGTTACTGACCAAATAAGGTGAGGGACAAATCGTTTCACGGCCAATTTCACTATACAACATTGACACGGCAAGGAACATCTTATACTCCTTGCTGCTCCTTCAAAGTGATTTGATGAGCAAAGAAAGACTCCTAACGATGCCAATGCTTCTCCCAGAAGGGAAGGCCGAAAAATACCCTGAGTGGGAAGAAAGGGAAATTGGGTTTTAGCCTGCACTCCTGTGAGAGTGTGGCCCCAAAGGGGTCTGGCTCAGCAGGCAGCATTTTCTGAAGAATCTGGAGAGGGGAACAACTCTGCTTTGCTCCTGAATGAGGCCACACCCACGTCAGGTGCACGGGCCATTGATCATTGATAGGACATTATGCCACTGAGCAGACACTTGACTGAAAACATACCCACATGGGGGAAAAGTCACTGACGCTGCAGGAAGGGTAAAAAGCACGCCATCCGTGGAGGATGGAAAACCGGGGCTAGGGCTCTGGCTTCACTGAAACCATGGTGTACAGACAGGATTCGAGGCTGAGGATTTTCGATCTATATGCTCCAGAGGAACGTAGGCACCCCAGGAGCAAAAACTTTAAAATCAGCAACAAATGCTGATTTCCGATGCTACAAATATGGAGCTGACTGGAAACCTGTGTGGAGAGCCAGAGACTTTGCAGGAAGCACACAGGAAATAGAACTGGCAACAGAATTTCATGGGTAGCACAGAATTCTTCTTGCAAGAAATAAAAAGAGGTCTGTGACCCAGATGTCTCCAGGTGAGATAGTGGTGGCTGAGTTTTTGCCCTTTTCCCTCCATTTCTCCTCTCCAACCTGACTTGGTACCAACAGCCTGCACTTGTGAGGGGGCCGGGTGACAGAGGGTAGTCTGAGACAGAAGGAAAGGAAATTTGTCTGATTCAAAACACACTTTTTTTTTTTTTTGAAGTAGGCTCCACAACCAGTGTGGAGCTTAACCTGGGGCTTGAACTCACAACCCTGAGATGAAGATCTGAGTGGACATCAAGAGCTGGATGCATAACCAACTGAAACACCCAGGTGTCCCAGTGTTTTCAAAATTAACTCCAAGGGCAAAGTTCAAACCAGTTTGAGTCTACAGGGCCTGTTGCCACGGGTGCATGTCTCAGCCTATTTAGGTTGTTGGATACAGAGAAGACAGGCTTCCTTGGAGCCCCCGCCCCAGGAACCTTGTGCCCCTCACGTGGGAGTACTTACCATCTACATCCAGACCCAAGAAAGTTTCCAGAGTATCAAATATGGATGAGGCACTTGTATACGGCCTCCAGGTGTCTGGCAGGTCATGGCCAACTGAAGAAGTCAAACAACATTCGTCCAGTGAGTCCTGTGGGACTTCATTCTCTTCTGCTACTGGCAGCTCCCTGGGGAACCTGGTGTTACAGGGAGGACAGGAGATGCAACGAGAAGGTTGAGTCAACACGGAGTCCCAGCTGGTTTTGGTGGCAGGGAGGAGGGACTGGTCACAGGAAACCAATGGGAAGTCCCCATCAAGGGAGATGAACCATTCTGCCTCTATCTGGGGCCAGAGTGTGGCTGCACTGGGGAGAGATCACGGAGGCGGGGAGGGAGCGAGAGCAGGAGGTGCTCAGAGCATGGACAGAATGGGAGCTTAAGGGAAGGAGCCTGAACCAGCCCTGTGCACAACAGTCACAACACATAGCACACTCAGAAAACAATAAAACCGGCATCAACACTTTTGCATACATTTTGTTGAAATTTACAGAAATCACCAAGACAACCCCAGATTGGCAGCATTGTAGATTCCTAGAAAGCTCGTATGTCCAAGGCCTACTTGTCTAAATACTGAGACATGAATTTTCGTTTTCCTAAACACTTCCCTTGCCATGAGTTCCTGCCAACATCATAATGCGAAACCAGCAGCGACAGATGGGCATTTTGGATGGATCCAATACAAAGTGTCCCTGTGACTGCTTAGGATACCTGCATCAATGGACAAGAGGTTCCTGCTTTTGGGGGGGATTAAGAAAGGGGCCTCTAGAAGTACCACAGTGAAACAGAGAACACTGCTAACGGAAGATTTTGTGGGTGGCTGAATGGGTAAAATAGGTACGTTTAGCACTTTCTAGATTTGCCTAGATCTGAGATCACGAGATGTCACCATTGAATTAAAGCCCATGATTCTTCAGAGTTACCTGGGGCATATCCGGTCATGGTCTTCCTCCAAAAGATCATTATGATTTTCTACAAACAAATACAGACCGGTCCAGTCACATAAACAGAACATTTGTACGTTAAAATTAAGTATCCAATACAACTAGTGCATGGGCATAATTACCCTTAGTGGGGCAGCAGGATACTCTGAGAGAAATCCTCCTGGAGGCCTCAGGTAGTACCTTGGGATTGTGCCTTGGTTTGCTTTCCTATACCATTGGGCATGAGCTCCCTAATGTGATAGGGCCACATCTCAAGTGTCTGTGTACAGAGTGAAACATCTGTTTTACCACAGATTCTGGGGAACAGCTTACATGCATTCTAAAACCTTACTGCAACAATCTCTCATTCCCTTATAATATAGTATGAGATGCTCTAGGTGTGAGGGTTTAAGGGAATTTAGACACAAAGACCAGGCTGATGGATGGAATCTGCAAACCCTCACAGCAAAAGGAATCTATTGTGTACAGTCCTTTGTGCTACACAGACATATGAGCCATGCATGGGGAGGGGCGATGCCCAGGCTCAGCTTTGCTTCGAGGAAAACATACAAGGAGGCTGATGGTAGAAGCGTTGACGTGCAATACTCCGACGATGACTCAGTGTAGACAGACAACACAGAGGATATAGACACTGGGGATCGGTGCAGTGAAAGCAGGGAAATGACAAATCCAAAGATACAGGTAAGGCTGACAACATCTTTGGACAGGCACAAAAATTCAAGGGATGTTTTTCGGGTCTACAAAGGAGAGCAGTGCAGATAAGGAGAGGCATTTAAAGCAAATCAGGAACAAAGACAGACACCTCTGCATATGCAGCTCAAGTGAGAGTGAGTTCGTCATATCTGCCTTGACTCCAATGTCCTAACTTCTGTCAGGAGCCGTAAGCATGGCTGGAGATGAGGAACAAACGGTAGGTCCCTGACTCACCTGATGTCTATGGTGAAAAGTCTATCCTGGGGCCTGACTCAGATCCCTATGTCTAGCGGGCTTCTACACAGCGATGACACATCTCAACGGAACCAGAGGTTGGATACCAAAAATAGTGGGGCAACTTGGGAGGCCAGTTGGAGGTTTATCACATTGACAGTGGAGGACTCACGAGCGGCTTCCAGAGGAGAACAGATGTCCAGATTTTGGAAAGAGTGAATGTCAGCCCTCCTAGAATTCCCGTGGGGGTCAGACAGGCCAGGAAATGCTGAGGAAATCATATAGTATTCATCCAGTGAGTCCCATGGGTTGTCCTGCTCTTCCACCACTGGCAGCTCCCTGCTGAACCTGGTAGGGTGGGGAGATCTGAACATTAAGACAAGAAAGGTGGACCTCCCACCATCCTAACGGTTTTGATGGGCAGCTGGGAATTACACTCATAACAAAGGGGCACACCAATTTTTGACAGCAACAACTCTGCTCCTGTTCCAGGCGGCAGTGTGGTGCTGTGGGGGCAGTAGATATAGAGAACGGAAGGTGCTCAGGGCAGTGGCCACAGAACTAAGCTTCTGAGCAACAACCTGAACTAGTGTGGAAGTCATGACTCACAGCCTGCATGGATAATCCTAAAGGTGACTTCAACACATTTACGTAAATGTTGTCGATACTACCTTCACTGACCAAGTGAACGCGGGTGTTAAAAGGCATCTTCAAAATGGAGACATCTTGTGTCTTCAGTGTCTCTTTCTCTAACTACTGTGACAGGAGGTGTTCTTTTCCTATAATATATCCTCAATGTGGTAACACCAAAGAGTTAGAGGCAGATATGCCTCTCACTCTGGTTTTACCAAAAAGAGAAGAGGGGAATGCGGAGAATCCCTGTGAAGGATTAGTTCACAAAGTTCAACTGACTGCAGGTTATTGAAATGGAGGGGTCAATAAAAGGAACGTAACCGTGTTACAAGGTGAAGACATACATCAAAGTTAAAAGAGATACTTTGTAATTGGAGAATGGATGCAATAGATATGTTCGGCCATTTCTATTTTTTCCTCGAGATGTAATCCTTCAGTTTAACCACTGAAATAACAACCCATGATTCATCAGAGTTACCTGGGGCATGCCTGGTCCTGGTCTTCTTCCTCCTCATGGTGGAATTGATTTTCTGTAATTATATAGAGACAGGGCTGGTCATGAATGAGATCCTTCTCGGTACGTTAATAATCCAGAGTCTCATGTTACCCACACACTCAGATACGTTCCATGTGAGAACAGGTTCAGTCAGAAGAATATGTCAGGGTGCCTCCGATATTGTCATGTGATAACTGGCTTGATTTCCCGGCCTGAGCCATTTGGAGAAATTTATTCTCTCTAGGAGATTAACATCACAGTCTCCCCTGTCGTCTGTGCAAGCACTTGAACTTCTCTCTTTGACACAGATTCTGGGGAGCCAGCCTCCCTGCATTCTAAAAGGATCGCTGCAGCATTCACCCTTCTCTCGTCAGATAGCCTGGTTGTTGAAGGCTCCGTGGAATTTGTACACTGAGACTGAACAGATGGAATGCAACTACAGACACACAAATTCAAGTGAATCTTTGGTGCTACTCAGAACATTGGCCTGATTCATGTGGTGGGAGAATGCCAAGGCACAGCTCTGCTTCTGGAAACACACAATCAAGCTATCAGTAGAGACACTTAGGGTGGGTTTTCAGACAACTGTTTAGGAAGACAAGCAAACCTAAAGGAGACAGAGAATGGGGCTAAGAATACCAAAACCAGTTAACCCTGGACAAGAATGCCAAGTGACTGCGGCAGGCACAGATTCTTAACGGACCCACCTCCGAGATGAAACATAGAGCTTATTAGAGGTGAAAAGAGACATTTCATCCAAATTAGGTCTGACAGACAGGTTTTATGGTCGTGTGGCTGAGGTGATTTGAGCTTGTCGTGCCTGCCTTGGCCCAACAACGAAGTGACAGAGAAATCAACGTAACATGGGCATGCCCTGGGACTAAGAAGAGAGCAAATGTGCCTCGCCCACCTGACGTCTGTGCTTAAAACTCAATCCTAGAGCCCAGTTCAGATCAGTTTGTCTCTACAGGGCCTGCCCACAGGGATGACCTCTCTCGGCACAGCAGAGGTCTGGGGTACAAAGAACAGGAGATCTTTGTGAGTGTCCAGGTGGAGCTTGATCACCTGGACAATGGAGTACTCACTGGTCACTTCCAGAGAGGAACAGACTTCCAGTTCCTCGGGTAGGAAGATGGTGGTGCTCCTGTAAGGCCAGTAGGAGTCAGACAGGTCGGGAAGAACTGAGTATGTCAAGTAGTGTTCATCCTGAGAGTCCCTTGAGACGTCCTGCTGTACCACCTCTACCAGCTGTCTGCTGAGCCTGCAGGGTAGGGACAAGTGAAGATTAACCTAAGAGGGATCTGAAGTCATAAGTCCTGTCAGGCTTTGATGCAAGGCGGAAAGGAGTGGTCAAGAAAGCAAAGAGGGGAAGGACCCATTAAAAAGAGAAACGATTCTTGTTTTTGTGGGACACGTTGTGTTTCACACAGGGGCAGCTGTTCGAAAGGAAAATAAGTGCTCGTGCACGGGCCAAATAGCAAGCTTCTGACGAAAGAGACTGAATTATCTCTGTGCCGTCCACTTATGACTCATAACACACGAGTCCCACAGTGGTGGCCTTCCCCCTTCCATGCAAAGGGCGTTGAGTTCTGCATGTAGTGGCCAAGCACGGGCAGCTCTGGGGGCAGTGGAGTGTCACAGAAATCTCATGCCACGAAGCCCTCTTTCTCTCAAACTTGTGGCATCATAGAACATGTTTGTCTACTTGCTATGATATTTTAATGTTATGAACACATGTCAAAAAGCGAAATCTAAAGACAGAGAGCAGATGTGCATGGCTCTCTAAAGCACACAAGAATGAGCAAGCACCGTGGTCCCTGTGACATATTCGTTCACCCGGGTCAGCGGACTGTGGCTTACTCAACTCGAGAAGTCATTAAGAAATGGGAAGCAATCCCAGTACAACGGTGAAGACAGAGAACATTGTGAAACTGGTAATTTGTCCTTGACCGCATGGATAATACCGTGCTCGTCAGCACTTTCTGCTTCTCCCCGGGTGCCACTTTTGAATCCCCAGACCCCGAGTGTCCAGAGTTACCTGGGGGCAGCCGGCTCTTGTCTTCCCAGACCCTCCTGATCAGTTCGGTCTTCTGCAAATAATGAAGAGAAAGAATTACGTTAAGCACATTCCCTTTCACAGATGCCCACTCCTATATCCTGCATAGCACAGGACAGACATATAAGCACAGCAATACCAGGCAACTGTGAGTGTAAACATCCAGGAGCGCTTAGGTAAGGCCTCGCAGGCAAAAATTGGGATGGTACTCTTGAGTTATTAAAGCAATATCCCTGATAAAACAAGCCATCCTCATAGCATCCTAAATCTTGAGTCTAGGCAAACAAACCGATTCTGTTTCTCAGAGATCCTGGGGGAACTCCCTGGCTGCTTCCTAGACATTTGCTGCAATATTGAGGCTTTTTCCATCTGAAATTCCAACAGGTGAATGGTTTAGAGGAATCAGCCATGCAGATTAAACCAATGAATGGATTCTACACGCCATCAAATCAGAACAATCTTGAAAGCTACAAAGAAACAGGGGCCATTCATGGGGTAGGGAAGTTTCAGGACCCTGCATTGCTCCAGAGAAACATACACTGTCCCATAGCAGTGGTCCAGTTCGGGTTCTCAGCTGACTTGAGATGAGATAAGACAAATGAAGACATAGACGAAGTGAAGAGCGTGAACCAGGGGAGTGCCATCTCCAGAGATACAGAAAAGGCTGCCAACAGCCTTGGCAGGCATCCAAATTCAGGGGCATGTTTCAAGAATGGAAATTAGAGCCTTGCAAGAGAGGACACGAGCTGAATTCATAATTAGGAGGTCTGGCAGTGACCTCGTGGGCCTGGGCTGGAGAGGTGTATGAGTCTGGCAGGGTGTGAGGAACAAGGAATATGGACACCACCTGGGGGACCACGTGGAGTTATAGCCCCTTTGGAATGGGAGCATTCATAGGCCATATCCAGAGTAGACCCAATTTCAGGTTCATCAAACAGGAATTTGCCATCACGGTAAGACTGGCCGCTGTCACGCCTTTCTTGCTCAGTTGAAGGAGCGAAAACACATTCATCCACTGTGTCCTGTAGGAATTCCTTCTTTTCAACATCCTGGGGCTCCATGCTATGCCGGGGGAGACAACAATGATAGAAGATCAAACCAGGAGGATCAGACACCATGGCTTCCTAGCTGGTGTTGATGGGTGTGATAGCGAGTGGTCCCAGAAAGCAATGGGGCTGTCCCCTTGGAGGGAAAAACTATCCCCCTATATAAGGAGCAGAGTGTGGCCTCCGATATGAGGAGCAGTGGGAGACAGAACAGGAGATATTCTGTGCACTGGCCTCACAACCAGGTGACGGAGGAGGAGACTAAAACATCCCTGTCATACTCATGTCATAATTATGACTCCCAGCACACAGAGGTTATCAAAACAAGTGGCTTCAACCCTTCTGCATACGTTGCATTGACTTGTACATGCAGTGTCCAAGGGACTAAATATCCTGAGGCCTTACTGCCTCTCAGACATTCTGACTCCAAGGAATATTTTCTCAATATTCTGATGGGACATGCATTTATTCTTCAACTTCCTCTCTTGCTATCCAAACTCCTCCAACATGATGATGTCAAACAGACACAAAGTTAATACGCATCTCACTTTGGTTTTAACCACACAGGAGACAACAGCTGATTACCGGAATCCCTGGCTTTGGTCAATTCATGTGTGTCCACTCTCTGTAGGTTATTCAACATGAAAGGGAGTAAGAAAGTGACACCTACACAACTACCACATGAAAATAGATGACATGGTTAAAGGCCATATTCTGCTATTGACTGAATGGATGGAATACTTCTAGGCAGCACTTTCTCTCTATCCCCGATGTGAGGTCTCCAGAGGTCACCAGGAAAATTCGTAGTCCACAGTCTTCACACTTACCTGGGGCACATTGGCTGTTGTCCATTTCTTTCCCTTCGATCATCTTGACTTTCTGAAAATCAGTTCCAAGACAGCAGGTGACACTAAGGAAATCATACTTCCCATATTACCAACACAGTGACCACCCACACTGCAAGGACATTAAGATTCTCAGGGCAAGACCCTAGTGCTCTGGCAGGGATATTCCAGGATGGCCAAGGTTAAGTCTTACGAGCAGTGCACAGGACTGCTCCCTAACCTGCTGCAGAAATTCACTTTCTTCTCCCCCACAAATTATCCCAATATCCTCCTCTGATGGGAGTCTGTAAAAAGAGTTCCGAATATATTTTCCCCAGAGGTCCTGCGGAGGAGTCCAAGCACTTTCTTGAAGTGTTGCTGCAAAATGGGGTTATTCCATGACATACCATGGCTCTTGATGCTTCCCAGGAATTTATTCTTGAAACTAGGCTAATGAATCAAATGTAGAAAACCTCAAATCAAAAAGAATCTTTGGTGTTCTACCGACACAAAAGCCATTTGGTCTGAGTGATGCCAGAGCCCAGCTTGGCTTCATAGGAACATCCAGGCAAGGTAATGACACAGTTGTTTTCAGATGACCACTTGGCTAAGTTGAACCCACATAGAGAAGATTGTGCCTGGGCCTGAGAGCAGTGAAACCAGGGAAAGCACCTTTCCTTGATATGCAGGTATGTGAGCCAAAAACATTGGACAGGTCTAGGCCCTCGAGAGATATTGATCCTAAAAAGAAAGTGTCATTGCATGGAACAAAAGACAGTTGATCCACGTAGGGTATCTGACAAGACTTTGTGGATGTCCTACTGAGGTGGGTAGAGCTTGTCACCCATGACATAGGTTCAATGGCCTGACACGGGGGCCAGGTTGACAGAGGCATGGCCGCTGCCTAGGATGGTTGAAGGCTCCCTGACCCACCTGATGTCTGTGTCTCCACATCCATTATGTCCTGATTTAAAGCAAAGTGTGTCTGTAACGCCCGTGTATAGAGATGACCTTCCTCAGTGTAGACAAGGTGTGCAGAACAAACAACATGGACACTACCTGGGGGACCACGTGACGTTTCATCCCCTTGGGTGTGGGAGCATTCACAGGCGAAATCCAGAGCAGAGCCGAATTCCTGTTCATCTAATGGGAATTCGCCAGCACTGTAGGACTGGTCGTTGTCACACTCTTCTTGCAGAGTTGAAGGAGTCAAAACAAACTCATCCACTGTGTCCTGTAGGGCTTCCTTCTTTTCAACTTGCTGCTGCTCCATGCTGTGCCGGGTAGGACAGGAATGACAAGAGATCAAACCAGGAGGATCAGACACTGTGGCTTCCTAGCTGGTTGGATGGGAGTTATATGGAGTGGTCACAAGAGGCACAGGGCACCGGCTGGAGAGGGAACAAGCACACCAACCTATAAGAGGCAGAGTGTGGCTGCCCGGGGCTGGGAGAGCAGGAGCTGATCCTCAGAGCACTGGCCACAGAAGCACTGACTAGGAATGAGACTCCACCCTCCCAGCAGGATGCGGTCACAACAAGAAGCACAGTGGAGACCAGACCAGGGGCAACCACCACGGGCCTGAGTCAGGATGATTTTTACATAGATTGGTCAATTACTTACAGCTCTGGAGTACCTGCAGACTGCAGAAATGTGTGCCTTCTAGGCACTTTGTCATTAATAGTGTCACATGACACCCCAAGTTTTTGGAGTTTGGTTAGGTACTTCTCTTGGTTTTAATTTTGCTAGTTGTCTGTTTACCAATTCCTTGGTGAGTTACCTTCCTACCAAGGACCTTAGAGAACTGTGCAGGAAGTAGATATGCATCTCCTCCCGGTGTCCATTTACAGGAAAGAATGGGTATTTTTGTCCCCACGGGGAATCCTAAGGCTGGTGAATTCATCTCGGTCTTACAACACCACAGAGACAACAGGCAACCAAGCCAAAACGGCCATCCTTTGGGGACCATCTGCAGTTTTGCTTAACCTTGCATCTGACATCTGTCACTCTCTTGACCTCACTTACTTTACTTTCTGAGACCCTGTCCATTTTGACCCACACATTATTGGTTCCAGAATTTTCATTGTCACCTGGGAGTGAGGGTTCCTTGTTCTTCTTCATCCTCCTCATCCTCATAATTTTCTGCAAATAAATTCAGAAATGTCCCATCAGCTATTTCCCACATCACCACTATAAACACAGCGGCTTCTATGTCCCTGGAGACCTAAGGGTCTATGAATGACTAGGTATTCTACTGAGTTTAGGGCACTGTCTTTAAGAACTGCTGTGGCATGGATTTCTGATGCGTCAGGCAGTGTGTCTCTGATTCTGAGGATCAGCATCACTGAACCTGGGCAACACGTTCTACCGGCTCTTGTTGTCCATATCAGGGAATGCTTGTCAGCTTCATTTCTGCACCGTGTCTTGCAGAGTGCCACAGGTCCCACCACAGCCACAGACTCTCTGTGGGTTCACAGCTCTCACATAGAGCCGCCTCCTTGCCCTCACGACAGGACAACCACCCTGTCCCACATCCCTCCACCGGGGACTTCAAGGGCCCCCACGTGGGCTTCAGTGTTATCAAGGGGACATCCGTCTACGAAAAGCGGTCCCGTCTAAACAGCACTCCCACCTCCAAGTCCTACTGCATCAAGGACCTCATCCAACTCCACACAGTCAGGAGCATTATTTTTTCCTGACATGCATTCATGAATTTTCCCTATCTGATCACTACAGTATCAACAGGTTATTTGATATACTTTCCAGATGAGGAGACAGATATGGAGAAAGTAAAACTCACTTTCTCACCCACAATTAATACAGACCACGCTGACTCTGGGAACCTCCCACTTAGTGCAGGGATCCTTGCACACTAACAAGCATCCTCCTGTCACATTTTGCTCTCTGGCTCAAAGACTGGTGGAGGCTGCCTCCCGCTCCAAAGGCTGCATTCCCTCAGGGAGGAAGCAGACACGTGGAGCACTATTACCTCCACACTGTGCATTTCTGCTCTCTGTTACCACCTTCCACTCCTGGTTCTCTCATGGCCCCACTTGCTATGGGGAATCCAGGAGGGCTGCTGCACACGGCGTGAGGCCAGGCGGGGAGTCTCTTGTGAGCCCAGGGCCTTGGCGCAGCTCCGGGCATCAGGGCCGGTGGCCACCTTACCTGGGCTGAGCTTTCGGGCAAGGCACTTGGCCAGCCTGCGCCCCTCAGCCAGTTGCTCTTGGAAGCCCTGCCCTTGGGAATGCTCAGGGTCATCATGGGTGAGGAGGTCCTCGAGGAGGTTATTGAGCAGTTGGGAAACGTCTTTCCCTTTCCGTAACTTCTGATACAAACGGGTCAGCTCTTTAGCCTGGTCTTTAATGAGGGTATGACATAGCCTAAGGCAGGGCAGAGAGAAAATTTTAAAATGCAAAGAGTTGAACAACAGACAATAAGATCTTTCGTGATGATTTCTGGCAGAATTTCCCCAAAGGAGCCGTGAACCCTGCACATCCCTTACACCTTTTCCTTCTGTAAACAGAGCCAGGGGTTCTCCTAAGCACACGCCAGAGAGATGTCCCTTCAGCTGCTAACTTCGGGGACACCCGTTTCCCTGGAAAACTACACACAGCGCGGCGTGCAGTGAAAGGACACAGCGCCAGACGCAGAAGCATGTCCAGTAGAGCTGGTGTGAACTGGTGAGCTCAGGAGAATGGCAGGCTCAAGCTGTGGTCAGCCAGGTCATGACTCTGTGAAAGGTAAGTGAGGTGGTGATCTCGCAACACTGTGAATGTGCTAAAAGCCACGAATTGTTCCCTTGAACTTGGGGACTTTGATATTTTTTTCCAGAGAGAGAGCGAGACTTTGAGTCATTGGAGTCCATCATTTACCAATCACTGTTGTCTTAGTTGTTTTAGAAATATTTGGGTCACGTGCCTGCCATGACGTTTCTGCCCTTTCCTGGCCCAGACTTGTTGCTGCCCCAAGTCAAAGATGCCCACAGCGTCCCTGCAGCCTCCCACATGGAGCCTTCCTTACCTGAGCTTCTCAGCCACCGTGTCTGCCTGCTTCCCCTTCTCAAACTGCACCTTCTCTCCCAGCACGGATTCGATGAGGTCGGTGGACTCTTCACACTCTGAGAAACAGAGACGCCTGCCTCAGGGGAAAGCTGGACATGCTGCTGTGCTCGCTGCCTTCAAGGGACGAGGCAGGGTCCATCCTAGGACAACTGGAACCCCGGCCACCTGGCTCTGCGCTGGGAGCTCCACATCACATTCTTCAGCCTCCCAACTACAGGGCAGTCGATTACTCCCTGTTTCAGAGCCCAGGAAAGAACAGCCCCAAGGCACAGAGAGGAACTGGACATGGTGATGAACTGGTATTTGGTAGAGTCAGAATTTGGGTTCCCCTGATCATGGTCACTCTAGCAAGCCTTGGAGACTCCTAAGTGAAACACTAAGCAGGGACATGACATAAGGCCCCCAGGGCTACTGGACTGATGGGTCCCCTGAGCTGGGATTTCTATACTGAGCAAGTATCTCAAAGGTAAAAATTCATCCGGTTACACTTGTGGAAACCACAATGCATAAAACCAGAAGCACCGGAGAGGAATATGGCCCAATCCTAATACAGTTTGTGTTATGAGAAGCAGTAGAATGATGAACAGAGTTACACAGTTCCAGGTTCTGCTCTTAGAGCGTTACAAGAAATTACTCAGTATTCATTCTGACTCAGAGAAGTAGGTCCCACAACACTAACAGGTTAACAAGGAGGAAACTGAGGCACAGGACGTTGGGCACCATGGATTTAGCCCAGGCTGACTGACCTACAACCCATGCTTTTCTCCCCTGTGCTGTGTTACCGCCACCCCACGCCCTCAGGTGATATCTGTTTGCATCATCTTCACAACTGGTTTCCCACACTTATGTGATGATTTTCAGGAAAGTTGTAAACAAAACTGCTTGTCCTTCCCTGAAAGTTCATCATCTCTTCCCTTTCGTAAAAAGCATGCCTCAGTTTTTTTTTTCTCTGCGTCATTCGTTTTTAATTACACCTCCCCTTGTTCTATTGAAAGCAAATTGTGAGAAAATGACAAAAATGCGGGCTGAGAGTTGTCAGGATTCCTTCCTATCGCTCGGCTGTGCACGTGCCCCGTTCTCATGACTCCTTCTGCCAGCGCAGGCCCCTCCTAATGAACAGGCAGCTGAGCTCCCCATTTCAGGCTGACTGTGGGGGAAGGCCTGCCCCACACCCTGGCTTGGCTGGTTCCCGGGGCTGTGGTCTCCCCCACTCACCCTCCTTCTCACTAGGCCACATGTCTCCTGGCCCAGGCCTGGACCTGCTGGCCATCCTGCACGTCTGAAGGTCCCCAGCTCAGGGAGAGACCGTGATGTTCCCTGAAACACCCTCACCCTTGCCAGTGGGTATCAAATGGCCTCCGTGGACTCAGGAAGCAGAGGCTCTGCACCGGTTCCCTCTCACAAGGGAAGTCACTGTGTGGATGGCGTCACTCACAGATACCACAGTTTTAGGGGGAAAGGAGACCTTCTTTCCACTTTCCACTTACCACTTCCATCTCCTTGAAAGCAGGTAGTGTCACCTGCTACCCTCCCTCTCGCCCCCGGGTGTGCCATCAGGATGTTTCCCTAGTGTAACTAACTTGGTGCTTTACCAATGGGACCTCAGAGAAGCGGGACCTGAGAGAGTTCCTTAGTCCCTGACACTTAGGCCTGCAGGCATGCAGGATCTGATACAGCACAGAGACCATCCTGAGAGGACCAGGCGTTTCTGTGTCCGCACCAGGAAGCAGGAACTGGGATGTTAACTCTAACCCCACCTGACATGTCACTGTTAACCTCTTTGTCTTCAGTTTTCCCATCCTCAGCAAACTGAGGATAAAATACCCACTTCTACATTTCCCGGATTGTGGTCAGAATGAAATTTATGTGACATTGGAAGAGAGAAGACAGCATCTGGAGAGGTTTTTAGTTTCTCAGAAGGAATACAGACAGATATGTCTTTGGTGGCCATGATCTTGTAGGACTTACTGTATTTCTGCAGCTGGTTGGCCAGGGAGTAGGCAGTACATTCGGATATAAGGAATTTCTCCTTGAGGTCTCGGAAGTCCTGCTTGCTTTTTTCCAGCTGGGATTGAAGCTCCTGGTTGATTTCCAGGAGGCTGATTTCTGCCCCTGGATCAGACAGAGGGCCAAGAGGTGCTGCCATGGTGACGTGTGGCCGAGGAGGTAGAGCTGGGGACTGAGGAGAAGAAACCCAAACACAGGATGGTTAAAAACCAGTGAAATCAAGTAGGTTTCATCAGGACTGAGGGGTGAGGATACAGGAAGTCTTTACTTACTGTTGGGAACAATTTGAACAACACCCCACAGCACCTGAGATTCAGGAACCACAAAACCAAGGTTCAAGATGCCACAGCTGAGAGCTGAAGGCACTGCCCCTAGCTCACACTCCAAACGGAATGACAGAGGGAGCACTCAGAATGCCAGGTAACGGTCTGCACTTGAAATAACAGAGTTGGAACGTCCGAGATGACATGGAACCTGGGGAGCTGCTGCCTTCCAGTTGCCAAGGCCGTGCTGATACACAAGACTGCCCGGTCCCCCCGAAGGTCCCCACTGATGGGAACCACCCCTCACTGGCCACTCTCAGTTGCTGTCTACCCTTGTGCTGATACCACAGTTCCCATCTCTTTCTAAAAAATTATCTCAGCATAGTTCTGATTGTTCATTCTTGTGTGTGTATAAATCACCAAGGCAGAAATAGTTTCCCAAGTAGTTTACTGTTTTGTTCATCTTCATTTATTTGAGAGAGAGAATGGGGGGTGGGTAGAGGGAGAGAGTGGGACAAGGCGCTCAATCTGACCATCCGTGAGATCATGACCCTAGCCTAAACCAAGAGTCAGATGCTCAACCAACTGAACTGCTCAGGCACCCCTCCCAACGGGTTTTCTTAGGGCTGTCATGAACTCATCCCACTTGCCTTTAAGGGCAAACAGATCTTAAGGCTTTTATAATAAGGGATAGATTCCAATGTCTTAGACTGTCATGATGTTCTTCCCTGTGTCTTTTAGTGTTTTATTTTTTCCTCTGTGCGTTAAAAACACAAGAGAAGCATGCTAGCACTTTCGTTATCTTTGTTTCCTTTGTATTTGACAAGCTTTTAAATTTATTTGGATCTTCCTCCATTTACAATATGTAGTAAAGGAAACTTTCTTTACAGCAAAACACACACACACACACACACACACACACACCCCAAAACACAGGGGAAAAACCAAAGTTAATTTATGCAATTGATTATGAAACTGTTTTCTATTCTAACTCTCTCAGTATTCTTCTTCCTGCATCTATGTGTTATGTAGTCTTCTTTTCCCCTTATGTTCACATATATTTTCAATTTTCTTAGCTATATACCTAGGAGTGGAATTGCTAGATCATATGTAACCCTATATTTAACTTTTTCAGAAACTACCAAACTCTTTTTCAAAGGAAAGCAACTACACCATTTGACATTCCCACCAGGAAGGTGTAAGAATTCCATTTCTCTACAATCTTCCCAACGCATACATTATCTTTTTTTTTTTTTTTTAAGTCATACTAGTGGGGGGAAGAGGGATCACACTGTGCTTTAGATTTGTATTTTCCTAATGACTAATGTTATTGAGCACCTTTTCAAGTATTTGTTGTTAGATTGGTCTTATCCTTTAGAGAGAGTCGACTCAAACTCTTCTTCCCATTTTTTTAATTGGCTGTCTTTTACTGCTTAGTTGTATCGTTTTTTTTTTAATTTATTCTAGATAGCAGACCTCCATCAGATATACAATTTGCAAATTTCTCCCATTCCATGCATTGTCTTTTCACTTCCTTGATAGTGTCCTCTGAAACAAAAAGCTTGTAATTTTGATGAAATCCAGCTTATCTATTTATTCTTGGAGTTGCTTGTCCATTAAAGAAACTGGCTTCTAGCCCCAAATCGTGAAGATTTCTAACTACATATTCCTTAAAACATGGCTTTTGAATGAGAACTTTCCTGGGTTGTAGTGGGGGTGGACATTATTTAATAATGGCTCTGTGTGTTGATTGATATTTCTCTCAATTGATATTCATGTGCCTGTTTTCTCTCCTATGGAGCATGCCATGACCTATACCAGAGATTTTGGAAATGATATCTATCAATATTCCAGCTTTGATTCAGGGGAGAGTCCTGCTTATAGAGTTGAGCTGGTCTGAACCTCACCCACAGTTTCACAAATTGCTCAGGGCTTTTAGAGGTAAGTAGTTGATTATCTTTCTGAGGAACACTTGTCCAGGAGTCCAGATCTTTCTAGGTCTAGAATGGACTTTCTCAGACCCCTCCAGACCAAGAAGACTGCAGGAGTTGGACCTAGTCAAGACTTTCATCTCCGGTCTTAATGGAAAGTAGACATGCTTCAGGGTACTGGGAAAGTTGTTCAATACAAATTCGTTCCTCTCCAATTTTCTATTATATATATGATTTCTCTCTAGAAAAGGTGAAATTTTAGAACAACCTGTCTATTCCTTGCCAATTGTCTGTCTGTGCTTTTAAAGATGTATAAAGGAGAATTCAAGGTCAATACATTCTTAGCAAAAAGTACAGTTCATGTAAACTTCCGGGTGATCGTAAAGAATCCAATGAACTATCTTATTATTAAGATGCTATCATTTTCCTGATGAGAAAAGAAAAAAAAAAAAAAAACAAGAACTCAAGAAGATTACAAACCTCCCCAAGGCCACATATCTAGTGAAGAGAGGAGGGTGCATTAGAAACCATTTCTGGGGGCACCATCCAACTCTTGATCTCAGTTCAGGTCTTCATCTTAGGGTTGCGAATCGGAGCCCTGTGTCGGGGTCCACTAAAAAAAAAAGAAAAGAAAAAGAAAGAAACCAATCTCGCAGATATCCTATTGGGTTTTCATATGCTTATTAATCATTTGGATATCTTCTTTTGGGATGGGCTTTTTAAAATATTTCTGCTCATTAATACACTAGGTTGTTTCTCATTTTCTTTGTGATTTATAAGAGTTCTTGACATATTTTGGATGAGTGTTTAGTCACATACATACATTGAAAATAATCATTTCTGGGCTGTAGATGGCCTTTGCATTTTAAAGAATGGATGCCAGGATCATGACGTGAGCTGAAAGCAGACGCTTAACCGACTAAGCCACCCAGGCGTCCCTTCATATACATTTTAAAATTGGTTTGTCATTTTCTTCACAAATATCTACAGCAATATTTACCAAAATAATGTTACTTTGTTATCCTAACAGAACTGAGTCTTGCAATCAATGAACATGCTACCTATTTCTCTGTTTACTAGTCTTCTTCACTTTCTCACAGCAGTAGTTTTTAGGGGTCTTGGGTCTGCTTCATTTTTATATATTCATAAGCATTTAATAATTTTGGATGCTAATCTCTATTGCGTTTTACTGAATTTCATTTTCTCACTACTAATTGTCCCTGCAGAGAGGTACAATAGATTGTGAAATCAACTTACTTAAGGTATAATTTGGGTACAATAGACTGCATGGCTTTAAAGCATACAGTTATTTTTTTAAAATAATTTTTTATTGTTATGTTAATCACCATACATTACATCATTAGTTTTTGATGTAGTGTTCCATGATTCACTGTTTGTGCATAACACCCAGTGCTCCACGCAGAATGTGTCCTCTTTAATACCCATCACCAGGCTAACCCATCCCCCCACCCTCTCCCCTCTAGAACCCTCAGTTTGTTTTTCAGAGTCCATCCTCTCTAATGGTTCGTCTCCCCCTCCAACTTACTCCCCTTCATTCTTCCCCTCCTGCTATCTTCTTTTTTTTTCTTAACATATATTGCATTAATTTTTTCAGAAGTATAGATCCGTGATTCATCAGTCTTGTACAATTCACAGCGCTCACCATAGCACATACCCTCCCCAATGTCTATCACCCAGCCATCCAATGCCTCCCACCCCCCACCACTCCAGCAACCCTCAGTTTTTTTCCTGAGATTAAGAATTCCTCATATCAGTGAGGTCATATGAAACTTCTGTTACAGTCAAGATACAGGGCATTTCCACTACCTCACAACTTCCCTTGTGCCCCTTTGCGGTCCATCACTGCCTCCAGCCTCACACCCAGGGAACCAACGATACTAGAGATCATTGCAGTTTTAACAACTTCATATAACTGGAAATACATATATATATCCTCTTTTATATCTGCTTTCTATCATACAGTGCAGTGCAATGATTTTAAAATTTATCCATATTCCAGGGCACCTGCGTGGCTCTGTCAGTTAAGCGTCTGCCTTCAGCTCAGGTCTTAATCTCAGCGTCTTGGGATCAAGCCCCGTGTGGGGTTCTCTGCTCCCCACGGAGCCTGCTTCCCCCCCTCTGTCTGCCACCCCCCCACTTGTGCTCTCTCACTCTATCAAATAAAGAAATAAAATCTTGAAAAAAATAAATTCATCCATATTCCTACATGCACCAATACTTCATGACATTTTTATTGCTGGGTAGGATTTCAAGTGTTTCGTCTCTGTTTATACATTCATCTGTCACTGGACTTTTGTGTCACTTCCAGTTTGGGGCAGTCATAATTGGGGCATAATAATAAAGCTATTACACACATTCATATGCTGATAATTCTGTAGACATATTGTGTAAATACCTAGGAATGGAATGACTATCCATAGGATTTGTATTTGTTTAATCTTATAAGTAACTGGAAGTCAGCTTTTCAAAGTGGTTGTACTATTTTTCATTCCCACAGCTATATGAGACATCCAGGTGTTTTGTGTGAGATTTCAGACTTTCTGACTTTAGCCATACCAACAGATATGCAATGATACCTCATTGCAGTACTGACTTTTTACCCTCATGACCAATGCATTGTGCATCTTTTCATGTGCTAATGAACCATTCCCATATCTTGTTTCCTGAAGTTTCTATTCAAATCTTTTGACCAATTATTGTATTGTGTTCATTATCTTATCAGACTATATGATATCTAATTCTAGAGAATGGTCCTTTGTAGGACATAAACATACTTCTATGCTGTGGCTTCCCTTTATGTTCTCTTAAGGTTGTCTTTCTTCGAGAGTTACATATAGAAAGATAAAGATAGATCAATTCATTTTCATATCCAAAGAAATAATTCATTGCCTACTTTAAGCTTGCAAAAACATACGGTTGAACTTTTTGGAAAATATAAAATCATTTATTGAATTTCCGGGTATGAAATTTTTTGTTTTTGTAATTTAAACTGTTTCCACGGGCATATTGAGATATAATTTCCAAGCAAGAAAGTGTATATAATTAAAGTCTAAAGTTTAGTCCGTTTGAACATATATATGCATCACCCACACAGTGGATATATCTATCACCCCAGAAAGTTTCCTTGTGCTCCGGCCAAGTCCTCCCTCACATTCCCACCTCAGGAAACCACTGATTGGCTTTCAGTTACAATAGAATTATTTCCATTTCCTAAGGTGTTATATTTTGAAATCATATGCTATGGACATTATTTTGCTTTGATGTTTTTTTTGCTCAGAAAAATTATCTGAGCAAAAAATAAAATCTTTACCAATTTTGTTATGTATGTGAAGAGATTACTCTGCTAAACCAAGTAGTATTCCTTGGACTGGATATGCCACAACTTCTTTTGGTCATTTACCTGTGAATGGATTAGAATGGCAATAAAAATAGAGTTTCTATCAATAGATTTTTATGAATATATCACTCTTTTTTTTCATTTGAATGGAATGGTGGTGGCCTATGCCAGGGGGTTTGGTAGAGAGGTTTAATATTTTGAAGCAGGTCACCGCTGTTGGGGTGCTTGGGTTGCTGAGTCGGTGAAGTGTCTGACATTGATTTTGGCTCAGGTCATGATCTCCTTGGTGATGAGATGAAGCCCCAAATAGGGCTCCATGCTCAGTGGGGAATCCCCTTGAGATTCTCTCCCTCTGCCCCTCCCTCTGCCCCTCACCCCACTCACTTTCACTCCCTCTCACACAAAGAAATCAATCTTGAATAGAAAAAAAAAGATTTCCAAACTATTTCCTAGAGGAGTTGTAGAACTTAACATTCCTCTCAGCAGTGTATGAGAATTTCAGCTCCTACACATCTTTGCCAATACTTGGAATGGAAATTCTTTTCATTTTTGCCATTTTAATTGGCAGATAGTGTTTTAAGTTTGCATTTTGCTAATGACTAATGGTGTAGATCTTGTCATGTTCTTACATGCCTTCCATATATGTTCTCGGCTGAACTGTCTACAAAGCTTTTACCCAAATTATTTTCTTATTTTCTTATTTGAAAGAGAGAGAGAGAGAGCAAGAGCGGGGGTGTGGGGTGGGGTGGGGAGGGCAGAGAGAGGAGAAACACACTCCCCTGTCAGTGGGGAGACTGACAGAGGGGGGCAGGGCTAGATCCCAGGTCCCTGAGATAAAGACCTGAGCCAAAGGCAGCTGCTTCACCAACTGAGCCACCCAGGTACTTTTCTTTTACCCATGTTTAAATTGGATTGTTTGCCTTCTTACTATTGTCTTTGGAGAGTTCTTTCAGTGTTCTATTAGGAGACCTTCATTAGATATGAAATTTATCAATATTTTCTCCCTATGTGTGACTTGACTTTTCATCCTCTCACCAATGTCTTGTGAAGAACAAAAGTTTTAAATTTTAACTAAGTCCAATGTATCCATTTGTTCTTTCATCAATCACAATTTTGGTGTCATATCTAAGAGATCATTGTCCCAGGGCTCCTGGGTGGCTCATTCTGTTGAGTGTCTGCCCTCGATTCAGTTCAGGATCCCAGAGTCCTGGGATCTAGCCCACCATCGGGCTCCTTGCTCAGCGGGGACCCTGCCTCTCCCTCTCCCTCTGCAGCTCCCTTGCTTGTGCTCTCTCTCTGTCAAATAAATAAATAAATCTATCCCTCAGTATTTCATGCTTCATGCTATTATAAATGATATCACTTTTCACATTTCAGTTAGGGATTGCGATCACATAAAGCACAGTTGAGTTTTATATATTGGTGTTATATCTTGATACAATCAAATGCATTTCAGATTCAAGCTAGATCTGGCAGTGACCATATCTTTGGAGATTTAGGTATTTGCCGGGTGAGAAGGACATTTCTCAGCAGCCGAAGAAGAAGGAATAACCCAACCCATATCAAGTCCTGTGGCTGGGCAGATTGTACAGGGTCTAATGGAACAATGCATGTGAAATGTTGTGTATGTTCAGTAATAAACTTTCCTTGAGAGTCACCATTCAGTTGGTAAGGCTGCCAGTTTAGCTTGCGTTTAGCTGCAATACCACAGTGGCAAAATTTAGAGGCCAATGTTCTCTCTTATTATGTAATTTAGTCTTCAATCATCTATTCCCATCATGATGTACTGCCAGAAGATTTAGATCGCTGTGCAATGAAATATCCATCGAATACCATGAATTGTGCCCCAGTCTGATCCGTCTTATTTCTATGTGATCTATTATAAAGTGACACCGACAGCATTTAAACAACTAATAGTGGCAGACTGAGGGAGTTTGGTTCTCTGACTCAGTTGCCTTAGGAGACAATGGCTCCGACTCCAAATCGGAAGTAGGTGTCCACTCCCATCAGACTGTAAGCCTCGGGTCCTGATTCTGCAACAGAATCTGTAGTCCTTTGTGTCAGCTTCATACCCCCAACAGAGAGGAAATGATCTTTGGTTTAAGTAAAGATTGGTGTGTGTAGCATGTTTATGTTAACTCTTTAGGCACTGAACTTAACATCCTGTCAGGTAAAGCTCGCACAGCTGTGTGACTCACAAGGTCACATTCCCAGTGGCTCCGGTGACATGTCTCAAAGAAACCAAAGCATCCACTCAGTATTAGGTGTCTCTCCTAAAGTTCACTCTTGATGGGCAAAAATGTGGCTCACAAACAGCTTGAAATGTGTTTGATATATGTTTGTCTAATGGTTTTTTAAAGTCCAATTACCCAAATGACTTTCAGGACGGTTTGTTGTTTTTGTTTTTCCCAATGCTCTGCCTTTTTGACAGGACCCACGAGTCAATATACACATAGATTTATTCCAATTTGTTTATAATGAACCAATCATTGTGTACATGACATATAATTCTATACATTCCTTCTTTTACCTGTTTACTTTTAGATGTTGAGATGATGGGAGGTTACTTGCTTCTTCCACTGACATCCTGAATTACAATTCTGCTCTCTGTTAAAAAAAAAAAAAAACAAAAAAGGCTGCTTTACCTTGTTATTCAACAAAGTCATCATAGGAGGTGTTTAAATCTGCATTTGGGGGGGCATCATTCCTTTTGAAAGATTTTATTTATTTTGGAGATAGTAAGTGTGAGCTGGGAGAACAGAGAGGAGGGAAAGGTAGAAAGAAACTAAGTAGACCCTGTGCTGAGCATGGAGCCGAATATGGGTCTTGACCCCACTACCACGACATCATGACCCGAGCTAAAACCAAGAGTCAGACCCTTAAGTGCCCGAGCCACTCACGCACCCTTGGTGTTTCTAAGAATAGAAAAGTCATTTTTCGCTCAAGCAAATAGAGGGTAATCTGTGAAGAATGATTGCAGATCATGGACTAAATATTTAGTGTCCAATGAATCCAAAATTTTGCTAGACATGTTTTCCCAAGATTGTGTAAAGTTACTATGAGCCAGCTCACCGGCAACTTCCAAAGCCCCAAACCTTTTTCTCCAAGACCTAGGGCATACTGTCACAAACTCAACCCAGCCCCTTCTTGAACCACATTTCAAGTGATCAGTTTTCTTGCATGACCCAACAGGCAGAGCAACTTTCCAGCTTGTTATGGGCATTAAGGGTGTCCCGTTTCTGTTACCAATGGAAGTAAGTGGTTTGCTTCGTTATTTGGCATCTAGAGCCATGATTAGGGTGAAGTTTGTCTCCCCAGAAGTCATTAGGTGCTATTAAATGCAGTAACTTTCCTCCCACTACACTACACTTGACCCCACTCATGTATAATATTCCCTAAAACTTCACTTTCTGAGTAGATCGTTACTCTTTTTATTCAAGGCCCACCCAGGCAGCATTATTAAGATTATTATTAAAATCATGTGGCTTCAGATGCAAGGGTCCCCTACCCTGGCCCTTCCTGACCTTAGGGCACAACTATCTGCAGTAAGAATGGACAACTCCAACCCTTATCCAAACATCACTGATCCCTCTCAGTACACACTTTCTTGGAGGACACCTACAGTGTGGGTAGCTCCAAGTCGGAGCTAGGTGTCTGGGCTCATGGTCACATCCTCCTCCTCTTGGAACCGGCGCTTCCCAGCAGTATAAACCACCACAATCCATCTTCTGGGGCTCCTCGGCAGATGCACAGGTTCACCATGGACGAAGTTACTCTTCCAACCTCTTTGCCTAGCTCAGGCTGCTCCTTGCAGAGTTGGATGCTGCTGTATACATTCCTCAGTTTCCCTGGATTTTTCTGAAATCAACTTGTCCTTATTTTTACCTCCTTTGGCAACCACCTGCTCCACCATTGTCTTGTCCTTCCTAGGGTTATTCTCATCCTCCAAACCTGCTGATTTTCTATCTTCCATCTGCTCCCTCCATTCTCCGTTTTCAGTGTGGGCTCAGCTCAGGATCCTGCAGGAGACACACAGGGAAGGGACCAAGTCAGGTCTCAGCTGCAGTCCCCAGGGCTGCTTAACAGGCACCTCAGACCCTCCTGCACTCACAGAAACTGAGCAGGAAGGCACTTTGGAGAATTTGAATAACAACCTCACCATACAGGAGAGGAAGCTGAGGCCCAGAGACGTGAAGAGATTTTCCCAAACACCTTCAACACCTAGTGGCAACGGTGCCCCCACACAGGCCTTGGCTGCAAGCTTCCCTGTGGAGGCTCCGGAACACACCCTCGAGAACCCCACATTTGAAATTCAGGGAACACTAAAATTAAAAGTTCAGCTTAAAAATAAAAAATTCATTTTCAGGAGACTTTGGATCAAATGTTGGTATCTCCACTGTTAAAAACAAGGCCTTTCTGGGGTGCCTGGGTGACTCAGTCATAAAGCCTCTGCCTTTGGTTCAGGTCAGGATCCGCAGGGTCCTGGGATCGAGTCCTGGATCGGGCTCCTGCTTGGCAGGAAGCCTGTTTCTCCCTCTCCCACTCCCCCTGCTTGTGTTTCCTCTCTCGCTGTGTCTCTCTTGGTCAAATAAATAAATAAAATCTTAAAAAAAAAAAGGCCTTTCTGGGGACCAATCTTTTCTCCCAATTATATAATTCTGTTAGTTATATTAGCTTTTCCATCACTGGCTCAGGGATTAGGATCACAGAACACAAAAGTGTTAAATAATACTTACCATAGTCACAAATAAAAGGCACTTCAATGATTATCTATAAAATATCTGACTCCTGTGCTAAAGTTCTTTTTCCTGAGAGCTGGCACTGGGTCTGCCTGCTCACCCCATGTCCCCCGTGCCTCCGAGAGCCTGCCAGGTGAAACATTCAGTAAATACTTGTCAAGCAGATAGATAACAGTTACCAGCAATAACGAGCTTTTACTGATCTCCAGTCCCAAACATCTTTCCATTCAAACCCAATCCCGGTTCTGGGCTGAAGCAATAGAAGCACAGCCTTCAGAAAAGCAGTCCAAGATGCCAATAGCAGCTTCACCACATGTCCCATATGCTTTTGTGGATCATTTAATTATCTCTTTGAGCATATTTATCTCATGTATGATAGAGAATGTAGAATTAACTTCGAGAAGGCAGCATGGACCACTGGAATGTTAGACGGGAAATGGGGTATCATGCAGCAGACAGGGGTCCCGTCCCTGGGCTCCAGCTGCAGAGCTAAAGAACACCTCCATCAGAGTCACTGTGTGCCTCTTAGAATGCCCTGGGGATAAGGCCCCCAAATCTGCATTTCTGACAAAAGCTCCAAGGAGATTCTCATGTATGGAAAAAGCCCGTTTTAAACAAAGAGCCGAGGATGGAGACTCTGAAAGACCCAGTGCTCACACCCTTCACCCAAAGTGGCTTTCAGTGGAGAATGGGGACATTTCTGGGAAGGGACCCTACTTGATCTGTGTCCTGCTTCCGTGATTTCGGTTTTTAGGCCCTCCGTTTGCCTGTAGGTTTCCTCCTCTGCTCTAATTGCTGGGGAATGTCAGCCCTCATGGGGGTCATTTCTTTATGAAGACCTCTGTCATTTATTCTCCTCCTGGACAAGGGACAGCGGAGATCAGGTCTGGGGTTCCACAGTTCTAGCATTCCTCCTAAGCCACCTGGCTGAGCTGAAAGCATCATGACAGATCGAAATGAGGTCAGAGAAGAGGATCCCAGAGGAGTGAGATGCTGAGGGCAGGCCCTCTTCGGAGAGAGAACCACTACAAGGTCACTATCAGACCTGTTCAGGTGGGGGACGACTTACTGACCAATTCCGTGAGCAGAGAACCCACCCTCGTCATTCCAAACTCCTGAGCCAAAGGACTGCAAGATAACACATGTTGTTTGCTTTAAACCACTGCTTTTCTAATTGTTAATATGCATCAATAGAGAACTAGTTCAGATGCTTATCTCTACTTCCCCGGGTTTTTAATGTTTAGAAACATGTATGCTAATCTCTACCAAGGAAAAAATTTTGAGATTGCACTGGGACGGCGGGTAGGCGGGTGGGGGCGGAGCCACGGCCAGAAGTAGAATAGTGGAGGCAGTGGAAGCTCTGGCAGCTCAGGACTGAGAGCAAGTCAGAATTACCCTGATGCTTCAGAGGCTCTTCAGTTTCTCCTCTCTCATTCAGTCTGCAGTCTCAGTTCATTTGAGGAGCAACACTGGTGTTACCGCGGTGGCATTTAATAAAGAACTTGGTCCTGTACAGAAACTCATCATGGACAAGATTAGAGAATACAGAACTAAGCTACAGGCATCTGGAGGACCCATTGATACTGGCCCAGAGCACCAGCAAGACCTAGGGAGGGAGCTTCTGAAGCTTAAATACACATATGGTAAAACAGACATGAATACGTTCCCAGAATTCACATTTGAAAATCCTAAATTTGAAGTCATCGAGAAGCCCCAGTCCTGGAAAACCCATGTAAAGTTTATTTGGAAATTTCACCTAGATTAGTTGTACAACTGGATCAGAATAAACAGTTCTCAACTGTGAAATGTTCTTTTGAATTCTGATTCCAAATAAATTATTTGGTGATGTTGGATGTAGAAAAAAAAAAAAACACAAAAACCCAATAACCACAGTAAACCTCTGTTCCTCACCTTCACGTGATGTTCGTTAGCCCTTGTCACATGAAGGACGCCGTGAAGGGCATTTCCTATCTACAAGAGGTTCTTTCTAACACCCTCTTCCTGAGACCATGAGGTGTGTTCTTTCTGGCCGCAAGGAATAAAAACCCCAACTTACTTCATGGGAGGTGTGTTCCTATTGATTTAGCTTAAGGGAATTACCGTCAGCTAAGGTTATGCTAGGTCTCAGGGTTCAATTTTTCACTCATGTGTGGTGGCGGATTTCCCAAAAATGACGTACTTTTTCAAGGTAAGATTGCCCCCTGTACTTCATCTTTTCTTATCCCTGCTGTCTTCCTAACTATGGGAAATTGTATAAAACAAAATAGTGATATAAAACAATATACACAATATACACAAAACAATAGTGTATAAAACAAAAACAAGATAGACAGGGTTTGGGATTTAAGAAGAGCTGTTGGGGCACCTGGGTGCCTCAGTCGGTTAAGCATCTTCCTTCAGCTCAGGTCATGATCCCAGAGTCCTGGGATCCAGCCCCACATTGGGTTCCCTGCTCGGTAGGAAGCCTGCTTCTTCCCCACCCTCTGCTGCTCCCCCTGCTTGTGTTCTCTCTCTGTGTCTCTGTCAAATAAGTAAGTAAAATCTTAAAAAAGATAATGAGAGCTGTTATAATCCTGAACTTCTGGGGAATTGATGACAAGGACCCCAGGGTAGCAGGGAAAAAATGGCTTTGGGCTTTTGGAGTTGCAAATGGGCATGTGTCAAAGAACAATACATGGTTTTGGGAGATACCTTAGCAACAATTTTGGCCATAATGGCCACAAAATCCATCATCCACCAGTCACTCTGTACACAGGTTATCCAGGTTTAATTTTGGCGAATGGCAACTATATCAAGAAAGACCAGATAATTGCATAAGAGCACATCCAACAAATATGGGGATGATGTAAAAGGTTGCATTGCCAAATCAGGCCCCACTAATCATAAGTCTTACCCAGGATCAAGTTTTACTCACATTTTCAAAGGGAAATTGTGAGGTACCAGCAAAGCAACTGAGACCACTAACACTAACTGCAAGAACCGAATTCCCACATGAGGACATGCTCTGACCCAGGCAAAACATACATGGTCTCTAAATGTTGTGTGAGGTTACCACACAAAGTGGAACTCTTTGGGTTGATTTCCCATGGCTATGCTTACATAGCTGATGTGACTTTTTCTAGCGAATAAGGCCATATTAATCCACAGATTCTTAGTTTGTTTCCCTAAAGAGTTCTATACACACCAAATCACCCTCCTGAAAGCATGCCAGGGACGGGCCTTCCCAACATTCACCACCATTTGGGTGTTCACCAACAGATTCCTCACGAGATGTTTACAAGGAAAATTGACCAGGACACTTTCTTCCCTCCCTCCTTCCCCCTTTCTTTTTTGTCTGTCTTTCTTTTTCTTTCTCTCTCTCTCTCTTTCTTTACGTTCTTTCTTTTCTTTCTTTCTCTTTCTTTCTTTCCTTCCTTCCTTCCTTTCCTTCCTTCCTTCTTTCTTTCTTTTCTTTCTTTCTTTCTCTTTCTTTCTTCTTCCTTCCTTTCTTTCTTTTCCTTCTTTCCTTCTTTTTTTTTCCTTCCTTTCTTCTTTCTTTCTTTCTTATTTCCAGGCCAGATCCACTGAAGGGAAATGCCCAAATGAAAGAACACAGTTTCCCTTCTTTTCCACACATTGTTTAGGTGGAGCTTGTAAATCAGCAAGAATCCAATAATTTCCCTAGGAAAATATATGCAGGGAAGGACAAGTTCCTCCATTACCCTTCAAGGTCTTCCAGCTTAACTAAGAATTAAGTTTACCTGAGATATTGAATATGCATGAAGAACTGATATTGAAATTCAGAACTTTAAAGAAATAGAAAGTATTAAGGCAGACATTTTTTATACATTTTAGACAAGGAGACAATACATTTCCGAGGGACGTTTGGGAGCTCTAATTTGGAGTGAGTCCTATGCAGAATTCAGACCCTCTGCTTTAAAGGCCTTGGTGAGAAGGATGTCTTTTTACTTCTTAGTACAGGGGGTGCCTTTTTCATAGGGGAGATGGGTTTCCTGCTTTCAGGGAGACAGAGGAGGGTTTGAGGTCCTTGCACCAGTTGCTATTCAAATAGCTACAATTCAAAATAATCAATATGCCATTGTGGTACATATTGGGCAATCTGACCTTGGCCCCTATGGGTACCATGGTTTCTCTTAGCCTTGCTCATTACTCAGTACCTCTTTCAGAGAGAAAACTAAACATATTATTCTTAGAAATACCAAGGGGCATCCAGGTGGCTACGTCGGATAAGCATCTGACTCTTGATTTTGGCTCAGGTCATGATCTCAGGGTCGTGGGAACCCCACGTTTGGGCTCTATGCTCAATGCAGAATCTCCTTGGGATTCTTTCTCCCTCTCCCTCTGCCCGTAATCCCTGCTCTAAATAAATAAATAAATAAATAAATAAATAAATAAATAAATAAAATCTTTAAAAAAAAATAAAAAATAAATACCATGATCTTACCTGAAACTAATGTAACGCTGTATGTTAAGTATTCCAGAAATTTTTTAAAATTATTTTAAGGGTCACCTGGGTGGCTCAATTGGTTAAGTGTCAGTCTTTGGCTCAGGTCAGGATCCCAGGGTCCTGGGATAAGCCCCATGTCCAGCTCCCTGCTCAGGGGTGAGTCGGCTTCTCTCTCTCTCTCCCCCTCCCTCCACCACTCTGCTCTCCCAATCGCTCTCTCTCAAAGAAGTAAATAAAATAGTTTTTAAAAAGCAATATAATGGTCCTCTCTGGAATCAATGCACTGATAATTATGCTTTCTTTTTGCTGACTCCCAGTCCCCCCATTTCTCTTTATTACCTGTCTGACCTACGTCCTTCCCCCAGTGATAGAGCCCTCTCAGGTGCACTGCTTAACCTGGAGGTGGGGCCAAAGAGAAGTGCACACATGGCTAGAATGGGCTGCCTTCAGAGTCAGTCATAACGAAACTACAGGCAGTTAGAAACGAGCCTAAAGTACCATTAGGAATAAGCACTGTGATATTTAGTGGTATGGATTTTAGGTTTGCTATTGATATCAACTTCCTTGTACAAATATGGTTAGAATCAAACATGACAGCAGGGCATCAGACAAAATGAAAGAAAACTGTGTCAAGTGTGAAGGTACTAAGTTACCAAAGTTACTCTCAGTTGTAAATTGCTTTGTCCCTCAGCCCCTCATTTCCACCTGCAGAACCTAGAAGACGTTCAACAGAGTCTCCACTTGCCATCAGATTCAATCTGGGGACACAATAATTTAAACTGTTAACCCAAACTTTCCATTTTTTCCTAATGTGTGTTGAATACCAGGTATTTCGATTGCCCATTCTCATTTTCAGTGAGGCCGCAGTGAGGACAGAGACTAATGTGGTGCATCCAGGTACTATTCTGTGTTTTGGTCTACTCTGTACTCCGTGTATCAACTTTTGTCTGCCAGTGGACCTCTGGCCAAACACGGGAAACCCAACAAATACTAAAAGTGTAGAATCTCTGGGTTGATCTGAGGAAATATCAAGCAACGTTTAGGATTCTCTAAGGCGCAGAATGGCTCTTGACCTGCAAGTACTAAGGGAGCTGCGCCATCCTTTCCTTAGGGGGAGTAATTCCAGATTCCTGACGCATGCACCTGTATATTTTTTATTTATTATTATTATTTTTTTTAATTTCAGCTAGGCTCCATGACCAACGTGGAGCTCTAACGCATGACCTTGAGATGAAGAGTTGCACGCTCTACCAACTGAGGCAGCATGGGTCCCCCGAGCACCTTTGATGCAGGCACACACCAGGATTTTCATGTTGGAAAAAATAGGGCAAACTCTGGGAAATGTCTTCAATCTGCTCCACTCCTTCTGGGTATGTTTCCTGAGTTCCAATTGTGTGGGAGTCCTCTTTCCCACCCACCCACAGAAGACCCTCTCGGATCCCAACCCAGATCCCCTGGGATCCCTGGGGTCCTTTCTGTGTTAGCCTCTCCTGCTCTCAGTGTGTTTGTGCTTCTAAAGACACCTGTGAGCAGGACTGCCCTGGGGCTCCAGGAGCTACTTTTTACCCCTTCCCAGAGAACGGGGAGTACAAGCCATATATGACTCCAGCCCCATGTATCTCCCCTCCCCAAAGGCACTCAGCCTTTCACTAACAGGTGCAGCAGGGTCAAATCTCCATTCCTGGCCCAGGGGAGACTAACTCTGAAACAAAGGTGTCCCCCAGGCTCTCCTGTACCTGTCAGGACAAAGCTCCCCCACTGCCGTTGCAGGAAATCACACCTTACACAGCAATGAACTCAAAATGGTCACAGATCTACGTATAAGAGCCAAAACTATTGTGCAAGAGGACTACATGGGAGAAAATGGTCAGGAATTCACAGTAAGCAAAGAGTTCTAAGTCACTACGGCAAGAGCACGATACGTAAGAGAAAATTGAAGATGAAGAAGTTTTTTGCATCAAACTTTGCCACTGAGAAAAGGAACAGAGAAGCCACTGATTAGGAGGAAATATTTGTGGATTAAATACCCAGTGAGGACTCACATTCACGAGAGACAAGAGGACTTTGAACTCACTCAATGGGCCGAAGCAACACACTCGTTTAAGCCAGTATAAGAGTTGAATACACATGTACCAAAGGAGACACATAAAAAGGTAATCAAGGTTATTAGTAATATGTTATTAGTGCTCAAGGAAATGCAAGGACAACCACGTACCATTTTACATCAACTAGTGCGCTTCTGTTCCAAAGACGATACCAAGTGTTGCTGAGGATGTGGAGAAACTGGACCCTCCTATATTGCTGGTGGCAAGGTAAAATATAAGAGCCCCTGCGGAAGCCACTTTGAGAGTTCTTAAGAGTTCAGCACAAGCGTGCCATAGGACCCAGCCATTCCACAACTAGGAATCTATCTGAGAGAAGTAAAAGCATATGTCTGCTCAAGTCTCGCTCAGAAATGTTCCGGGCAGCGTTATTGAAGGTGACCTTCGCACATCAGTGGGTCCTGGGACCCCCAGGCAAACACTGCCTGGTGAGGGGCCACATCCTGGAGTCTCAGCAGGTGGTGGCTCAGAGCCTGGTTTCTGACCTCCCAGCTGGAGTCAGGGATTCAGTGCCTGTGCCTTCAGCCTCAGGCCCCAGCAGTTCCCCTGGAATCCCCCAGGTGGCAGACTACTTAAGGGAAGAGACCTTCAGGTGGCCCAAGGACACCAGGGGGAAGCAGGCAAAGACAGGGGCAGTAGCTGGCTGGAGATACCTAGAGGAAGTCAGGGCTGCAGGACCCACGGAAGCCGCTGGCAAGATCTGGATGGATCTTAAGTATGTTTGGTCCCCTGGGTGGGCTCTAGCCACGAACCTTTAGGTTAACATCCAAAGGTTCCCTTTGATGCTCCCTCCTGCACTGGCACTGAGGCTCCCCCCAGTGCCCCCGCTCAGCATAGGGAAAAGAGCCTGTGCTGCTATTCACCTTCTTCTGAGTCTAAATGGAACACTTTGGGCTGGGTTTAGGGGAATCTGCCCTTTTCTGGCCCTCTATGTAGGGCCAGCTCCTGGGTGCTGAACCATTCCTGCGGGGGCCTAGAAGAGGCACTCTGGTCCTTCACATTGGAGCTGGGCTTGCAAAGAAGGGTTCCTGCTAATCCATATTTCCCTGGCCCTGGCTGAGCATCCTGGTCCAAGATCAGGGGCTGCAGTGACCTAAAATAGGGAACCTCCTATATGTCACTGCTCCTCTCTGGGAAAGTCCAAAGAAGGCCCATGGTAGTGGTGGGGGGGAGGGGAGGACATAGAAAACTACACTCTGTCAAAACATCATCCACAGTGAAGATTTTAAAAAAATGTTAGAGGACAGATCTCATATTATGTAGTCGGTGGTGCAGTAACAGCTCTGCGTGGTGACAGAGGGTAGCTACACTAGTAGTCAGCCTAACATAATTTATAGAGTCGTCCAATCCCTGTGTTGCCAGGTGAAACTGATGCCACACGGGAATCCGTTATGAATCAATGTTTAAAAGACCTGAAGGTGAGGGGAAAACTTACTCTCCTAGTTCTCCTTGCTCAGCTCAGGCTGCTCCTTGCAGAGTTGGATGCTGCTGTATGCATTCCTCAGGTTCCCCTGAGTTTTCTGGACTCAACTTGTCCTTAATCTTACCTCCTTTGGCAATCACCTGCTCCACCATTGCCTTGTCCTTCCTTGGGTTATGCTCATCCTCCAAATCTGCTGATTTTCTGTCTCCCAAATGCTCCCTCTGTTCTCTGTTTTCAGTGTGGGCTCAGATCAGGCTCCTGAAAAGGACACACAGTGAAGGGACCAAGTCAGGTCTCAGCTGCAGTCCCTAGGGCTGCTTAAAAGGCACCGCAGACCCTCATGCACTCATAGAAACTGAGCAGGAAGGGACCGTGGAGGATTTGAATAACAACCTTATCTTACACATGAGGAAAGTGAGGCCCAGAGAGAAGAAGAGATTTTCCCAAACTCCTTCAACAGTTGATGGCAGTACGGCCGCCACACAGGCCTTGGCTGCGAGCTTCCCTGTCGAGGATCCTAACATATCCTCCGGGAACCCACATCTGAATGTCAGGGGACAGTGGTCAATCCGTATTCCCACTGTTCAAACAACAATGTCCAGAAGGACTTTTCCTGGGAATACTCTTGTTCACAATTGTACAGTCCCACTTGTATACTCAGTTGGTTTACACTCCTGGTTGAACTTCAGTCCACTCTCAAGATGGGAGAGCAGACAGGCCCCGGGGTGGAGCTGCACCGGGGTTAGGGGTGTCTTTTCTTTTTATGTCTCATAGATTATGGGTCACAGCCAGGGTGGTCTCCAACTGAAGATGTTTCCAATCATCTAAGGGACTCAGCCTACTGGTTGATAGGGGGAGATTTGGGCCCTAACAAAGGTCTTCCTGGAACTGTCAAGGCCATCTTCCCCTACTGGGGGATGGAAACCGCAATGTAAATATATTATAAAGAAGCCATACGTTATTGTAGGACACACGCTGGAAAGGAGAGCACATGCTCTGCCCCTGCTGGTCTGGATCTGACAGTCCAGCAGGTGGGAAACCACGAAAGCACTGTGTACCACCCTCCTTGCCTCCAGCTCAGATCTAGCTGCCTACTCTACCAATTTAACACCTGCGACAACCCATGCAGGAACAATTCCTTTTGACCCATTTTGAAATGGGAAATGGAGCCACAGGAAATTCAAGATACTTAGTCCAAGTCTCAGTTTCCCACTCAGGTTTGCAGCTACAGCTTGGGAGACCAGAGGGCTCTCTTTCCTTGTTCTCTGTTTTAGGGATTTCCAGGGACAAAGAACAATCCCAGCCTCCGATGCCCTGAACTGCTCTGGCACTCCCAGCCTGACTGTTTTGTTTCCATGATTGAAATAAATAATCTTACATGTAGAATATCAACCTCAGACAAGATTGCTTTGAGACCTTGATGAAATGAGACAAAACAAGGCTACTCACAATACTGTTCAGACCGACATCCAAACATCGACCTCCCTCTCTAAGGAAACGCCTATGACTTCTTTACCACAATCACAGAATTGTCAGTGCTGCCAGTGTTCAATATAGAACAAACCCTGCCTCTTCCCATCCTTTCCCACATCTCACAACTAAAGCCCGTATCCTATAAGCGATCCTCTCACTGAGACCTTGGCGTGTGTTCTTTTTGGCTGTGAGGAATAAAAAAGCCAATTCCTTTAAACTGGCTTAGAGGAATTGACACCAACTTTCCAGGAACGAACAGGTGTAAAAACCCATTCTCAGGAAGAAAGGTCATATTGTCTATGAGATACCTAGGCTCTGGAACTCCAGAACTTGTTTTTATCCTAAAAAAAGAAAGAAAAAGAAAAGACTCTTTCTACCAACCCCCTTAGTAACTAACATGAACTTTAGGTTTTCAGGCAGGATCTTCCCACCTCTGATTTAAACTAGGGATTGCTGGGGCACCTGGGAGGCTCAGCCGGTTGAGCGTCTGCTTTGGCTCAGGTCATGATTCCAAAGTCCGGGAATCGAGCCCCACATCGGGCTCCCTGCTCAGCGAGGAGTCTCCTTCTCCCTGTGTCTCCCACCATGCTCTCCTGCTCGCTCTCTCACTCTCTAATAATTAAATAAAATATTTAAAAAAATAAACAAAAATAAACTAGATATTGCTCTTGATCTCGGGATTGTGAGTTCGAGCCTCACATTGCATGTAGAGATTCCTTAAAAATAAAATCCCTGAAACATTTAAAACATATGGGGCACCTGGGTGGCTCAGTTGGTGAAGCCTTCAACTCTTGGTTTTGGCTCAGGTCATGATCTCAGGGTCCTGAAATTGAACCCCAGGCTCAGTGCAGAGTCCTCTTCAGATTCTCCCCCTTTGCCTCCCCCTCTGCCCCTCCACACCGTTTATAGGCTTGCAGGGGCGTGCTCTCTCGAAAGGAAAGAAAGAAAGAAAGAAAGAAAGAAAGAAGAAGGAAGGAAGGAAGGAAGGAAGGAAGGAAGGAAGGAAGGAAGGAAGGAAGAAAGAAAACTTTTAAAGCTTAAAAAACAAAAATAAAATAGATACTGAGGATAAGTCAGCGAAGAAGCTAGCTAAAAAAGAATGTTTCGCACAGTATAGCTTAGTAAGGCCTCGGATCACTTATAACCCAGTATTCCCAGCTGGGCTGGAACCTCCAACCTTCAGTTCACAGGGGAGCGAGCTCTCTGATTACCCAGCCAGAGGCGAGCACGGGTCCTCTCTGGGGGCTCTCTAGCCCTAAGCTGCCACTCTGGACTCTTCGGCCTTGTCTAACTGCATCGGCTCAGAACACATTGAGCCCGAAAATCATGTCACGGTATCCACAACGATGTGGTGTCATTGAATCGGAATCTTGTGTTGCCGACAAAATGACAGGAGTCTCGCATGCCACATTCAGAAGGAAATGCTACATTTCTTGTCATGGAACATGTCATCACCCCCCCCAAACACACACACACTTAAATGTTAGCCTTTGGGAATGTATTTCTTTGGAATCTGTGGCAAAGGACGAGCTCCCAGTTTTGGTGCCCGGCAGTCTCCGCCAAATGCATCCAGGACTTGGCCGGCTCTGTCAGGTCTCCTTTCACATCGGTGCCTGGCCCTGCCCTCCCTCGCTCTTCCCACGACCCTGTGGGGTGTTGATCCCCACGCCTTCCCGCTGCTGAGCGGGACACTCGCCTAACATCTCTTGCTCCGCTCGAAATCCTGTTCCGCACATCTGGCCTTACCAGACACACCTTTTGGGTCTAGCTTCTCCTTTTGTTCTCTTACAGTTTTGGCTCTGATTTCCAGTACAGATCCTTCGCATGATTCTGCGAATCTATTTATTGTTGTTCTTAGTCCTACGATGTTAGTTTTCATTTTCAAGAGCTATTTTGCTACACTGCTCTCCCAACCAGGCCTGAGAACCCACAGGAGGCCTAAACCCAGGGGGCGTGGACATCACTTCCTGTCCGGTCACAGGCTGGCCATTGGCCAGGAGGGTAGGGTGGGTAGGGAAAGACATGGCGGGGCGTGGATCAGAGGGCACGTGACAAGGAAGGGCCCCGCGCAACAGGCGTGTCTTCTGTAGAAAAAGCAGGGATAGTGGCTCCTGTTTAGGCATCTGTTGCTCACGCGCTCTGGGCCCTACTACTCGAGGACTGGCTCCTGATTTGATCACAAGTCCTACGGAGATGGACTGGAGGAGTGTGTGTGTGTGTGTGTGTGTGTGCGTCTGTGTGTGCACGTGCGCGTTCTAGAAACACTGAATGTGCAGTGTAAAGCTTACAAGGCTCCAGGGCAGCCCAGGCTAGATTTCTGCATATGCTACCGTGAGTATTCAAAATGGCCATGTTTTTTCAAGGTAAGATGACTCTGTTGCACTTCATATTTTCTTGTTCAGTCCTCTCCACATGTTATCAAAGGTACGGTAGGAACATGTTTGGTATAAAGGCTGCTGAATATTTAGCCCACCAAGGTCCTAAGGCTTACCTAGTATGAAGTCTTGCTCATATTTTTGAGGGTAATATTGAGAGGCACGAGCAAAGCAATGGCCAGTCTGAGTCCTCAGCACTATTTGCAAGAACTTTTTTTATTTTTTAAGATTTTATTTTTTTATTTGACAGAGAGAGACACGATGAGAGAGGGAACACAAACAGAGGGTGTGGGAGAGGGAGTAGCAGGCTTTCTGCTGACGCGGGGCTCCATCCCAGGACCCCAGTATCACGACCTGAGCGGAAAGCAGAAGCTTAACGACTGAGCCACCCAGGTGCCCCCTGACATTCATTTTGAGGAGGAAGTCTAAAATGCAGTGAGAAGAAAGGAGGGTGATTTTTCCCTCCATTTCCAAGCCCCAAAGCAGGTCTAATTTAGATTTAATGTCAGGGATGAACTTGAAAAGTTCGTTCTAATCAAGAGGAGACTCAAGAATCCGTCTCTAGGTATGGAATTCGATCCTCGGCCAAAATACTATTCAAAACTGAAAGTGAGAAAAAGAGTGGGGGAAGGAAGAAATAAAACTAGGGTTGACCTTGTACAACACAGGTTGGAACAGCACATGTACACTTCTACGTGCATTTTTCTATAAACACAGTATACTACTCTAAATATATGTTCTCTTCCGAATGATTTTCTTAATAACATTTTCATTTATCTAGCTTACTTTATTAGAAGTATACAGTGTAGAATACATATAACTTGCAAAGTATGGGTTAGTCATCTTTATCTTATCAGTCAGGCTTCCAGTCAAGAAGTGGCTATTAGTAGTTAAGTTTTCGGGGAGTCAAAAGTTATACACAGGTTTTTTTTTTTTTTTTTTGGCATTTTGTGATCAAATTTATTTTTTGTTTCAATTTCATTTACTTTGTTTTACTGTAATTTACACAAGAGACTGCCAAGTAAACTAGGTATTTTACATTCACCACGCATTCCCTCAAATCTCCACAGTTGTTAGGAAAACATTAGAATCCGTGCGCTGGGCATGGATTTCCATGTGCGCCCAAGCTCCCAACGAAGCTACAGATGCCAGTGAGAGTTTAGTCCATTAAAAGGAGAGAGTGAGACTCTTTATTTCACAAAATTAGCAATAATCTTCCTTGCACCAAACACTTTGCAGACAATGATTATGCTTTGACAACACCTGTCTTATAACACTGCCCAGAGAGTAAACATCAGTCTTGATCCTGAGTACACGGAGGACATATTCGACGTGGGGTTCGGAGCCAAGGCTAAGAGGGCATCGCGGCGCGGCAGTGATCCTCAACACCCTCGTCCGACTCACTGCCACCACCTCAGTGGGGACATGGCGTGTGGGAAAACGAGGAGCAGGGTGGGCAGGACTGTCAGCAAGTCAGATTACAAACGTGATAGGACTACAGGAGCCAGCGTGTTGCAGGAAGGATGAGATTAAAGAAGATAGTTTGTGACCGGAAGGCTCCAACAATATCATTCTAGTCAAGCTTCCAGGACTGACAGGAGAAAACCTGGATTTGGACAGAGAGAGCTGATAAAAATCTTACCTAGCTATGGTGCCTTTCTTAAAGAAGGAGGAGGAGGAGGACAAGGTGGCAGGAGCTGCTAACAGCACGTTCCTGATGCTCACTCGTGACAGGTTCCAATGGTGTCCTCCCCATGGGCGGTGGAGCACTGGCCCCTCAGCAGGGCCTCCCAGGCAAGGAGATCAGCCTGTGCTGCCTCTGAAATTCCACTATCTCAAAGGCAGCTTCTCCCCCTTGGGGTGTATTTCAATATGAAAAGCACAAAACAAAAACAAAAACAAAACCATCACCACTATCTGTATTCTAGCCTGTCAGCTCTGAGGAATCTAGGTCATTTGCATAGTTTCCAAGCTCTAATTTCAGAAAACAGTCATTTCAGAAACAAGACTCCATGGAAGTGCTCGACTTCCGAAAGTTTTCCTACAGCCTACGATGCTATTCATTTCTTCATCAATTTCTTTGTTTGCCTACGAGTAGCCTGAAAAATTGTATAGTGCTTATTATAAATCACAAACCATCATCTCCATTTTTGCTAGGTTTGATGTAGAGAAATATTGAAATTTAAAATACAAAAATCCAATAAAAACCAGAATTTTTTTTAAAGGATTTTTTCCCTCAGGGAAAACAGGTAAAAATTGGCTGGTAACTATACTCCTTACTAATAGACAGTGTCCAATTTGAATTTAAGATAATAACCATCCAGAAATAAATCATTATAAATACATTCAGAGTTCACATTCCAGATTCACTGGAATACCAAAAGATTTTGAATAAATTTTTCTGTGGGAGTCTGTTGCTTATGGGACTAAAATAAGAATTTGTAAGATTTAAAAGAACAGGAAGATTTAAAAGAACAGAAAAGTAATAAAAGGCTAAATATATTGGTCCACAATTTGACATTTATGAAACATACCAGCTAGTATTAAATTGCAGTCAATTTGTCCATCAATGGTATTACTCTGATAATTATTAAAATCTGTTCCAGGTATATATATTGAAAATATTTTCTTTTCCATTCTTGAAGATAGGTACAGTACTTTGGAGAAATTGTACTAATCCTTTCAGTATGTTTGTATGTACATATATACACAAGTGTGTGTATCTTGATCTGTAGCTCTACATGTGTTTTATATGCAGCCACAGACACACACACACACACACACACACACACACAGGTGGTTGGGAACCTGTGAGTATGTCATCACAAGCACACATCTGGGAAACGTCAGCACTGCCAGATACTGGTCAGATCCTTCTTCACTCATCACTGGCTGCACTTGTTCCCCTCACTTGACCTTGATTACGTAAACAGTTTGATATTGTCTCTGACCCTACAGGGGACTCATCTAGACATCAGCAGCCGACGTGCCTCGGACGGAACCCTTCTTACGCATTGTTTCTAGTACTTTCTGAGTTTCATCCTCCATTCTCCTAATGTCTTCCATTGTCAGATCATTCCACTTGTCAATCCAACAAAAAAGCTGGCGATGAAGTTTGTAAATATCCTTTTCTCTTGCTTCTGAATGAAGTTTTCTACTTTGCTTTGCAGTCCCCACCACTTGAATTTGATGGTCACCAGCTTGTAGGCACACATCTGAGGACAGTCAGAGTTGTTTGCCAGCTCCTTCTTCCAGTTGGGTCCCAAAGGCCCTCTCTTGGTCTTGACTGACTGGAATAATGCTGGGTCTTCATCAGCTTTGTAGTCTGCTGGTTCAACTTGACTTCGATCTGCAATATCTATGCGGACAATTTCAACAGTTTTCCATGCGTTCGGATCTAAACCGTGTACATTTTCTAATGTTCCCAAGTCTGGTTTGTGCCATGTTTCAATTTTAATGAAGAAATCATCTTTCATATATACACTCGTTACAACTGAGGCATAATGGTTTGTTCTACAGTAGGGGTATGCGTTCCAGGCTTCCTCGTGAAACAGCAAGGAGCCCTCCGGAGCAATCATCCTGACGAATGCAGGAACTTTGCTCCTGAACAGAACATGGCAAAACCACACGGAATTCCTTAATCAGCACCATCTTCCCGGAATCCCCTCACAGCTACCGCCACTATCACCACCACCGCCGCTGCTACCGCCCCTCACGGCGCCTCTATACACAGGTTTTTGATCTTGAGAGTCACCATCCTTACTCCGCATTGGTCAAGGGTCAACCTGTATCTCTATTTACAGAGGACATGCTCCTAAAGATAGAAAAACCTCAAATCATCCACACACAAAAATATTAGAGTCCATAGACTCATTCCGTAAAGTTGCAGGGTACCATATATACAAAATCAGTTGTGTTTCTATGCACTAGCAATGAACAATCTGAGAAGGAAATTTAGAAAGCAATTCTATTTACAATGGCACACAACACAGTAAAAGTGTCAGGTGTAAATTCATTCAAGGAGAGCAAGACTTGTTCACTGAAAAGCATAAGAAGCAATGGTTCTGCGAGAGATGAAAGACCAAATGGGGGGAAAAAAACAACTGTATGCATGCATTGGAAGATTTAATATCATTCATATGGCAATACTATGCAAATAGATCTACAGAGTCAATACAATTCTATCAAAAATTTTTCTTCTGCATTTTCTAAATTCTGTCAATACCTTGTAGTATATTTCCTTTCAGACGTTGTAGTTTTCATCTCTTAAAGATAGAGAGGGTGTTGTTTATATTTTCTATTTCTCGGTTTAACATTTACAACTGATGGAAAACTTATACTAAAAGCTTTCATATCCTTCTCTGGCGGTTCTCACATGTGTCAGCTCTGGATTATTTTCCGATGACGGATCTGGCTCCTGATTAGGGGTCATTTTGCCTGGGAGAGCTCCAGGTCCTGTTCCCTCAACTGCTTTCAAATGATTGCCCCCTGACTTGCTGGCCTTTCCTCCCATGGAGGCCCTGAGCAGGACCTCACTGCAAGCCACACCAGGGACCCTGCACAGCTCTGGTTAGGTGACTTTCCTCAGACCAGCTGGTTGTCCCACATCACCTTTCCCTTTTATTCCCCAGGAATCCCAATTTGGCTGGTAAAATACCTGGCGCTTTCTATTTTTTAGGTTAAGCAGGCAGTGTGTCTCTTTGCCTGTTCCAGCTCCTAGAGGCCCCTCCTCCATGCTCAGCCCCAGCCCCAGCCCCAGCAGGCAGAGTCCTCCTCACACAGCCTCCTTCTGACCTCTTCTCTGCCTCTTTGTGTTTTAAGACCCCCTTGTCATTGCAGGGCGCCGCCTGGATAATCCAGGATCATCTCCCCATCTCAAGGTCCTTAACATAAGCACCTGTGCAGGGTCCCTTTTGCTGCAGGATGGAACATGTGCACAGGTTCCTGGCATTAGCCTGGGCAGCTCCTAGGGAGGGGGCATTATTCTACCCAGCAGCACACTATTGATCTCAGGTGACAACTAAAGTTGGACGCCCCCTCTCCACCCTCCAATCTTTTCTAATTTAAACATTCCGGGAAAAGTAAACCACTACCTCAAGGTGCAAGCAAGACAAGGCAAATCAGAACCCTAGGGCGCTCCATCCATGACCATACAATTGCCCAAATCTCTTCAAAGTAGTCTGTTTAGTTTTCCAGACCTGGCTATTTTCCCTCCAAAGGCCGACCTGACTGCAGAAATCCCCTCCAGGGGGAAGCGCCCAGCGATGGAGGGAGGGCAGGCGGTGGCAGAGTGGGGAGGCTGGGACCCCACTAACCCCCTGCTGAGAACTCTGAGCCTGGTTTAAGGGAGCAGAAGCAGTGGTCCCCTTTGGCCCTGCCCTCAACAGCGGGATCCTTGGGCGTCTCCCCGCGAAGCCACGAGGGGGCGCGCCGTCCCTGTCCTAGGAGCCCTCCTGGGGAAGAAGCAGGCCCTGGGATGTGTTCAGCGTGTGGAGTGTTGTGGGCTGGTGTCAGCCCGAGGGCCCAGGGGTTGCGGACTTTTGGTCCTCCCCTCCCCCCCGCAGTGTCCAGGCCTGGGGGAGGCTGTGGGGACTGGTTTGAACTGTACAGGTGCAGCCATGGCACTCGGTGTCCTCCAACCAGGGTCCGAAGGGAAAGAGAGAGAGAGCTAGAGAGAGCAAGAGAGAGTTGTATCTGCTCTTCGCGGGCTGTTGGAAAGTCCTCCCTCATGTTTCTCTCTGGCTGGCACAGCCTTCCCTGGGCTGGGTGGGGGGGGTTGTGTAGGGTTTGGGGGGCCATAGCTGCAGGGAGAGGAAAGAGTGGTAACCAATTCAGGAGACAGAGGAGACTGGGCAGGTGAGGAAGGAAGCCAGGGCACGGGAAGGGAGAAGGGGAAGGGGGACTGGAGGAGGAGAAGGAGGAACACCAGTACTGAAATCCAAGTTGGGAGGGGAGCTGGGGGGCAGGGAGATGGGGTGGGGTTGGGGACTGAGGCGAAGCCCTTGACTTCAGGGACTGGGCTTGTCTGATGCAAACCAGGCAACATGGCGGTGGGGTTCTGCAACTTAGAATTCCTGGGGCTGAGGAGGTAGCAGCGCTGTTGCGTCCATCCTATTCGGAAGCGTCGTGTGGAGGGTGAGGATGCTTGCGACAGGAGTGGGTGCCGAGGGTGTTGGGGTGCGCCTAGGCGAGTGAGCCTGTGTGTCCGGTGGAAGGGGGGTGAGACTGGTGTGGGGCGGAGGCGGAGGGAGTCACACTTACCCGGCAGGGGAGACGCCGGGATCAAGCAGGTGGTTTTCCCAGGGGAGGCCCTTCCATCATACCAGGGACATGCTGACCCCCGCGATTTCCCCGAGTATGGACAACTCCTCTGCATTATTTGTGGCAGTGGCAGTGGGGGGCTGCTTTTGCTCTTTCACCTGTTGTTGGTTGTTTAAGAATAGCCTTTGTTTTCTTATTCATTTTTCTGTTTGTTTGTTTTGTCTTTTCCATGACTTTGGCTGATGACATGGGCTGAAGAGGAAGCTCACTCAGGGGACACCAGGACCCTGAAGAAAACACCTCTGCTTTTAAGGGCTGCTTTCTTGAGAATCTGGGGTTGGCTGTTTCTCAATCAAAAGCATGCAGGACAGTTTCTGTCCACTGGTCATACATCCCACCTTGGCTGTCGGGGTTTTTTCTGTTTTTCGCAGAGCAATTTCTCTGCTTATATTTCAGTATGTGGTTTGCAGTCCCTGATCCAGCAAAGGTGCTTTCTTTTCATTCCCCAGGGAACAGGGGTTTGCATCCCTTCTCCTTCCTCCCTCCCCTCCCCACCTATCCCCCCAGGCACCCTGCAAAGCCTCACCCAATCCCCAGACTCCGTACCCTTGATTAGGCCACTTGGTAGCCTACCTAGTATAGCCTTGCTCCAGAGGACCCTTCCGAGACTAGAGAGGGTCCGGCTTGATGTACTGTTTATTTATTGTAAGTTTATTTGTTGAAGTAATCCCTACACCCAAAGTAGGGATAGGGCTCATGAAGCCAGATGGAGACTCCCCTGCTCTCCTGACTGAGCCAGCCAGATGCCCCCTGACAGGCTTTTAAAGAGGCACCTCTGTGTACTCACAAAGAACCCGCTGGGTTTGGCACCACAGACCTTTCCCAAACAGCAGGTTAGCTCTAGGACAAAGGGCCGTGGGCCTTCTGCAGCTCTTGGGCTCAAGCCAAAACTGTCCCTACTGATGTACCTGCATTGCTTTGTCAAACTGAGCTTGAAGGGGTTTCTGGCTTCAGGCTTTCACCAGAGCTGGTGTTTTTTTCTCTACTCCCTAAAGGCCTCTATTCAGAATCTACAACTGAGGGTCTTCCAACTTTGATTTTCACTTAGGGGAGCCACACCAACTGGGACTCAGCAACGGGTTACTCTTCTGCCAGAAACAATTAAACAAAAGAGCAACAGCGTCACACAAGATGCGCGAAGTGGAGATTTCCAAGATCCTGGGCATCAGGCAAAGGGGACAGCCATCCCGGACACATGGCAACACAATGGTGAGCAGAGCCCTAGAGCTGCTCAGAGGTACTGGCTCTAGAGAGTTTCCAAGCAAGGCACTGGGGGGAGGGGAACTTGAATAGGAGCCCCATGGAGCTCCTGGAATTGAGGACACTGATCTGAGAGAACCCAGGACTGAGTCTCAGGGAGGACAGAGCTGCAGGAAGTCACCTAGCCAGAGCTGTGGAGGGGCCCTGGGGAGGCATGGACAGCAAGTCAGGGGGTAATCCTTTGCACAGGGCCTGGTGCTCACACGGTGCTGGGAATAGTGCCTGTGTCCAACAGATAGACTAAGCAAAAGTAACCCTCTTAATTTGTGAGGAATAGGGTGGAAGACAGGGGGAGGGCTTGCTACAGTACCTGGAACTCATGGTGAGTCCTCCACGGAGCCCTGCTCTGGGCCACTGAACTATGCATTGAAGCAACAGCAGAAATGTTTCCAAGTAACTTCAGTGCATCCCTGAACAAAGCTCAATATTATAGAAAACACAAAAATATCCAGCAAACAGCAAGGTAACATTCACAGTGTCTGGCGTTCCATCCAACAGTTTGAGGTATGCAGACAAAGGGGGGAAATGAGCCCTCCTGAAGAGATGGATCACTCATCTGAAAATGACCCAGAGCTGACAGCAAGATGGGAATCACCAGAGCACAAGAAAGCATTTGTTCTAACTGCATCCCATTGGTGAAAACATTCAGCAGATACATGGAAAATGTTAAAAAAAAAAAAAAAAAAGGACCCAATCTCACATGAAGAGATGAAAACCACAATGTCTGAAAGGAAATGTACTGCAAGGGGCTGATGGTGATTAGGGAAGGCAGAAGAAAAACGTTCAATAGGAATCCAAAAGAATCTGCAGATCCTGCTGTTGCCTTCTGAACCACCTTAACCATTCCAATCCATGAACACAGGATGTCTTTCCACTTGTTGAGGTCTTCCTTAATCTCTTGCAGCAATATTGTGTAGTTTTCAGTGTACAGGTTTTGTGCCTCCTTGACTCAATTATTCTTCGATACCATTCGGGTGGGTGCTGTTGTCCATGGAATCGTTTTCTTAATTGACTTTCCCGGTGTCCATTCCTAGGTTATAGAAACACCTGATTTGTCTGCCTTGTACGCTGCAACTCTGCTGAAATAGGTTATGGACTCTAATAGTCGTGGTTTCTGTGTGTGTGTATTTGGTATTTTTCTGTATACAGGAGTATGTCATTTGCAAATCCAGATACAAATTGTCCCTTGAAGAACCTGGGGGTTAGGGGTACAGAGTCCCACAATTGAAAATCTTTGTATAACATTTGAGTCCCAGAAAACATAGCTACTAATAGCCTACTGAAGTCTTACAGATAACAAAAACGGTTGATTAATACATATTTTGTGGGTTACTTGAATTATGTACTTTATTCTTTTGATACAGTGAGTTAGAGTGAAAATATCATTGAGAAAATCATAAGGAAGAGAAAATGTATTTCTACATTTGTACTAGACTGTATTTGTAAAAAAAAAAAAAAAATAATCAACCCATGAGTGGACCGACATTGTTCACTAAAATTCAAAGCCATGTTGTTCCCCAGTCAACTATAGTTTTATTGCTTCGTTTTCAAATGTTTTCCCCTCACCTTCAGGTTTTTAAACAATTGAGTCATAACTGATTCCCCATGTGAGATCAGTTTCACATGGCAACACAGGGATTGGACGACTCTATAAATTATGTTAGGCTGATTACTAGTGTAGCTACCCTCTTTCACCTCGCAGAGCTGTTACTGCACCACCGACTACATAATATGAGATCTGTCCTCTAACATTGTTTTTAAATCTTCACTGTGGATGATGTTTTGACAGAGTATAGGTTTCTATGCCCTCCCCTCCCCCCACCACTACCATGGGCCGCCTTTGGACTTTCCAGAGAGGAGCAGTGACATGTAGGAAGTCCCTATTTTAGGCCACTGCAGCCCCTGATCTTGGACCAGGATGCTCAGCCAGGGCCAGGGAAATATGGATTAGCAGGAACCCTTCTTTGCAAGCCCAGCTCCAATGTGAAGGACCAGAGTGCCTCTTCTAGCCTCCTGCAGGGATGGCTCAGCACCCAGGAGCTGGCCCTACATAGAGGGCCAGAAAAGGGCAGATTCCCCTAAACGCAGACCAAGTGTTCCATTTCGACTCAGAAGAAGGTGAATAGCAGCACAGGTTCTTTTCCCTATGCTGAGCTTCCACGGGGGGAGCCTCAGTGCCACTGCAGGAGGGAGCATCAAAGGGAACCTTTGGATGTTAACCTAAAGCTTAGTGCTTAGAGCCCACCCAGGGGACCAAACCTACTTAAGATCCATCCAGATCTTGCCAGCAGCTTCCATGGGTCCTGCAGCCTTCACTTCCTTTAGGAATCTCCAGCCAGCTGGTGCCCTATCTTTGCTTGCTTCCCCCTGGTGTCCTTGGGCCACCTGAAGGTCTGTTCCCTTAAGTAGTCTGCCGCCTGGTGGATTCCAGGGGAACTGCCAGGGCCTGAGGCTGAAGGCACAGTCACTGAACCCCTGACTCCAGCTGGGAGGTCAGAAACCAGGCTCTGAGCCACCACCTGCTGGGACTCCAGGATGTGGCCCCTCACCAGGCAGTGTTTGCCTGGGGACCCCAGGACCCACTGATGTGCGAGGGTCGCCTTCTTTCTTTTTTTTTTTAGGTGAAATTGACATACAATAAATTTCACCCATTGTCAACAATGACAGAGTTGTTCAGCTAGTGCCCTAGTTTGTTTCAGAGGCTTCCTTCACCTTCCCACACTCCCTCCAGCCCCTCTGCAGACAGTCTCCGCTCCCTCCTCCAGCCCCAAGCAGCACTGATTTGCTTTCTGTCTCTGTGCATTGCTCCTTTCTGCACATTTTACATAAGCCGAATGAGACAGTCTGTAGTTCTTGGTGACTGGCTTCTTTCACTTAGCATCCTTTTGAGGTTCCTCCATGCTGTAGCTTGGATCAGATTTCTGTGCCTTTTGTTGCGGAATAGATGCCATGGTACACATAGGAAACATTTGGTTTGTCCATTCACCAGCCGATGGCCCTTTGTGTTGCTGTCAGTTTTTGCCCATTGTGAATAACGCTGCCCGGAACATTTCTGACCGAGACTTGAGCGGACATATGTTTTTATTCTCTCAGATAGATTCCTAGTTGTGGAATGGCTGGGTCCTATGGCAAGCTTGTGCTGAACTCTTAAGAACTCTCAAAGTGGCTTCTGCAGGAGCTGTTATATTTTACGTTGCGACCAGCAATATAGGAGGGTCCAGTTTCTGTTCATCCTCAGCAACACTTGGTATCGTCTTTGGGACGTAAGCGCACTAGTTGGTGTAAAATGGTACCTGGTTTTCCTTGCATTTCTTTGAGAACTAATAACATATTACTAATAACATTGATTACCTTTTTATGTGTCTCCTTTGGTACATGTGTATTCGACTCTTATACTGGCTTAAACGAGTGTGTTGCTTCTGCCCATTGAGTGAGTTCAAAGTCCTCTTGTCTCTCGTGAACGTGAGTCCCCATTGGGTATTTAATCCACAAATAGTTTCTCCTAATCAGTGGCTTCTCTGTTCCTTTTCTCAGTGGCAATGTTTGATGCAAAAAACTTCTTCATCTTCAATTTTCTCTTACGTATCGTGCTCTTGCCGTAGTGACTTAGAACTCTTTGCTTACTGTGAATTCCTGACCATTTTCTCCCATGTAGTCCTCTTGCACAATAGTTTTGGCTCTTATACTTAGATCTGTGACCATTTTGAGCTCATTGCTGTGTAAGTTGTGATTTCCAGCAACAGCTGTGGGGGAGCTTTGTCCCGACAGGTTTAGGAGAGCCTAGGGGACACTTGTGTTTCAGAGTTAGTCTCCCCTGGGCCAGGAATGGAGATTTCACCCTGCTGCACCTGTTAGTGAAAGGCTGAGTGCCTTTGGGGAGGGGAGATACATGGGGCTGTGGTCATATACGGCATGTACTCCCCGTTCTCTGGGACTGGGTACAAAGGAGCTCCAGGAGCCCCAGGGCAGTCCTGCTCACAGGTGCCTTTAGAGGCAGAAACACACTGAGAGCAGGAGAGCATAACACAGAAAAGACCCCAGGGATCCCAGCGGATCTGGGTTGGGATCCTAGAGGGTCTTCTATGGATGGGCACATTTTCCATGTATATGCCCTTCTATGGGTGGGTGGGAAAGAGGACTCGCACACAGCCGGAACTCAGGAAACATGCCCAGAAGGAGTGGAGCGGATTGAAGGCATGTCCCACAGTTTGCAGTATTTTTCCAACATGAAAATCATGGTATTTGCCTGCATCAAAGGTGCTGGGGGGACACATGCTGCCTCGGTCAGTAGAGCGTGCAACTTTCATTTCAGGGTCATGCATTAGAGTCCCACGTAGGTGATGGAGCCTAGCTGAAATTAAAAAATAATAATAATAAATAGAAAACGAAGAGGTGCATGCTTCAGGAATCAGAATTACTCCCCCTAAGGTAAGGAGGGGGCATCTACCTTGGTCCTTGCAGTTCAAGAGCCATTCTGAGCACTACAGAATCCTAAATGTAGATTAACCTAGAGAACCTACACTTTTAATATTTGTTGGGTTTCCCCTGTGTGGTTAGAGGTCCACTGGCAGACAAAAGTTGACATGCTGAGCACAGAAGCGGACCAAGAAACAGACTATTACCTGGATGCACCACATTATTCTCCGTCCTCACTGCAGTCTCCCTGGAAATGGGAATGGGCAATCGAAATGCCTGGTATTCAACACAGGTTAAGAAAAAATGGAAAGTTTGGGTTAACAGTTTAAATTATTGTGTCCTCAGATTGACTTTGATGGCAAGTGGGGACTCTGTTGCACGTCTTCTAGGTTCTGCAGGTGGAAATGAGGGGCTAAGGGACAAACTAATTATACAACTCAGAATAACTTTGGTAACTTAGTATCTTCACACTTGACACAGTTTTCTTTCATTTTGACTGATCCCATAGTCTCAGGCTTGAGTCTAAACACATTTGTACAAGGAAGGTGATATCAATTCCACACCTAAAATCTGTACCGCTAAATGTTGTAGTGCTTATTCCTAATGGTACTTTAGGCTTGTTTCTAACTGCCTGTAGCTACGTTACGGCTGACTCTCAAGGCAGCCCATTCTAACCATGTGTGCACTTCTCTTTGGCCCCACCACCAGGTGAAGCAGTGCATCTGAGCTGTCTCCATCGCTGGGGGAAGGATGTAGGTCAGATAGGTAATAAAGAGAAAGGGGGACTGGGGTGCAGCAAAAAGAAAGCATGCTTATGTGTGGGTTGATTCCAGAGAGGACCATTGCATTGCTTTTTAAAATTTTTTAATTTACTTATTTGAGAGAGAGTACTTGAGATATCAGGAGCGGTGGTGGGGGTAGTGGAAGAGGAACAGAGAGAAGCTGACTCACCACTGAGCAGGGAGCTGGACATACGGGCTTATCCCAGGACCCTGGGATTCTGACCTGAGCCAAAGACTGACACTTAAACAACTGAGCCACCCAGGTGCGCTTTAAAATAATTTTTAAACTAATCTGGTCCACTTAACATAGGCATTGTATTAGTTTCACATAAGGTCATGGTATTTATTTTGTATTTCTTTTTTAAATATTATTTATTTATTTAGAGCAGGGGTGATGGGCAGACGGAGAGGAAGAAAGAATCCCAAGCTGACTCTGCACTGAGCATGAAGACTAAACTGGGGCTCAATCGCATGACCCTGAGATCATGACCTGAGCTGAAATCAAGAGTCAGACGCTGAACCGAGAGAGCCACCTTGGTATTTCTAAGAATGATATGTTTACCTTTCTCTCTGAAATAGGCACTGAGTAATGAGCAAGGCGGAGAGAAACCATAGTACCCATAGGCGCCAAGGTCAGATTGCCCAAAATGTACCACAATGGCATATTTGGGGGAAACAGAATGCCACAACGACCACTGGTGCATGTTCATTCAGACTCCAAGATCTCTGAGAAAACTCGAGATTGCAGGGTTAAAAATAACCTGAAAGGATCAGAGTGAAATGCCCTTGGGATGTGTGTGGTCTGATCTAAAGTACACAGCAGAAGATGTTTTGTAGATAGGAAGCCAGCTGTAAACAGCACACTGTGCATTCCCTTTTTTGTTTTCTTATCCTGTGTTAAAGACCGAGTACAATGCTGTTTACAATTAATTGATCACAGCCAGTTGCAGATTTCTTTATTCCTTCTCCACTGCCATTGCTTCACTTGACTAACCCTGTGTACGTGGAAGATGCGCCTTACTAAGCCCCTGCTGTAAATCATTATAGTACTATATCACTGTAGAAGGTATATTAGATTATGGAAAATAAACCTCAGGACCTCGGGCTGTTTGCTTGGGGTCCCCTGTGCCTCGCTATACTGTCGTCTCTTTTTCTTTTTTTAAAAGATTTTATTTATTTATTTGAGAGAGAGAATGAGATAGAGAGAGAGTGAGCATGAGGGGGGGAGGGTGAGAGGGAGAAGCAGACTCCCTGCTGAGCAGGGAGCCCGATGCGGGACTCGATCCCTGGAATCCAGGATCATGACCTGAGCGGAAGGCAGCCGCTTAACCAACTGAGCCACCCAGGCGCCGCGGTAGTCTCTTTTTCTCAGTTCCTTCGCCACCCCAGGTCCCCGACTCTCTGAGGTCGACAATATTGATTATTTTGAATTGAAGCTACCCAAAAAGAAACTGGTACCAGGATACTCAAACCCTCCTCTGTCTCCCTGAAAGCAGGAAACCAATCTCCCATATGAAAAAGGCACCCCCTGTACTAAGAAGTAAAAAGACATCCTTCTCACCAGGGTTTCTAAATTCGGTCTAGACACTCTCTAAATTAAAACTCCCCCAAATCCCTGAGAAATGTATTTTCTCCTTGTCTAAAATGCATAAAAACTGTCTGCCTTAATACTTTATATTTCTTTAAGGGTCTCCATTTCAATATCCGTTCTCCATGCGTATTCAATGTCTCAGTGAAACTTAATTCTTACTTAAGCTGGGAGACCAGGACAGGTAACAGAGGAACTTCTCCTTCCCTGCATACCTTTTTTGTGATCCTAATATCTTAGCCAATGATTTGTAAAGGAAAGAAGTAACAGAATTATATACCTGGGAAAAAGATTTGTCCCCAGGAAGGAATTTCTGGTATTTTTAACAGTGGAAATATCTACATTTGATCCAAAGTCTCCTAAAAAGTATTTATTTTTAAGTTGAACTTCTAATTTAAGTGTCCCCTGAAATTCAGATGTGCCTTCCCAGAGGGTACGTTAGGAGACTCCACAGGGAAGCTCGCAGCCAAGTCCTGTGTGGGGGCCGTGCTGCCATCAAGTGCTGAAGGAGTTTGGGAAAATCTCTTCATCTCTCTGCGCTCAGCTTCCTCATGTGTAAGATAAGGTTGTTATTCAAATTCTCCACGGTCCCTTCCTGCTCAGTTTCTGTGAGTGCACAAGGGTCTGCGGTGCCTTTGAAGCAGCCCTGGGGACTGCAGCTGAGACCTGACTTGGTCCCTTCACTGTGTGTCTCTTGCAGGAGCCTGAGCTGAGCCCACACTGAAAACAGAGAACAGAGGGAGCATTTGGGAGACAGAAAATCAGCAGGTTTGGAGGATGAGAATAACGCAAAGAAGGACAAGGCAATGGTGGAGCAGGTGGTTGCCCAAAGGAGGTAAGAAGAAGGACAAGTTGGGTCCAGAAAAATCAGGGGAAACTGAGGAATGCATACAGCGGCATCCAACTCTGCAAGGAGCAGCCTGAGCTGAGCAAGGAGAACGAGGAGAGTAACTTCGTCCACGGTGAACCTGTGCACCTCCCGAGGAGCCCCACAGAATGGATCGGGGTTGGTTTGTACTGCAGGGAAGCACCAGTTCCAAGAGGAGGAGGAGGAGGAGGGGCACCTGGGTGGCTACATCTTTAAGCGTCTGCCTTCAGCTCAGGTCATAATCTAAGGGTCCTGGGATCGAGCCCCGCATGGGGCTCTCTGCTCGGCGGGAAGCCTGCTTCTCCCTCTCCCGCTCCCCCTGCTTGTGTTCCCTCTCTCGCTATGTCTCTCTCTGTCAAATAAATAAAGAAAATCTTAAAAAAAAAAAGAGGTGGACGATGTGACCATGAGGTTCTGCCCCAGACCCCTAGCTTTGACCTTGGAGCTCCCTCACGGTCGATGTTCTCCAAGTAAGTGTGGGCTTAGAGGGATCAGTGATGTTTGGATAAAGGTTGGACTTGTCCATTCTTACCACAAAGAGTTCTACCCTAAGGTCAGGAAGGGCCAGGTTAGGAGACCCTTGCCTCTGAGGCAGTGATACCAATTATATTCTTCTGAATTTATGGTTGTCAAAGACTTTACACACCTTTGTCTTGACCGTGTGTTGAGTGTTTCATTTTCCTTAGTCTCTGTTATGAACTTGGAATTCTGACATCAATAAGATTTCACAGAGGAGGTCAAAGCAGTGAGAGGAAGAATGCAAAGAAAATCTTGTAGCTCAGCGCCCCTGGGTGGCTCAGTTCATCGAGAGCCTGCCTTCAGCTCAGGTCATGATCCCAGGCTCCAGGGATCAAGCCCCATTGAGGGGGGTGGCTCCCTGCTCAGCAGTGGAGTCTGCTTCCTCCTGTCCCTTCCCCAGCTGTTCTCTATCTTTCTCTCTGTCTCTCTCTCACTCTTGCTTTCTCCCTCACGCTGTCTCTCAAATAAATATATAAAATCATTTTAAAAACTGTTGTAGCTGTCCTAACCTGGGGTATGGTGGCAGTGCAGAGGATGGAGGGGGGAGGGGGCTAGGCCGAAGACATCTCTTCCTACTGAGAGAACCATTGAGAGGAATCCAAGAGGACAGTCCCTCTTCACCAGAGCTCACCACAGGGGAGTGTCATGGGGCATTGAGAGTGTAGGGCAGGCTCCTCTGGAAGGAAGGGTATTTGTTGCCTCCTGGAAGAAAGCAGAGAGCATTCGTGCATGTATTTGGGACAGGAATGTAGTTGAGATTAGAAATTTGCCACCCCCTTTATCAGATCCATGAAGGAGTGTCTCTGAGAGCTTCCTCAGTGCTTGGTTTGGTCCTAGGAGTCATGAGTACAGAGATGAGTAAAACATTATCCCAATTGTCGTGGGGCTCTCAGTCTAGTAACCAGAAGTCATGAAAAGTGTAGTGGTGGTGGATTCCTTGGAGGAAGTGGCCAGTGCTGCCTGGGGATGGCCTGGTCTCCCTCCGTGTTTTCCAACAGCTGGATGACCTGTCCTGACCCAGGGACCCTGGGCCTCAACTCAATTTCAGCCTCTCAGGACACAGCCAACACCTAGGTTCCATGTAAACCCAAAGCAGTCAACACTATGAAGGTCTGCAGAGGAAACTGCTGCTATCAGTAGCTCCCCACTTTGTCTTGGCCAACTGGAAAATAGAGGCGAGTTCATTAAGTCTTGTAGGGTCATCCTTGCCCTAATGATCAGGGATTAGTCTTTCTCTCTGTTAAGTGAAATACTTTCTAGCTTCAGTATTCTCTCTCCACTTAAAAACTTTGGAACTATTGGCTAAAGTATAGATCAAGTAGCTACAGTGAAAAAGGGGTAAAGCAACTTCCAAGCTGCAGTGAGAATGTGCAGAAACTCTTATACTGAATAATAATCGGACAAATCACTTTTAAATTGCACAAAAGGTTTATACAGTAATTCTGGAATAGACAATGTAAGTCTGTCGCTTTCTCCTTCTTCTTAACATTGCTTTGATAATTTAAGATCATTTCCATTTCCATATAAACATTTGGATCAGCTTAGAAATACTTACTAAAATGTCTGCTAGAAGGTTGATTGGCATTGTATTAGATCTTTTGATCAATTTGGGAAGAATTGTCCTCTAACCATAATGAGTCTTCCAATCCACCACAAATTTTATCTCCCCATGTATTTAGTTCTTTAATTTCTGGAAGTAGTGCTCTGCAGTTTTCAGTGTAATGTTCTGACACATATTGTGTCTGATAAGACAATGCAATAGGAAAACTGGTCAAAAGACTTGAAGAAGAAATGCTTCACAAAAGAAGATACACAAATGGCCAAAAAGCACTTGAAAAGATGCTCCACTTGAAACCATTGAAAAGCATGAAGTTGAACATAAATCAAAAGGGATTCACTAATGTCTCTGCAAGGCTCCATCTTAAACTAAGTAACCTTTTCCTTCTCTTCTGCAAACCTCTGCTCCTCCCTTCTAAGCCTTTTGTTTCAGGAGCCTGGTACCACCCTAAAGACAGGATGAAGGAGGCTGGCAGCATGCACACAATTTCTGTCAAAATAAAACACCCCCCCGCCCCTTCCTTCAGGGGGAGGGGACTTACAGTTTTTGAGGGCCTTGGACTGTTCTAGCCCCCTGTGCCCCGAAAAGCAATAAAGCTATTGTTCCTCAATATTCCAAACTCTGTCTTCGTCTTATATTTTGGCTCTGAAGCACAGAGGTCAGTTTTCGACGGTACACTCAGCCATTGGGAAGATAAATTAATACTACAGTGAGTTACCATTACACAACCATCCCCGTGGCTAAAATTACGAAGACCGAAAACATATGTGGTGAGGATGTAAAGTAACTAGACGTTTCATACACTTGTGGGAATGAAAAATGGTCCAACCACCGAGAAAAGCTGAACCACACATAAACATTTACCAATCACGTGAACGGCCATTCCTCTCCTAAGGATTTACACAATATGGCCACACAGCAAACTGCACATGAATATTCATCATAGCTTTATTCCCCATGGCCAAACCCAGGAAACTGCATAGATGGCCATGAATAGGTGAATGTACAGACCAAATATATCCATACAGAGGAATACTCCTTAGCAATGAAAAATTCTGAACTGGTGATCCATTAGTAATATGGATAGATATAAGAATCCTTAGGCTGCACGGAGGAATGTAGGCATAAAAGAGTTCCATTTCCATAACGTGGTTAAAAATCAAGCCGTCTTTGATGCCAGTGGTTGCCTGGGGCTGAGGGTGAAGGCAGTGAGAGACTTCAATGGATCCACCCAAGGGAAGCTGTGAGGTAGAAGAAATGCCCTGTGTCCTGAATGGAGCAGTAGTTTCAATTGTATGTACATCTGTGAAAATGCATTTAGTTGTACAGTTTATCTTTTTTAATTTTTATTTGTTGAGAAAGCACTCACACTGCATCCTCTCTCTCTTACCCTCCAAAGGAGGAGAAGAACGATCATCAGTGGCAATGGGCAGCTGTGGAAACAACACCTAAAATCACGTTCATGCTCAGGAGAGAACAATGTGCCTCCTCCTTGAGGTTTCAGGTCCTCTACACGTTCAGAGAAAATTCTCTAGTAACAAACTGTAGAAATGAACTGGAGGGTATTATGCTAAGTGAAATTAAGTCAATCAGAGAAAGACATGTATCCTATGACCTCACTGATAGGAGGGATTCTTAATCTTAGGAAACAAATTGAGGGTTGCTGGAGTGGTGGGGGTGGGAGGGATGGGGTGCCTGGGTGATGGGCATTGGGGAGGGTATGTGCTATGGTGAGCGCTGTGAATTGTGTAAGACTGATGAATCACAGACCTGTACCTCTGAAACAAATAATATATTATATGTTTAAAAAAAGAGAGAGAGAGAAGCTAGTAGGAAGGGAAAAATGAAGGGGAGGAAATCGGAGGGGGAGATAAGCCATGAGAGAAGATGGACTCTGAGAAACAAACTGAGGGTTCTAGAGGGGAGGGGTGGGGGGATGGGTTACCTGGTGATGGGTATTAAAGAGGGCACATTCTGCATGGAGCACTGGGTGTTATGCACAAACAATGAATCATGGAACTCTACATGAAAAACTAATGATGTAATGTATGTTGATTAACATAACAATAAAAAATTTTAAAAAATAATAAAAAAGAGAGAGAGAAGCTAGTAGGAAGGGAAAAATGAAGGGGAGGAAATCAGAGGGGGAGACGAACCATGAGAGACGATGGACTCTGAGAAACAGAGGGTTCTAGAGGGGAGGGGGTGGGGGGATGGGTTAGCCTGGTGGTGGGTATTAAAGAGGGCAGCATTGAAGGGAGCACTGGCTGTTATAGGCAAACAATGAATCATGGAACACTACATCAAAAACTATTGATGTAATGTATGGTGATTAACATAACATAATAAAATAAAATTAAAAGAAAGAAAGAAAGAAATGATCTCTGAAAGTACAGCCTTAATTGTACACTTTAAAGGGATGCCGTCTACTGTACCTAAATTATACCTCAGCAACATTCATGTAATAATCTACTATATTTCTCTATACTAGCAGTGAGCATTTAGAAAATGAAATTTTTAAAAAAAGGAAATGAAATTCAATAAACAGAGAGGAGATTCATGTCCACCTTCATTAAATGTATGAGAACACATGTAACAAAGATGCCTGAAAACTCTTGCTGAAATAAATTAAAGGATACTAAATAATTAGGAAAAAATATATCACATTCATGGACTAGACCACTCAAATTTGTTGGAACATCAAATCAGCATTATTCTGATTCATACTGGAGAAGGCAATTTGGGGGCAAATTTACAAGCTAATTCTCAAATGTATTTGGAAATCAACATACCTAAATAGCCAAGACAACCTTGAAGAATTAAATTGGAGAAATTTACTAAATTTTAAACCTCACCGTAAAGCTACAGTAATTAAGGTGCTCTTAATGGTGTAAGTAACACAATGTAAATATATCAATGTGAGAGAGCAGAGAGTAATAAAATTTCCTGATACGCATATACATTTTTAAAATTTTTCTTTTAATTTTACTTCTTTTCAATTATTTTCTTTTTAAGTAATCTCTGCATCCCACATGGCGCTCAAACTCAAAAAAAAAAAAAAATAAAAGGTTGTGAGTTTTACCTGAGCACTGATTAGTACAGCTGCATGGGACAGGGAATCTTTACCAGGAGAGAGTGTCATGACAAAGGAAATTTTGATAAAGGGTTATATACCAAAATATATTTTTTACATAAAAAGTGACAAATTTTTATACAAAAGACATTGTAGAAAGTCACTGCATTTCCCGGTCTTAAATTTCTAGTACATGTAGGGCTGTATGGCTTTAATGTTATGGGAACCAGGGAAGTGTCTTCCTTTTTCTTATCTTTTCCAGAATGCTCCTTTTGGGTTCTTTTCTTTCATAAAGCAGATGTCCAATGTGTGCTTGGGGTGAAATAGAGCCCATGCATTGAGGTTTTGTGGATTCATTTTGACCTTGGTAAATGTGAAAGCATCGCTTCCTTGGGAGCCCAGGGGCAGGACCCACAAACATTAAAGGTGGACAATTGCCTTTATCAGTGCTACAGCGACCTCCTAAGTCTCTGGCTCCTAAGATCTAGGGGGGAACCTGTGCTGAAGAAGTGAAGAGGTGCTTCAGGGCACCACTTCCCCTGCCTGCCTGTTTCTCTCTCCTCAACCTCAGCTTCTATGCCACTGAACACCACTGCACACATCTACTGTGGACATCATCCATCATTGACCCATGACCTCGAACTGCCCATGTTTGCTTCCAGGAATACAACCACAGGTCAATGGCATGAGGTCAACTCAAAGAAATCTAGCAAGCCATGGTCCACCTTTTTAAAATTGTTCCAAATTTTTAAAAAATATTTTTCCAGTATAGTTAACATACAGTTCCATGAGTTTCCAGTATATAACATGGTGATTGAACATTTCCATACATTGCCCAGTGCTCATTACCACAAGTACACTTCTTAATCCCCATCACCTCACCCATCCCCCAAGCCCCCCTACCCTCGGCAACCATCAGTTAGTTCTCTATAGTTAAGGGTCTCTTTCCTGGTTTGTCTCTCTCCCTTTTCTATTTCCTTTGCTTACATGTTTTGTTTCTTAAATTCCACATAGGAGTGAGATCATGGGGTATTTATCTTTCTCTCACTGACTTATTTCACTTAGCAGAATACACTCTGGCTCCATCTGTGTCCTTGCTAATGGCAAGATTTCATTCTTTTTTTTGGCTGAATAATATTCCATGGTATAAATAGATAGATAGACAGATAGATAGATAGATAGATAGATAGATAGATATAGATATGTGTGTGTGTATATATATATATATATATACACACACACACACAACGTTGTCTTTATCATTCATCTGTTGATGGACGTCTGGGCTCTTTCCATAATTTGGCTATGCTGCTGTACAAAGGGCCCATGTATTCCTGCAAATTAGTGTTTCTGTATTTTGGGGATAAATATCCAGTGGTAGGATTAATGGATCTTAATCGTTCCTTTTTGAGGACCCTCCATACTGCTTTCCACAATGGCTACACCAGTTTGTATTCCCACCAATACTGTAAGAGGGTTCCTTTTCCTCCACATCCTTGCCCACACTTGTTGTTTCTTGTGTTTTTGATTTTAGCCATTCTGACAGGTGTGAGGTCATAGCTCGTTGGTTCTTTTTTTCTATTTCCTGATTTTACCTATTTATTTGAGAATGAAGGAGAGCACAAGTGGGGGGAGGCGGAGAGGGAGAAGCAGGCTCCCCACTGAGCAGGTAGCCCGATGTGGGACTAGATCCCAGGACCCCAAGGTCACCACCCGAGCCAAAGGCAGACGGGTAACGGACCGAGCCACCCTGGTGCCCTATCCAATTGTTTCGATTTGCATTTTCCTGATGAGGAGTGTTGTCGAGCATCTCTTCATGTGTCTGTTGGCCATCTGGATGTCTTCTTTGGAGTAATGTCTGTTCATTTCTTCTGCCTCTTTTTAAATTGGATTATTTGTGGCTTTTGGTGTTGAGTTGTATAAGCTCTTTATATATGTTGGATACTAACCATTCATTGGATATGTCATTTGCAAATATCTTCTCCCATTCAGTACGTTCCCTTCTACTTTGGTTGATTGTCATAAAATGGCTCTTTATCTCTCTTCTGTTAAATATGAGGGTGAACCAAATAAACACAATATGGCATCGAGGTTACAATCTTTCCAAACTTAGTGGTCACTATATATATTATGCATCTTACTAATGCACAAATTAATCCTTTGACAATTTCAAAAGATCTCTTGTGAGAGGTGAATGAATCCATAAGTGACATGTAATGTGGTGTTCAGTGACATTACAAAAACAACAAAGAAAACAGTTCACACATAGTGGAGGAGTCTGGGACATAGGGATGTCAATATCAGTTTAATGAAAAGCCACAAATGGTGTCCCAGTAAGGCATAAGACGTCTCATAACATAGGTGTACAGCCAGAAGAATATTGAGAGTCAGGACAAAACATTTTGAAAAATTAGTATTTTATTCACTTAGTTTAATACTCTGCCTCTTGCCCTATACTTTTTATGGATAGAGAAAAAAAAAATAAAGAAGACCCAAAGAGGAACATCATGACAGTCTGGAATTGGCAGTGTATGTGAGTGTATGTGAATGTATGAATATATATGAATACAAATAAGCCATTTTCCAGCTCTGTCCACTGGAAATGCCTAAAAATAAACCAATTGCAATGAGTGCCCGAGGAGACACATTTTGATCTGGGAGTATGGTTTCCCAGGAAACAAAACCACAGATTCTTAGAGAAATGACCGAGACCAGGCCAGACGCAACAAATCTTCTATATGAGACACAAACACCTCATCATACTGATATTAGGAAAGTTCTCAAAACTATGAGGGTCTTATCAAAAGGATATGAAAGCCAACCTGAAATCACTTTCACTGCTAAAAGAGAGGATAAATGGAGCACTCATAAGTCCATAATACAGTGGTTTGAAACACTTCGATATGACTGAAGCCTTGCTTTCATATTAACACAGTAATAAAAGAAAATGAAGAGGAAAAGAACGGAACTTACAGGTTCCCGTTAGAGATGCTAGGGGACCAGAGTTTTCCTTACAAAATGTACCGCCAGGTATATAGTATTGGGGGAAATTTCTTTTCCTGCAGGTGTTCATACAAGGCTTCTAGGATCCAAACCATGATGATGAAGGATCATCATTTTGCTCCACAGAATCAATGGATGGATGGGCCTTGAACATAAGGGGACCTGAGGTGCTTCCTGATGGAAGCGCACACAGCACTTGAGAGGAAGTCTTGCCAACAATTCAAACCTGAAACTGATCAGTTTCTACGTCTGCCAGGTCCGACAGAGCAGTCATTCCGATAATATTTGGAATGCAGTTAGCAGGACCTCTTTCCTTAGAAACGCATTTTAATTATATTTCATTTACAGCTCCCTTAAATGTAAACTTAAAACCTGAAGAAATACAGACGATTTTTCTATTAATCGCATCTTTATTACTCTGGCAGAATTCGGTTTCCCTTAATGTGAAGCATTAAGCGGCAAGATGCAAGATTATTTTGGATTGTTGTGCGCTTATACTTTTTACTTTTCAACGTTCCTGCCAGAAAATGTTAAATTCCATGTGTGGCTTGCCTTTTCTTTGTAATAGCACTGTTCTCCACGAACAGTGGAGATTCCACCACGAAGTAAGAGGAAGTATGATGGACTGTGTTAAAGTATATCTGGCTATAATGCATTCCGTGGCCATGCTCCCGCACAAACACCTCAGTATTTTCAAAAATGATTAACAAAAAAGGAGAGAACAAGAGCTGGAGAGGGCGAAGCAGAGAGTGAGAGCCAGAGGGAGGGGGAGGGAACGAGGGAGGAGGAAGGAAAGGGAGAAACTGAGAAGAAATCTACACATTGCTAGGAGGCTTGAATACAGGTCCTACTCATGGGAGCGTGTGCATTTTATTTGGATCCTGATACAGAGAAAACAACTTAAAAACAACAATGGGAAATTTGAACACTATGTATTTTATATTACATATTTTAAATTAATTTATGAATATTTACAAGGTTATGATGATAATACTTTAAAAGGGTTCTCATTTAGGGAAACATACAGATACAACTGCAAATGAAATATGGTGTCTGCGATTTGCTTTAAATAATAAAGGACAGGGGCGCCTGGGTGGCTCAGATGGTTAAGCGTCTGCCTTCGGCTCAGGTCATGATCCCAGAGTCATGGGATCGAGCCCCACATCGGGTTCCTGGCTCAGCGAGGAGCCTGCGTCTCCCTCTGCCTCTCTCCCTGCTCATGCTTTCTCTCTCTCTCTATCTCTGTGTCTCAAATGAATAAATAAAATCTTAGAAAAAAAAAAGAAAGAAACCCCAACCTTTAAAAAAATAATAATACAGGACAAAGTAAGTGGATGGGATTGTATTAAAACAAGGTCAGCCCTAAGTTGATAACTGTTGAACCTGGCTGATGAGGACGGGGATGTTCTGTTCTACAATTCTGTCTACGTGTGTGTGCTACTGACAGTCTGCATCTAGAAAAGAGAGATAAAGAGTACCAGTCCACTGAGAATAATGGCAGCTGAATCTCTCAACACATGACTTTAAAGGGTTAGGGATTAACCTAGAGAGTCAGTAACACAGCTCATAACCCTGTCCCCGAACAGCCAGGGGCCAGAGAGAAGTGTGGACTCCAGATGGTTAGTACTTAGCCGGGTCTGGGAGCCAGAGACAGCAGGGCAGTCAGCACAGACCAGGCAGGCACTTAGAGGAGAGGACTTCAGGGAGGGCTTCTCAGCGGGGAACACAGGTGAATGATGGCAGAAAGAGAGTGGGAAGAGCTCAGAGGGTGCCTGAGACCTGCTGACTCCAGCTTCGGCTACTTGGATCCGAAGGAAGGGGCTGCATGGTGTGCAGGACAGAGGTGGCCCTCGGGGGAGGGCCAGACCTGGATGAAAGTAGTGTCCTTTGGAGGCTTGTGGTAAAGACAATGAAGCCACTGGTAGAAATGAAAGGACATACTGGAAGCAAACAGGATCCCGGAGCAGAAGACAAATGGCCCCATCCCCAGCTATTTACATCTATTAGAACAATTACACCAAAGAGAGGGATCCAGACCTCAGGAATCCACAAAGCTACTCAGAGCACTCATTCCTTCCTACATGGAACTTTTGTTTCTCATTCCAGCAAACCCAGGTGTGTTAAAGGGAAAATGATAGAGCAGACCGGTGTTCCAAGGTGACAGAAGAAAACAAACAAGCAGAAATAGAGAGTCAAACATTTCAGCTCAGTAAAGATCCCCCCTGAAATCAATCACAAAACATAGGAAAACTAAAATGGTTAAAATGACACCCCGACCTGAATGAAATGTGCGAACAAGCATTTGTAGCCGTGAAAAGGTAAAAGTTCCCTTAAACACACGACTCCAAAGAGAAGTGGGCAAGAAACAAGAAATGGGAAACGAGAATTGTCAAAACTGGGAAAAAATTGAAGAAAATTTCTCGGGAAAGAGGCTGATCCACAAGATTCATAAGGGCAACATTGGTGCAAAATTAGAGTGGACTTTGAATACTGAAAAGAAAGCAGCCAAGAGAACAGAAAATGAACAGAAGATAGTGAGACAGGATCAGAGAGAAAGTCCTGGATGCCTGCGGGAGACGGAAACAAAGGAGTCAACAATAAGACCTATCCTCATAGAACTAATAGATATTATTTTATTTATTTTATTGTTTTTTAAAGATATTTTTTAAGATTTTATTGATTTATTTGACAGAGAGAGAATGAGAGAGAGAGAGCATGAGAGGGACGAGGGTCAGAGGGAGAAGCAGACTCCCTACTGAGCAGGGAGCCCGATGCGGGACTCGAACCCGGGACTCCAGGATCATGACCTGAGCTGAAGGCAGTTGCTTAACCAACTGAGCCACCCAGGCACCCCAGAACTAATAGATTTTAAAGAAAAAGAAGAAATCTCCTCTGAAGCTACAGACTTGCCCCCCGCCAACCACCAAAAAACCCCAATTTATATCCACTGGAAAGAAAAACAGTTTACATTCTATATCCCAATCAAACATACAAAACAAGGCAATATATATATTTTTCTTTTAAAATTTTGTATTTAAATTCCATTTAATTACCATATACTGTATTATTAGTTTCAGAGGTAGAATTCAGTGATTCAGGGCACCTGGGTGGCTCAGTCAGTCTGCCTTGGGCTCAGGTCATCCTGGGATCAAGGCTCATATCCGGCTCCCTGCTCCACAAAGAGTCTGCTTCTCCCTCTCCCTCTACCCCCTCACCTGCTTGTGTTCTCACTCTCTCATGCTCTCTTTCTCAAATAAAGAAATAATTTACAAAAGAATTCCGTGATTTGTCAGTTGCACATAACACCCAGGGTTCATGACATCGAATGCCCTCCTTAATGCCCATCACCCAGTTTACGCCATCCCCTACCCACCTCCCCTCCTGCAACCCTCAGTTTCTATTCTATAGTTGAGTCTCTTATGCTTTGTCTCCCTCTCTTGTTTTCCTCTTTTATTTTTCCTTGTCTTTCCCTATATTCCTCTGTTTTGTTTCTTAAATTCCATCTATGAGTGAAATCATATGGTATTTTGTCTTTTTCTGGCTGACTTATTTCACTTAGTATAATACCCTCTAGTTCCAACCATGTCGTCGCAAATGGCAAAATTTCATTTTTTGGTGGCTGAGTAATATTCCATTGTACGTATATACGCCACATATTGTTTATCCATTCACCTGTCGATGGACATCGCAACTCTATCCATAGTTTGTTGTGGACATTGTTCCTATGAACATTGGGGTGCAGGTGCCCCTTCAAAACACCATGTTTGGAAGAAAAGGTGAGTATGGCAGAGGGGGAGACGAACCATGAGAGATGATGGACTCTGAAAAAGAAACTGAGGGTTCTAGAGGGGAGGGGGGTAGGGGGATGGGTTAGCCTGGTGATGGGTATTGAGGAGGGCACGTTCTGCATGGAGCACTGGGTGTTGTGAATAAACAATGAATCATGGAACACTGCATCAAAAACTAATGATGTAATATAAGGTGATTAACATAACAATAAAAAAATTAAAAAAAACACCATGTTTGTATCCTTTGGATAAATACCTTTTTTTTTAAATAAATAAATTGCAGCTTAATAGGTAGCTCTATTTTTAACTTTTTAATTTTTTAAAATATTTTATTTATTTACTTGCCAGACAGAGAGCACGGGTGCACAAGCAGAGGGGATGGCAGGCGCAAGGTACAGCAGGCTTCCTGCTGAGCAGGGAACCTGATGGGGGGCTTCACCTCGGGACCCAAGGATCATGACCTGAGCAAAAAGCAGATGCTTGACCAACTGAGCCACCCAGGCATTCCTATGTTTCACTGCTGGAGGAAACGTCAAAGTGTTTCCCAGAGTGGCTGCCCCAGTTTGCATTCCCACCAACAGTGTGAGAGGGTTCCCCTCTCTCCCTCTTCTTGCCAACATCTGTTGTTTCCTGAGTTGGCCATTTTAGCCATTCTGACTGCTGTGAGGTGGTATCTCACTGTGGTTTTGACTTGAATTTCCCTGAGAAAGCACTCTATTTTTAAAGCTCAGTCAAAACTCATTGTGCCAGTACTTTCTAATCAGCTAGATGTCCATGTACACAGGCAGGAGAAACAGTGTCCGATACGCAACCCCCAAGGAGTCCTGATTCCATCCCTAGGAGACCTTCGAAGGTGAACTTCACCTGACGAGAGATGACTGAGGAAATTTCGACTTTCAAACAGCTGATCACTGTTGAAGCTACTTAACTGTGGATCTAAAACCAAAATCTGGGGGTGGAGCGTGTGGGAAAAATAGGATGTAAATGGCATCTGTTTGGCTGGTTTCCACCCAGTGAAAACAAGAGCATAAGAAGAGGCAGGTGAAGACAGAAGGAAAGAGAAAATAGAATAATGTCAACGGTTTGAGGTTAAGAGATCACTTAAAACTTAGAGACTGAATGTGAAAAGTTTCAGAAGCTAATAAGGAACCAGACATGTCCAAAACCTTTGGGTGCAGGGCTCAGCCCTACCTACACAACCTTCCTAAACCCCAGACTCACATATAGACACACATAGGTGCACACACAGGAAAGAAACCCCGTACCACAGAGAGACAAACACAGCCAAAATTAGTTCCCCGTAGGGTACGTTTAGCCGAAAAGAGACGGAGACTCAGCATTAAATATGACGAAGAGAACCAAGAATATTTCCATTACTGTGTATCCAGATCCACCAAATCACCACGATAGGAACAGATTAGAGCATCCAATGTAAAAAAATCATGAGTCCATGGGATTGTCAAAACAAAAACTTTAATGATAATGAACAGGGAGGGAATGTTCTTTTCCACATCACATTGCCAGCAAATACGCGTTGTATAGGAACGGCACGGTTAGAATTCTTCCAATGTACAAACACACACAGGGTTAGGACACACCGTCAGGATCCTTAAAGGATGGCGACGTTTTAGAGAAAGACTGTAGAGAAGAGGGTCTGCATACATTCTCAGAGTATCACTTACCAAATCACTAATTTTATAAAGAAAATCAGGTGTCTCGCTCTGCACAGATCTGATAGGCCCTTCCCTAGCAAAGTAAGCAGTGCTGCTATCACAAGAATGGTGGTGGGCCCACGGGACACTCGTGCTCTCGGGGTAGGCTGAGCTAGGACACACACAGCGGGAACTATGCAGTGTCCTGGCCAAAGGGTTAGGCTGAATTTAATCAGGAGGACATGATCAGACAACTTCAGGATGTAGGCCATTAAGCTGGACTTTTGGCCTGTCCCCTACAAACAAGGGAATGTCACCATCACCACAGACAGCCACCTAAAGGTGAGGAGATGTTTTGCGTTCAAAAGGACTAAATAAATACAGTCACACGTTCTTTTTACTCCTTTGAAACCCAAAATATCTCTTCTCCTTTTGGTTGTTTCTTATTTGTGGTGACATTGACTGTTTGAAGACACAGGCCAGTCATCTTGTTCAGTGGTCTACATTCTGAACTTGTCTGATAACTACCTCGTGCTCAAATTCAAGCTAAAGCTCTCCAGCAAGAACACTGCATCGTTCACGCCGGCTCCTCATAGCGCAGCCCACCTGGTGGCCCAGAGTGTCCAGTCTGACATGTGGTCTTTTTCCATGGTGCTCCTGACTCTGATTCTCTGTAGGATGAAATTTAGAGCAGCGAGACTTATGGTCTCTCAAAACTGTGTGTGATCTACTCAGGCATTGGTCTCCTTCGCTATCGATCGCAACTGCAGCTGAAGGGCTAGAATTTCTCTCCTCAAAGCGGTCTTTTGTAGCCAACGTCATACAGAATGGCTTGTGATCGTGCTGTTGATTCTCAGCAAAGGATCCCTCCTGTGCTCTGTTTGGCCTTTAACTTGATGTGCTGCTCTAGATTTACTTCATCAAGTGGAAAATATGGGGTTTTATGATGGGGTTTTATAATGTGGTTCCATTCAAGTGAAGAATCTCTTTTCTTCATTTCTGAAGTACTTGGTATCTGAGAGAGGAAGAGAGAGAGAACTCAACTGTGAGTCTTGCTCAGATCCTGCTGATAGCTGAGCCTGGAGGGGTGGCTACATGGTGACAGAGGCCAGGTGCAACTTGAACCCTTGTCCAGAGAAGAAGCTGAAGGGGGAGCCGCAGGTAGGCTGAGCGGGAGAGTGAGAGCCACAGGTCAGAAGCAATACCTCACCAAACTGACAGGCAGCCTGTGTTGCAGGATCCAGGGACCCCTGTGCTCCCCCAGCGGGAGCCTGGTGATATCACAGCTCAAGGCTGCTGTGAGCTTTTGCCAGATCCCAAGTACCTCTCCCTCAGCAGCCACTTCACTCTTGAGCCCCCTTCATCAGAAGCCAAGTGATGGCTTTCTCACGCCTCCCAGGGAGGGATGCACCTAGCACCCACACATACGTTCAAACACAGAGTGCTGTAGGAAGGAGGGGACCCTTGGCAGACAAACACACCCCCTTCTCACCCTTGTCCCGGTCTCCTGAGAAGAAGTCCAGGCTACGGAATGAGTCCCAGACTGAGAGAGCCAATAGGGGCCTCTGAATATCTCCAAGTTCCTTTCTGCCATGTGCAGATGAGGAGCCGTGGTCCAAGGACTAAGGACCCCCTAAAGCCATGTGACCTGTGACTGAAACCCCTGGACTGGAACTCAGGCTCAGGCCCTGTGCAAACATGTGGGTGAAGGGAGAGCAAAGCCTCTGATCTGGAGTCGTGAGCCGGCAGGAGACACTGTTGGTCACTTGGCTGGACAGGAACAAGGCCAGAGGGGCTGAGGGAAGAACCCAAGAATGAGAAACTCAAGGGCGAATCCACAAAAAGAGAGCAGGGGTGTAACCATGGCCCTAGTCATTTTCACTCAGCGACACCCACATCCTCGGAAGGTAATCTCAGCAGGATAGACCTCAGGGCATTTCTAGGAATATGCTCGTTACCTAGACTCGCAAACGCGGAAGTGAAAATGAGAAAGCATTAGTTTGAGCTCTCTAGGGCCTCATCCCTTCTTTTCCAAACTTTTCCGAAGGAAAGAGCCTCTCAGTGTTCACTAGTGTAAAGAAGGGCCTGCAAATGGATTAATAGGGGAGTGAGACCTAAGCTTCTTTACTGAGATGGTGGAAAAGGACAAATTTGGAATAAAATATTGTCTTTCAGTCTGCACTGAACCTGTCAGGGGCTGTGCAATCCACTCAGTGACCAGGGAACTGTCGTTTGCATTGTCGTAGGAGGAAAGAAAGCACTCAATTCCTTCACCTTTGATCAGGGAAGGGATTAGGTTTTGGACAGTGGCTTTTTATGCAATATGTAATTCTCCTGTATCCTATATTAGAGGGGCTGAGGAGAAACCTGACTCCAGCGGGTCCAGTGTGGCACTCCCAGCTGTGACTTGGGTTCTCATTTAGACTTTGTAAGGGGGGCTCTTTCTCCTCAGCTTTAACACTTCTTATTCACATGGAGAAGTTGAGGGTTATTTGTCCTCCTAGGTCAGATTTCCCGATAGACCCCCGAGGAGAATCCTTGTGCAAGGCACTCATTAAGACAATGCTCCTGGGAGAACAGGGCCTTGGAGTTGGGGAAGCAGGGAAGGAAGGCAGAGGCCAAGGAATTATGCGATTTCCCGCAAAGTCCCACTTGCGTGGCGACCTGTGTCAATGATGCCGCTTGGCTGAGGACGGCCAGCTGCAACCAGGTGATGGAGATGGAAGGGCCTTCGGGCCACTGGTTTCTGATGAAGGGGGCTCAAAGGCGAGGAGGCAGCCCCGTGGGAAACAGAGGTGGCACCAGCTGTGAGAGTGTCCAATCGAGGAAGAGAACAGTGTGTGTGTTTGGGGGTGGGTGGAGGTAGAATCAGAAGGAGAGCAATAGGAATCCATGCCCCAGAGCTACAAATGTGTGATTACCTCTGTGCCCTAGCGTGAAGGCCACGGAATATGCATGCGAGCCTCCACTTGCGAAACTGCACTTTTCTCTTGATAATCTTCCGTTTCATGGCACCGAGGGCTTTCATTGGGCTAAAGACTTGACACGCACACTGGCTGTCCTTCGATCCCTCTGTAGTATCACCGTCCGGCATGGGAGGGTTCTTCATGCAGATGGAAGCTTCCAAACCCAGCTCTGAAAAGAAAAGCACATTAACAGGATGCGCTGTTATTCATGATCTTTCTGAGCCTCCACCTGCACTGATGCCAAAGAAGGACGGTGGGCAGAATGAGAAAGGCCATCCGACAGGACAGAAGAAAGGAGAAGCCAGTGGACAGACTTTGATTATTTCCTGTTTTCTTCTTCTCTCTCACACTAGTCTGTAAGGATAAGAGTGCCACGAGGCCAACGTGCTCACAATCGACAAAAGTGAAATCGAGCGAAACAGAATTGGTAAAGAGAAGTAGTTCCGGGGAAGAGAAGACAAAGGCAAGGAAATCATGCTGGAACGAGGCTGTACAATTGGAGGGAAGAGATTATAGAGACCATCCAAAGACCAAGTTGAAAGGAAGCCTTTGGGGAGCAACCAAGGAAGAGAAAGCTGGGGAATTTACACAGCACGCCCCAACGTGTGGTACATTTCCTATAGGAACACCAGGTATAATATATGTCATGTATGTGACTAAAGATATAAAGGTGTGTGTCTGTATGCACGTATGTATCTAATGGAGAAAATGATTAAATAGGGGTTGGGGGACATGGAACATGACATTCTAACCCCCTTCCTGGTCAGCTGAAAGTGGAAAAAATACACAAATTCAAGAAGAATGAGAAAAGCAGTGGTGAGAAACAGGTGACCTGTTCAACACCATGGATGGATTTCAGGGGGAGCAGGTGGGAACAAAAGAGAGTAAAACCACCTGCCACAGATAGTTTGTATTCACCCCCATTTCATGGGTTGAAACCTATGTGATGTGATTGTAATGGGATGGTGTTGTGGGGTGAGACTTTGGGAGACAGATCATCCCATAAACGGGACTCATGCCCTACAAAAAGGCCCCACAGAGCTCTCTGTCCCCTCCGCCCTGTGAGGACAGAGCAAGAAGGTGGCCACCTCTGAACCAGGAAGGCAGTGTCAACAGCACCGAATATGCACCTAGGTGGATTGTGGATCTACCGCGCCTGCAGAACTGTGAGCTATTGATTTCTGCTGTTGACAACTCAGCCTGTCTGTGGCATTTCTGTTATAATCGCCGGAAAGGACAAAGAACCTCGCATGGAGCCTGGTTTCCTGCTCAGGCCTCCGTGGAAGGTGAGTCACCGAGAGAGGGACTGACCCAGTAAGTTGAGTCGGGACCCGGACCGTGGGCGACAAGGAGAAGTCACAGAGAGGCTCAAGGGGGAAGACGGTAAGTAGGTCCCGTTCAAAGGCCCTTGTTGGGGCTGTGCATCCCCGAACACTCACTGAGCTCTTTCTCGGGGGCCTCTCCCCGGTGCCACCGAGCTGCTGCTTATGTCTCCGCCACGTGGGAACGGCGCCTCCCCATTTCTCAGGTAGTTCGGCGCCTGACAGAGGAGTCCCGGGCCACCCCAGGCTCCAGGAAGGGACACTGAGTGCGGGAGGGTAAGGAAGACACGACCCAGGGGAGGGTGGAAAAGCTCAGACGTCAGGAAATCCGAGCAGAGGCGGATTCTGATGAGCAGGAAGCTGGGAACGAGGCCCCAGAGATGAGGGGAGATGACGAACTAGACGGAGGATCAGAGGAGAGAGTGACGTGTGCACTTTATGTAAGAAAGTGGCCCCTTATTTGTTTAGAAAAGGGAAAAAACAGAAATAAGCCAGAGACCAGTATTTCTATTGTGAATGTGAGCGCCAAATAGGGAAGATGGGCTTGGAGATGCTGACGGAGAGAAAACCGGGCACAGGAGCCTTCCTGAGAAAGCCAGGGGAGATGGGGTCCGTGGAAGTGGGGCCAGTAGGAACCACTCCAGCCCCATGAATCATGCCCTGACACCATTTTCCAAGTGTGCAAGCACCACAGAGACCCCAAAATTAGACATGACAAATTCAAAGATGTTATCAAGCAATTGTTGTTGAATCAGCCCCCCTAGAAACGATGTGGTTTCATGCAACCAGCATTGATGGAACGGAGATACCATCTGCACAGGTTCTGATGAGGGGACCGAGGGGACAATACGTAAGAAGATGACTAAGTTAAACAGCCAGGAAGTCGCAAGCCCAGGCCCTGGGACACAGCTGCCACTAAACACAGGCTCTTGCTCACCTCGCTGTATTGGAGCATCGTGGGGTTTGACCTCACCCCACTGCGGCCTCCAGCCATGAGCCGGTGATGACCAATGCGGGGACCAGAACGGCCTACTCCTGTCCCCACTCACCTTGGAAGGGCGGCCATTGGTTCCCAGGACCCAACTCGGCGTCCAGGCTCCCGAGGGTGCAGGAGAGGCCGAGCCTGGCTCTGTTGTCACCACAATCCAACTGCTGGTCCAACTGCAGTGGCAGAATATTGGCCACCTGGGTGCTTGGCTGTGTCCGTGCTCCTGAAGTCTGCACCTCTGCCCTTTGGAAAGTCCAGTTTCCGCTTGATGGCCCTTGGTGACAGGGAGCCTGCATCGGAGCTGAAGCAAGAAGAGATCTCAATGGGCTCAATCCCCGGGCTCCTTAGCTGAGCACTCCCAGACCACCCATGTCTGATGTCCCCGTCTGCCTTTAAGACCACACTGTGAGCAAGCACAAAGGCACACATGATATGTATGAAGGAGATGTCACCATTATGCCCCAGCCTGGGGATGCTGGGATGGCAGGTTCCAAGCCGGCAAAGTCCCTGAGGTGAAAATACCCCCTTGACGCCACCGGGCCTTTGGATGGGCACATGAGTTCATGCCTATCATTCAGTTAGTAGTAACCTTGGTCCTACAGCCTAGGGAGAAGATCCTAGAGAGGCCTCAGGGCATGTGGAGAAGGAGTTGTCGGTTGTTTCCCCCTCAAGAAAACGAACAGGGAAACAAGTTCGACCTCCAGGCTTCAGGTACCACTAGAGAAGGGAGTTGCGAAGGGTACCTCTAGATGCTTTAGGTACCACTAGAGACGGGACCACGGACCAAGTTATGGGAACATTTCACAGCTCTGGAGCCTTTTGAGGTTTCTTATCTGCAATATCTGATTGCTTTCCCCCCACCCACACATCTGTATGCGATATATTCTATTGCCATTGGAGGAGGGGCTAACAGCTCTGAGTAACGTAGCAGCGGTCTGAGTCCCTTTGGAAACTTCCAGGCCAGAAGTACTACAGGATCAGACTTGTGGGTCTTCAGGGAGGGCATACAGCACCCAGTCCTCGCATCACACACCCCTCAGTGAGGTGTGGACCGCACTCCGTAATCAAACCCGCTCAGATTGCTACTGTGAAGGGAGTCCGTGTTCTCAGAAAGGGGGCTAACCAGAGACGTACCACAGCCTCTCGCCAGAGCAGGTCAGCCTCAGTGGGGCCTGGCGGCTCCCTGCCATGATTCCTGGTCCCTTGTGTGCATCTCATTCTCCCTAGTCTTTTCATCTGTCACTACAAACGATTCCATGAGTCTGTGACTGTTTAGCCTCCCTGGCAACGCCCTGTATCTCCTCTCACCGTGCGTTCTCCCACCTCCTTCTATCTGCTCTTTCCTGCCTGCGCTAGCAACGCCCCCAAGTCCTGTCCTCCCAAATGCCCACCGTGCTGGGGAACGCTCAGTCTCCTCTCTGCTGCACATACTCTCCACACCTCACCCTGCCTCTGGGGTCGCTTGGTCCTCTGGTCCCTCTCTGTCCTCCAGAATCACTTCTCCCCACGCCACACCAGGTGCCTCCCCAGCTCCCAGGGCTTCTGCCCCAAGCACGTCTCTCAGATGGGTAGGCCTTCCATCATTCCTCGAGGCACACTGTCACCAGTCATTGTTAAGCACAATTTAGGACATGTCATATGACTTTATGATACTTCCTACTGGGGGAAAGGCTAAATCGTCTGCAATTAGCAAATCTGGTTGGAGAAGGAGTTGTCAAAACCAGGTTCCCCATTCTCAAATGTTATCTTGAATGAAGGTATAAGTGTGCTTAAAATTATGACTCCTAATTTCCTCACGTTCTTTTATGGCTCTTTTCTCAACTACCAGGGTTCATTTAATCTACTCAAACAATGTGCTTTGCACATGCAGAAGAAAGGGAAAATATTTTATCAAACTCTGAAGGACCGTCCACTATTTTTAGTTTGCCTAGTGGGGAAAAGCCCTGGATGAAAGCTAAGGTTGGCAATTCCATGAGATTGGCCTGTTTCTACAAGGGTTCTCCCTGTGCAGGCAGGATGGGCCTGAGTAGCCCTCCTGCGGCCCTGTTGCTGGAATCACAGCCTATGCACACTGATCACACGCTGCCGTCAGAACCCCTACCCTGGACGGGCCGTGTATAATATAGACGCTGCATTCACTCATCTCAGCCCATCCACGTGGCTGAACGTTGCCCCCATGGTCCAGGGTGAATGGAAGGCCGTATCACACACACCTGCCTTCTGAGACATGTGTCTGAACCTTTCTCATCCCACTGCCCATGGGAACCCACACTTGGCCGTCAGCATCTCTGAGGGAATGTGCAGCCTTACAAGGGTGACAGGCAGCCAAGTGAGGAGCCTCCATGGGACCCCTGGTGAAAACAGAAAAGCCTGGGGACCTCTCAGCCCTGATTGCTTTGGGATGGAGAGCCTCTTTGAGACCTTGATCTCGCAGAGGGGCTGGACGAGCCGCTGGTTCTGCTTACACCACAGAGTGACACACAGGGTAGGGGTTGGCAGATGCATGGCTGAGTCACAGGGGTCTTTGGGGCAGTCTTGCAACATTTTTGTTTACATTCACAACTGTTTCAAATAATTTGGTACAAAAGCAGAGATGAAAGTGTGAGCTCCATCCCCACCTACTCCCTGACAGGACTGAGTTGAGATCAATGGACAGCCTGATCTGGTGAGTCTGATGTCCCACTACCCACTGGCCAGAAGTCTTGAGCAAGTGACGTGACCTTGCTGAGCCTCAGCACCCTCAGCTGTCACAGGAGATGCCACATGGACTCGAGAGTGTCCCTGTGAGGACCCGATGATTCCAGAGAAATAGAGGTGCTGCTGAGTGGGCACGGGGAGGGGCATGGTAGAGCACAAGAGTAAATAACTCTGTGTTTCATTTCTGCTTCCTGAATTGCTGTAACCCCTAGGAAGCCTTGGCTTCCTTACCCCTCGGAGAGGGATAGGAAACAGGGGAGAAAGTGGTCCTAGTGTGGAAAGGCTGTTACTGACCAAATAAGGTGAGGGACAAATCGTTTCACGGCCAATTTCACTATACAACATTGACACGGCAAGGAACATCTTATACTCCTTGCTGCTCCTTCAAAGTGATTTGATGAGCAAAGAAAGACTCCTAACGATGCCAATGCTTCTCCCAGAAGGGAAGGCCGAAAAATACCCTGAGTGGGAAGAAAGGGAAATTGGGTTTTAGCCTGCACTCCTCTGAGAGTGTGGCCCCAAGGGGGTCTGGCTCAGCAGGCAGCATTTTCTGAAGAATCTGGAGAGGGGAACAACTCTGCTTTGCTCCTGAATGAGGCCACGCCCACGTCAGGTGCACGGGCCATTGATCATTGATAGGACATTATGCCACTGAGCAGACACTTGACTGAAAACATATCCACATGGGGGAAAAGTCACTGACGCTGCAGGAAGGGTAAAAAGCACGCCATCCGTGGAGGATGGAAAACCGGGGCTAGGGCTCTGGCTTCACTGAAACCATGGTGTACAGACAGGATTCGAGGCTGAGGATTTTCGATCTATATGCTCCAGAGGAAAGTAGGCACCCCAGGAGCAAAATCTTTAAAATCAGCAACAAATGCTGATTTCCGATGCTACAAATATGGAGCTGACTAGAAACCTGTGTGGAGAGCCAGAGACTTTGCAGGAAGCACACAGGAAATATAACTGGCAACAGAATTTCATGGGTAGCACAGAATTCTTCTTGCAAGAAATAAAAAGAGGTCTGTGACCCAGATGTCTCCAGGTGAGATAGTGGTGGCTGAGTTTTTGCCCTTTTCCCTCCATTTCTCCTCTCCAACCTGACTTGGTACCAACAGCCTGCCCTTGTGAGGGGGCCGGGTGACAGAGGGTAGTCTGAGACAGAAGGAAAGGAAATTTGTCTGATTCAAAACACACTTTTTTTTTTTTGAAGTAGGCTCCATAACCAGTGTGGAGCTTAACCTGGGGCTTGAACTCACAACCCTGAGATGAAGATCTGAGTGGACATCAAGAGCTGGATGCATAACCAACTGAAACACCCAGGTGTCCCAGTGTTTTCAAAATTAACTCCAAGGGCAAAGTTCAAACCAGTTTGAGTCTACAGGGCCTGTTGCCACGGGTGCATGTCTCAGCCTATTTAGGTGGTTGGATACAGAGAAGACAGGCTTCCTTGGAGCCCCCGCCCCAGGAACCTTGTGCCCCTCACGTGGGAGTACTTACCATCTACATCCAGACCCAAGAAAGTTTCCAGAGTATCAAATATGGATGAGGCACTTGCATACGGCCTCCAGGTGTCTGGCAGGTCATGGCCAACTGAAGAAGTCAAACAACATTCGTCCAGTGAGTCCTGTGGGACTTCATTCTCTTCTGCTACTGGCAGCTCCCTGGGGAACCTGGTGTTACAGGGAGGACAGGAGATGCAACGAGAAGGTTGAGTCAACACGGAGTCCCAGCTGGTTTTGGTGGCAGGGAGGAGGGACTGGTCACAGGAAACCAATGGGAAGTCCCCATCAAGGGAGATGAACCATTCTGCCTCTATCTGGGGCCAGAGTGTGGCTGCACTGGGGATAGATCACGGAGGCGGGGAGGGAGCGAGAGCAGGAGGTGCTCAGAGCATGGACAGAATGGGAGCTTAAGGGAAGGAGCCTGAACCAGCCCTGTGCACAACAGTCACAACACATAGCACACTCAGAAAACAATAAAACCGGCATCAACACTTTTGCATACATTTTGTTGAAATTTACAGAAATCACCAAGACAACCCCAGATTGGCAGCATTGTAGATTCCTAGAAAGCTCGTATGTCCAAGGCCTACTTGTCTAAATACTGAGACATGAATTTTCGTTTTCCTAAACACTTCCCTTGCCATGAGTTCCTGCCAACATCATAATGCGAAACCAGCAGCGACAGATGGGCATTTTGGATGGATCCAATACAAAGTGTCCCTGTGACTGCTTAGGATACCTGCATCAATGGACAAGAGGTTCCTGCTTTTGGGGGGATTAAGAAAGGGGCCTCTAGAAGTACCACAGTGAAACAGAGAACACTGCTAACGGAAGATTTTGTGGGTGGCTGAATGGGTAAAATAGGTACGTTTAGCACTTTCTAGATTTGCCTAGATCTGAGATCACGAGATGTCACCATTGAATTAAAGCCCATGATTCTTCAGAGTTACCTGGGGCATATCCGGTCTTGGTCTTCCTCCAAAAGATCATTATGATTTTCTACAAACAAATACAGACCGGTCCAGTCACATAAACAGAACATTTGTACGTTAAAATTAAGTATCCAATACAACTAGTGCATGGGCATAATTACCCTTAGTGGGGCAGCAGGATACTCTGAGAGAAATCCTCCTGGAGGCCTCAGGTAGTACCTTGGGATTGTGCCTTGGTTTGCTTTCCTATACCATTGGGCATGAGCTCCCTAATGTGATAGGGCCACATCTCAAGTGTCTGTGTACAGAGTGAAACATCTGTTTTACCACAGATTCTGGGGAACAGCTTACATGCATTCTAAAACCTTACTGCAACAATCTCTCATTCCCTTATAATGTAGTATGAGATGCTCTAGGTGTGAGGGTTTAAGGGAATTTAGACACAAAGACCAGGCTGATGGATGGAATCTGCAAACCCTCACAGCAAAAGGAATCTATTGTGTACAGTCCTTTGTGCTACACAGACATATGAGCCATGCATGGGGAGGGGCGATGCCCAGGCTCAGCTTTGCTTCGAGGAAAACATACAAGGAGGCTGATGGTAGAAGCGTTGACGTGCAATACTCCGACGATGACTCAGTGTAGACAGACAACACAGAGGATATAGACACTGGGGATCGGTGCAGTGAAAGCAGGGAAATGACAAATCCAAAGATACAGGTAAGGCTGACAACATCTTTGGACAGGCACAAAAATTCAAGGGATGTTTTTCGGGTCTACAAAGGAGAGCAGTGCAGATAAGGAGAGGCATTTAAAGGAAATCAGGAACAAAGACAGACACCTCTGCATATGCAGCTCAAGTGAGAGTGAGTTCGTCACATCTGCCTTGACTCCAATGTCCTAACTTCTGTCAGGAGCCGTAAGCATGGCTGGAGATGAGGAACAAACGGTAGGTCCCTGACTCACCTGATGTCTATGGTGAAAAGTCTATCCTGGGGCCTGACTCAGATCCCTATGTCTAGCGGGCTTCTACACAGCGATGACACATCTCAACGGAACCAGAGGTTGGATACCAAAAATAGTGGGGCAACTTGGGAGGCCAGTTGGAGGTTTATCACATTGACAGTGGAGGACTCACGAGCGGCTTCCAGAGGAGAACAGATGTCCAGATTTTGGAAAGAGTGAATGTCAGCCCTCCTAGAATTCCCGTGGGGGTCAGACAGGCCAGGAAATGCTGAGGAAATCATATAGTATTCATCCAGTGAGTCCCATGGGTTGTCCTGCTCTTCCACCACTGGCAGCTCCCTGCTGAACCTGGTAGGGTGGGGAGATCTGAACATTAAGACAAGAAAGGTGGACCTCCCACCATCCTAACGGTTTTGATGGGCAGCTGGGAATTACACTCATAACAAAGGGGCACACCAATTTTTGACAGCAACAACTCTGCTCCTGTTCCAGGCGGCAGTGTGGTGCTGTGGGGGCAGTAGATATAGAGAACGGAAGGTGCTCAGGGCAGTGGCCAAAGAACTAAGCTTCTGAGCAACAACCTGAACTAGTGTGGAAGTCATGACTCACAGCCTGCATGGATAATCCTAAAGGTGACTTCAACACATTTACGTAAATGTTGTCGATACTACCTTCACTGACCAAGTGAACGCGGGTGTTAAAAGGCATCTTCAAAATGGAGACATCTGTGTCTTCAGTGTCTCTTTCTCTAACTACTGTGACAGGAGGTGTTCTTTTCCTATAATATATCCTCAATGTGGTAACACCAAAGAGTTAGAGGCAGATATGCCTCTCACTCTGGTTTTACCAAAAAGAGAAGAGGGGAATGCGGAGAATCCCTGTGAAGGATTCGTTCACAAAGTTCAACTGACTGCAGGTTATTGAAATGGAGGGGTCAATAAAAGGAACGTGACCGTGTTACACGGTGAAGACATACATCAAAGTTAAAAGAGATACTTTGTAATTGAAGAATGGATGCAATAGATATGTTCGGCCATTTCTATTTTTTCCTCGAGATGTAATCCTTCAGTTTAACCACTGAAATAACAACCCATGATTCATCAGAGTTACCTGGGGCATGCCTGGTCCTGGTCTTCTTCCTCCTCATGGTGGAATTGATTTTCTGTAATTATATAGAGACAGGGCTGGTCATGAATGAGATCCTTCTCGGTACGTTAATAATCCAGAGTCTCATGTTACCCACACACTCAGATACGTTCCATGTGAGAACAGGTTCAGTCAGAAGAATATGTCAGGGTGCCTCCGATATTGTCATGTGATAACTGGCTTGATTTCCCGGCCTGAGCCATTTGGATAAATTTATTCTATCTAGGAGATTAACATCACAGTCTTCCCTGTCGTCTGTGCAAGCACTTGAACTTCTCTCTTTGACACAGATTCTGGGGAGCCAGCCTCCCTGCATTCTAAAAGGATCGCTGCAGCATTCACCCTTCTCTCGTCAGATAGCCTGGTTGTTGAAGGCTCAGTGGAATTTGTACACTGAGACTGAACAGATGGAATGCAACTACAGACACTCAAATTCAAGTGAGTCTTTGGTGCTACTCAGAACATTGGCCTAATTCATGTGGTGGGAGAATGCCAAGGCACAGCTCTGCTTCTGGAAACACACAATCAAGCTATGAGTAGAGACACTTAGGGTGGGTTTTCAGACAACTGTTTAGGAAGACAAGCCAACCTAAAGGAGACAGAGAATGGGGCTAAGAACAGCAAAACCAGTTAACCCTGGACAAGAATGCCAAGTGACTGCGGCAGGCACAGATTCTTAACGGACCCACCTCCGAGATGAAACATAGAGCTTATTAGAGGTGAAAAGAGACATTTCATCCAAATTAGGCCTGACAGACAGGTTTTATGGTCGTGTTGCTGAGGTGAGTTGAGCTTGTCGTGCCTGCCTTGGCCCAACAACGAAGTGACAGAGAAATCAAGGTAACATGGGTATGCCCTGGGACTAAGAAGAGAGCAAATGTGCCTCGCCCACCTGATGTCTGTGCTTAAAACTCAATCCTAGAGCCCAGTTCAGATCAGTTTGTCTCTACAGGGCCTGCCCACAGGGATGACCTCTCTTGGCACAGCAGAGGTCTGGGGTACAAAGAACAGGAGATCTTTGTGGGTGTCCAGGTGGAGCTTGATCACCTGGACAATGGAGTACTCACTGGTCACTTCCAGAGAGGAACAGACTTCCAGTTCCTCGGGTAGGATGATGGTGGTGCTCCTGTAAGGCCAGTAGGAGTCAGACAGGTCGGGAAGAACTGAGTATGTCAAGTAGTGTTCATCCTGAGAGTCCCTTGAGATGTCCTGCTGTACCACCTCTACCAGCTGTCTGCTGAGCCTGCAGGGTAGGGACAAGTGAAGATTAACCTAAGAGGGATCTGAAGTCATTAGTCCTGTCAGGCTTTGATGCAAGGCGGAAAGGAGTGGTCAAGAAAGCAAAGAGGGGAAGGACCCATTAAGAAGAGAAACGATTCTTGTTTTTGGGGGACACGTTGTGTTTCACACAGGGGCAGCTGTTCGAAAGGAAAGTAAGTGCTCGTGCACGGGCCAAATAGCAAGCTTCTGACGAAAGAGACTGAATTATCTCTGTGCCGTCCACTTATGACTCATACCACACGAGTCCCACAATGGTGGCCTTTCCCCTTCCATGCAAATGGCATTGAGTTCTGCATGTAGTGGCCAAGCACGGGCAGCTCTGGGGGCAGTGGACTGTCACAGAAATCTCATGCCAGGAAGCCCTCTTTCTCTCAACCTTGTGGCATCATAGAACATGTTTGTCTACTTGCTATGATATTTTAATGTTATGAACACTTGTCCACACGAAATCTAAAGACAGAGAGCAGATGTGCATGGCTCTCTAAAGCACACAAGAATGAGCAAGCACCGTGGTCCCTGTGACATATTTGTTCACCCGGGTCAGCGGACTGTGGCTTACTCAACTCGAGAAGTCATTAAGAAATGGGAAGCAATCCCAGTACAACGGTGAAGACAGAGAACATTGTGAAACTGGTAATTTGTCCTTGACCGCATGGATAATACCGTGCTCGTCAGCACTTTCTGCTTCTCCCCGGGTGCCACTTTTGAATCCCCAGCCCCCGAGTGTCCAGAATTACCTGGGGGCAGCCGGCTCTTGTCTTCCCAGACCCTCCTGATCAGTTCGGTCTTCTGCAAATAATGAAGAGAAAGAATTACGTTAAGCACATTCGCCTTCACAGATGCCCACTCCTATATCCTGCATAGCACAGGACAGACATATAAGCACAGCAATACCAGGCAACTGTGAGTGTAAACATCCAGGAGCGCTTAGGTAAGGCCTCGCGGGCAAAAATTGGGATGGTACTCTTGAGACATTAAACCAATATCCCTGATAAAACAAGCCATCCTCATAGCATCCTAAATCTTGAGTCTAGGCAAACAAACCGATTCTGTTTCTCAGAGATCCTGGGGGAACTCCCTGGCTGCTTCCTAGACAGTTGCTGCAATATTGAGGCTTTTTCCATCTGAAATTCCAACAGGTGAATGGTTTAGAGGAATCAGCCATGCAGATTAAACCAATGAATGGATTCTACACGCCATCAAATCAGAACAATCTTGAAAGCTACAAAGAAACAGGGGACACTCATGGGGTAGGGAAGTTTCAGGACCCTGCATTGCTCCAGAGAAACATACACTGTCCCATAGCAGTGGTCCAGTTCGGGTTCTCAGCTGACTTGAGATGAGATAAGACAAATGAAGACATAGACGAAGTGAAGAGCGTGAACCAGGGGAGTGCCATCTCCAGAGATATAGAAAAGGCTGCCAACAGCCTTGGCAGGCATCCAAATTCAGGGGCATGTTTCATGAATGGAAATTAGAGCCTTGCAAGAGAGGACACGAGCTGAATTCATAATTAGGAGGTCTGGCAGTGACCTCGTGGGCCTGGGCTGGAGAGGTGTATGAGTCTGGCAGGGTGTGAGGAACAAGGAATATGGACACCACCTGGGGGACCACGTGGAGTTATAGCCCCTTTGGAATGGGAGCATTCATAGGCCATATCCAGAGTAGACCCAAATTCAGGTTCATCAAACAGGAATTTGCCATCACGGTAAGACTGGCCGCTGTCACGCCTTTCTTGCACATTTGAAGGAGCCAAAACACATTCATCCACTGTGTCCTGTAGGAATTCCTTCTTTTCAACATCCTGGGGCTCCATGCTATGCCGGGGGAGACAACAATGATAGAAGATCAAACCAGGAGGATCAGACACCATGGCTTCCTAGCTGGTGTTGATGGGTGTGATAGCGAGTGGTCCCAGAAAGCAATGGGGCTGTCCCCTTGGAGGGAAAATACTATCCCCCTATATAAGGAGCAGAGTGCGGCCTCCGATATGAGGAGCAGTGGGAGACAGAGCAGGAGATATTCTGTGCACTGGCCTCATAACCAGGTGACGGAGGAGGTGACTAAAACATCCCTGTCATACTCATGTCATAATTATGACTCCCAACACACAGAGGTTATCAAAACAAGTGGCTTCAACCCTTCTGCATACATTGCATCGACTTGTACATGCAGTGTCCAAGGGACTAAATATCCTGAGGCCTTACTGCCTCTCAGACATTCTGACTCCAAGGAATATTTTCTCAATATTTTGATGGGACATGCATTTATTCTTCAATTTCCTCTCTTGCTATCCAAAATCCTCCAACATGATGATGTCAAACAGACACAAAATTAATACACATCTCACTTTGGTTTTAACCACACAGGAGAAAACACCTGATTACCGGAATCCCTGGGTTTGCTCAATTCATGTGTGTCCACTCTCTGTAGGTTATTCAACATGAAAGGGAGTAAGAAAGTGACACCTACACAACTACCACATGAAAATAGATGACATGGTTAAAGGGCATATTCTGCTATTGACTGAATGGATGGACTAGTTCTAGGCAGCACTTTCTCTCTATCCCTGGATGTGAGCCAGCGAGGTGAGTCGGGACCCGGACCGTGGGCGACAAGGAGAAGTGACAGAGAGGCTCAAGAGGGAAGACGGTAAGTAGGTCCCGTTCAAAGGCCCTTGTTGGGCTGTGCATCCCCGAACACTCACTGAGCTCTTTCTCGGGGGCCTCTCCCTGGTGCCACCGAGCTGCTGCTTATGTCTCCGCCACGTGGGAACGGCACCTCCCCATTTCTCAGGTAGTTCGGCGCCTGACATAGGAGTCCCGGGTCACCCCAGGCTCCAGGAAGGGACACTGAGTGCGGGAGGGTAAGGAAGACACGACCCAGGGGAGGGTGGAAAAGCTCAGACGTCAGGAAATCCGAGCAGAGGCGGATTCTGATGAGCAGGGAGCTGGGAACGAGGCCCCAGAGATGAGGGGAGATGACGAACTAGACGGAGGATCAGAGGAGAGAGTGACGTGTCCACTTTGTGTAGGAAAGTGGCCCCTTATTTGTTTAGAAAAGGGAAAAAACAGAAATAAGCCGGAGACCAGTATTTCTATTGTGAATGTGAGCGCCAAACAGAGAAGATGGGCTTGGAGATGCTGACGGAGAGAAAACCGGGCACAGGAGCCTTCCTGAGAAAGCCAGGGGAGATGGGGTCCGGGGAAGTGGGGCCAGTAGGAACCGCTCCACCCCCATGAATCATGCCCTGACACCATTTTCCAAGTGTGCAAGCACCACAGAGACCCCAAAATTAGACATCACAAATTCATAGATGTTATCAAGCAATTGTTGTTGAATCAGCCCCCCTAGAAACGACGTGGTTTCATGCTCCCAGCATTGATGAAACGGAGATACCATCTGCACAGGTTCTGATGAGGGGACCGAGGGGACAATACATAAGAAGATGACTAAGTTAAACAGCCAGGAAGTCGCAAGCCCAGGCCCTGGGACACAGCTGCCACTAAACACAGGCTCTAGCTCACCTCGCTGTATTGGAGCATCGTGGGGTTCGACCTCACCCCACTGCGGCCTCCAGCCATGAGCCGGTGATGACCAATGCGGGGACCAGAACGGCCTACTCCTGTCCCCACTCACCTTGGAAGGGCGGCCATTGGTTCCCAGGACCCAACTCGGCGTCCAGGCTCCCGAGGGTGCAGGAGAGGCCGAGCCTGGCTCTGTTGTCACCACAATCCAACTGCTGGTCCAACTGCAGTGGCAGAATATTGGCCACCTGGGTGCTTGGCTGTGTCCGTGCTCCTGAAGTCCGCACCTCTGCCCTTTGGAAAGTCCAGTTTCCGCTTGATGGCCCTTGGTGACAGGGAGCCTGCATCGGAGCTGAAGCAAGAAGAGATCTCAATGGGCTCAATCCCCGGGCTCCTTAGCTGAGCACTCCCAGACCACCCATGTCTGATGTCCCCGTCTGCCTTTAAGACCACACTGTGAGCAAGCACAAAGGCACACATGATATGTATGAAGGAGATGTCACCATTATGTCCCAGCCTGGGGATGCTGGGATGGCAGGTTCCAAGCCAGCAAAGTCCCTGAGGTGAAAATACCCCCTTGACGCCACCGGGCCTTTGGATGGGCACATGAGTTCATGCCTATCATTCAGTTAGTAGTAAACTTGGTCCTACAGCCTAGGGAGAAGATCCTAGAGAGGCCTCAGGGCATGTGGAGAAGGAGTTGTCGGTTGTTTCCCCCTCAAGAAAACGAACAGGGAAACAAGTTCGACCTCCAGGCTTCAGGTACCACTAGAGAACGGAGTTGCGAAGGGTACCTATAGATGCTTTAGGTACCAATAGAGACGGGACCACGGACCAAGTTATGGGAACATTTCACAGCTCTGGAGCCTTTTGAGGTTTCTTATCTGCAATATCTGATTGCTTTCCCCCCACCCACACATCTGTATGCGATATATTCTATTGCCATTGGAGAAGGGGCTAACAGCTCTGAGTAACGTAGCAGCGGTCTGAGTCCCTTTGGAAACTTCCAGGCCAGAAGTACTATAGGATCAGACTTGTGGGTCTTCAGGGAGGGCATACAGCACCCAGTCCTCGCATCACACACCCCTCAGTGAGGTGTGGACCGCACTCCGTAATCAAACCCGCTCAGATTGCGACTGTGAAGGGAGTCCGTGTTCTCAGAAAGGGGGCTAACCAGAGACGTGCCACAGCCTCTCGCCAGAGCAGGTCAGCCTCAGCGGGGCCTGGCGGCTCCCTACCAAGATTCCTGGTCCCTTGTGTGCATCTCATTCTCCCTAGTCTTTTCATCTGTCACTACAAACAATTCCATGAGTCTGTGACTGTTTAGCCTCCCTGGCAACGCCCTGTATCTCCTCTCACCGTGCGTTCTCCCAACTCCTTCTATCTGCTCTTTCCTGCCTGCGCTAGCAACGCCCCCAAGTCCTGTCCTCCCAAACGCCCACCGTGCTGGGGAGCGCTCAGTCCCCTCTCTGCTGCACACACTCTCCACTCCTCACCCTGCCTCTGGGGTCGCTTGGTCCTCTGGTCCCTCTCTGTCCTCAAGAATCACTTCTCCCCACCCCACACCAGGTGCCTCCCCAGCTCCCAGGGCTTCTGCCCCAAGCACGTCTCTCAGATGGGTAGGCCTTCCATCATTCCTCGAGGCACACTGTCACCAGTCATTGTTAAGCACAATTTAGGACATGTCATATGACTTTATGATACTTCCTACTGGGGGAAAGGCTAAATCATCTCCAATTAGCAAATCTGGTTGGAGAAGGAGTTGTCAAAACCAGGTTCCCCATTCTCAAATGTTATCTTGAATGAAGGTCTAAGTGTGCTTAAAGTTATGACTCCTAATTTCCTCACGTTCTTTTATGGCTCTTTTCTCAACTACCAGGGTTCATTTAATCTACTCAAACAATGTGCTTTGCACATGCAGAAGAAAAGGGAAAATGTTTTATCAAACTCTGAAGGACCGTCCACTATTTTTAGTTTGGCTAGTGGGGAAAAGCCCTGGATGAAAGCTAAGGTTGGCACTTCCATGAGATTGGCCTGTTTCTACAAGGGTTCTCCCTGTGCAGGCAGGATGGGCCTGAGTAGCCCTCCTGCGGCCCTGTTGCTGGAATCACAGCCTATGCACACTGATCACACGCTGCCGTCAGAACCCCTACCCTGGACGGGCCGTGTATAATATAGACGCTGCATTCACTCATCTCAGCCCATCCACGTGGCTGAACGTTGCCCCCATGGTCCAGGGTGAATGGAAGGCCGTATCACACACACCTGCCTTCTGAGACATGTGTCTGAACCTTTCTCATCCCACTGCCCATGGGAACCCACACTTGGCCGTCAGCATCTCTGAGGGAATGTGCAGCCTTGCAAGGGTGACAGGCAGCCAAGTGAGGAGCCTCCATGGGACCCCTGGTGAAAACAGAAAAGCCTGGGACCTCTAAGCCCTGATTGCTTTGGGATGGAGAGCCTCTTTGAGACCTTGATCTCGCAGAGGGGCTGGACGAGCCGCTGGTTCTGCTTACACCACAGAGTGACACACAGAGTAGGGGTTGGCAGATGCATGGCTGAGTCACAGGGGTCTTTGGGACAGTCTTGCAACATTTTTGTTTACATTCACAACTGTTTCAAATAATTTGGTACAAAAGCAGAGATGAAAGTGTGAGCTCCATCCCCACCTACACCCTGACAGGACTGAGCTGAGATCAATGGACAGCCTGATCTGGTGAGTCTGATGTCCCACTACCCACTGGCCAGAAGTCTTGGGCAAGTGACGTGACCTTGCTGAGGCTCAGCACCCTCAGCTGTCACAGGAGATGCCAAATGGACTCGAGAGTGTCCCTGTGAGGACCCGATGCTTCCAGAGAAATAGAGGTGCTGCTGAGTGGGCACGGAAAGGGGCATGGTAGAGCACAAGAGTAAATAACTCTGTGTTTCATTTCTGCTTCCTGAATTGCTGTAACCCCTAGGAAGCCTTGGCTTCCTTACCCCTCGGGGAGGGATAGGAAACAGGGGAGAAAGTGGTCCTAGTGTGGAAAGGCTGTTACTGACCAAATAAGGTGAGGGACAAATCGTTTCACGGCCAATTTCACTATACAACATTGACAGGGCAAGGAACATCTTATACTCCTTGCTGCTCCTTCAAAGTGATTTGATGAGCAAAGAAAGACTCCTAACGATGCCAATGCTTCTCCCAGAAGGGAAGGCCGAAAAATACCCTGAGTGGGAAGAAAAGGAAATTGGGTTTTAGCCTGCACTCCTGTGAGAGTGTGGCCCCAAAGGGGTCTGGCTCAGCAGGCAGCATTTTCTGAAGAATCTGGAGAGGGGAACAACTCTGCTTTGCTCCTGAATGAGGCCACACCCACGTCAGGTGCACGGGCCATTGATCATTGATAGGACATTATGCCACTGAGCAGACACTTGACTGAAAACATACCCACATGGGGGAAAAGTCACTGACGCTGCAGGAAGGGTAAAAAGCACGCCATCCGTGGAGGATGGAAAACCGGGGCTAGGGCTCTGGCTTCACTGAAACCATGGTGTACAGACAGGATTCGAGGCTGAGGATTTTCGATCTATATGCTCCAGAGGAACGTAGGCACCCCAGGAGCAAAAACTTTAAAATCAGCAACAAATGCTGATTTCCGATGCTACAAATATGGAGCTGACTGGAAACCTGTGTGGAGAGCCAGAGACTTTGCAGGAAGCACACAGGAAATATAACTGGCAACAGAATTTCATGGGTAGCACAGAATTCTTCTTGCAAGAAATAAAAAGAGGTCTGTGACCCAGATGTCTCCAGGTGAGATAGTGGTGGCTGAGTTTTTGCCCTTTTCCCTCCATTTCTCCTCTCCAACCTGACTTGGTACCAACAGCCTGCACTTGTGAGGGGGCCGGGTGACAGAGGGTAGTCTGAGACAGAAGGAAAGGAAATTTGTCTGATTCAAAACACACTTTTTTTTTTTTTTGAAGTAGGCTCCACAACCAGTGTGGAGCTTAACCTGGGGCTTGAACTCACAACCTTGAGATGAAGATCTGAGTGGACATCAAGAGCTGGATGCATAACCAACTGAAACACCCAGGTGTCCCAGTGTTTTCAAAATTAACTCCAAGGGCAAAGTTCAAACCAGTTTGAGTCTACAGGGCCTGTTGCCACGGGTGCATGTCTCAGCCTATTTAGGTGGTTGGATACAGAGAAGACAGGCTTCCTTGGAGCCCCCGCCCCAGGAACCTTGTGCCCCTCACGTGGGAGTACTTACCATCTACATCCAGACCCAAGAAAGTTTCCAGAGTATCAAATATGGATGAGGCACTTGTATACGGCCTCCAGGTGTCTGGCAGGTCATGGCCAACTGAAGAAGTCAAACAACATTCGTCCAGTGAGTCCTGTGGGACTTCATTCTCTTCTGCTACTGGCAGCTCCCTGGGGAACCTGGTGTTACAGGGAGGACAGGAGATGCAACAAGAAGGTTGAGTCAACACGGAGTCCCAGCTGGTTTTGGTGGCAGGGAGGAGGGACTGGTCACAGGAAACCAATGGGAAGTCCCCATCAAGGGAGATGAACCATTCTGCCTCTATCTGGGGCCAGAGTGTGGCTGCACTGGGGATAGATCACGGAGGCGGGGAGGGAGCGAGAGCAGGAGGTGCTCAGAGCATGGACAGAATGGGAGCTTAAGGGAAGGAGCCTGAACCAGCCCTGTGCACAACAGTCACAACACATAGCACACTCAGAAAACAATAAAACCGGCATCAACACTTTTGCATACATTTTGTTGAAATTTACAGAAATCACCAAGACAACCCCAGATTGGCAGCATTGTAGATTCCTAGAAAGCTCGTATGTCCAAGGCCTACTTGTCTAAATACTGAGACATGAATTTTCGTTTTCCTAAACACTTCCCTTGCCATGAATTCCTGCCAACATCATAATGCGAAACCAGCAGCGACAGATGGGCATTTTGGATGGATCCAATACAAAGTGTCCCTGTGACTGCTTAGGATACCTACATCAATGGACAAGAGGTTCCTGCTTTTGGGGGGGGATTAAGAAAGGGGCCTCTGGAAGTACCACAGTGAAACAGAGAACACTGCTAACGGAAGATTTTGTGGGTGGCTGAATGGGTAAAATAGGTACGTTTAGCACTTTCTAGATTTGCCTAGATCTGAGATCACGAGATGTCACCATTGAATTAAAGCCCATGATTCTTCAGAGTTACCTGGGGCATATCCGGTCTTGGTCTTCCTCCAAAAGATCATTATGATTTTCTACAAACAAATACAGACAGGTCCAGTCACATAAACAGAACATTTGTATGTTAAAATTAAGTATCCAATACAACTAGTGCATGGGCATAATTACCCTTAGTGGGGCAGCAGGATACTCTGAGAGAAATCCTCCTGGAGGCCTCAGGTAGTACCTTGGGATTGTGCCTTGGTTTGCTTTCCTATACCATTGGGCATGAGCTCCCTAATGTGATAGGGCCACATCTCAAGTGTCTGTGTACAGAGTGAAACATCTGTTTTACCACAGATTCTGGGGAACAGCTTACATGCATTCTAAAACCTTACTGGAACAACCTCTCATTCCCTTATAGTATGAGATGCTCTAGGTGTGAGGGTTTAAGGGAATTTAGACACAAAGACCAGGCTGATGGATGGAATCTGCAAACCCTCACAGCAAAAGGAATCTATTGTGTACAGTCCTTTGTGCTACACAGACATATGAGCCATGCATGGGGAGGGGCGATGCCCAGGCTCAGCTTTGCTTCGAGGAAAACATACAAGGAGGCTGATGGTAGAAGCGTTGACGTGCAATACTCCGACGATGACTCAGTGTAGACAGACAACACAGAGGATACAGACACTGGGGATCGGTGCAGTGAAAGCAGGGAAATGACAAATCCAAAGATACAGGTAAGGCTGACAACATCTTTGGACAGGCACAAAAATTCAAGGGATGTTTTTCGGGTCTACAAAGGAGAGCAGTGCAGATAAGGAGAGGCATTTAAAGGAAATCAGGAACAAAGACAGACACCTCTGCATATGCAGCTCAAGTGAGAGTGAGTTCGTCACATCTGCCTTGACTCCAATGTCCTAACTTCTGTCAGGAGCCGTAAGCATGGCCGGAGATGAGGAACAAACGTTAGGTCCCTGACTCACCTGATGTCTATGGTGAAAAGTCTACCCTGGGGCCTGACTCAGATCCCTATGTCTAGCGGGCTTCTACACAGCGATGACACATCTCAGCGGAACCAGAGGTTGGATACCAAAAATAGCGGGGCAACTTGGGAGGCCAGTTGGAGCTTTATCACATGGACAGTGGAGGACTCACGAGCTGCTTCCAGAGGAGAACAGATGTCCAGATCTTGGAAAGAGTGAATGTCAGCCCTCCTAGAATTCCCGTGGGGGTCAGACAGGCCAGGAAATGCTGAGGAAATCATATAGCATTCATCCATTGAGTCCCATGGGTTGTCCTCCACTTCCACCACTGGCAGCTCCCTGCTGAACCTGGTAGGGTGGGGAGATCTGAACATTAAGACAAGAAAGGTGGACCTCCCACCATCCTAACCGTTTTGATGGGCAGCTGAGAATTACACTCATAAAAAAGGGGCACACCAATTTTTGACAGCAACAACTCTGCTCCTGTTCCAGGCGGCAGTGTGGTGCTGTGGGGGCAGTAGATATAGAGAACGGAAGGTGCTCAGGGCAGTGGCCACAGAACTAAGCTTCTGAGCAACAACCTGAACTAGTGTGGAAAGGAAGTCATGACTCACAGCCAGCATGGATAATTCTAAAGTTGACTTCAACACATTTACGTAAATGTTGTCGATACTACCTTCACTGACCAAGTGAACGCGGGTGTTAAAAGGCATCTTCAAAATGGAGACATCTTGTGTCTTCAGTGTCTCTTTCTCTAACTACTGTCACAGGAGGTGTTCTTTTCCTATAATATATCCTCAATGTGGTAACACCAAAGAGTTAGAGGCAGATATGCCTCTCACTCTGGTTTTACCAAAAAGAGAAGAGGGGAATGCGGAGAATCCCTGTGAAGGATTAGTTCACAAAGTTCAACTGACTGCAGGTTATTGAAATGGAGGGGTCAATAAAAGGAACGTGACCGTGTTACACAGTGAAGACATACATCAAAGTTAAAAGAGATACTTTGTAATTGAAGAATGGATGCAATAGATATGTTCGGCCATTTCTATTTTTTCCTCGAGATGTAATCCTTCAGTTTAACCACTGAAATAACAACCCATGATTCATCAGAGTTACCTGGGGCATGCCTGGTCCTGGTCTTCTTCCTCCTCATGGTGGAATTGATTTTCTGTAATTATATAGAGACAGGGCTGGTCATGAATGAGATCCTTCTCGGTACGTTAATAATCCAGAGTCTCATGTTACCCACACACTCAGATACGTTCCATGTGAGAACAGGTTCAGTCAGAAGAATATGTCAGGGTGCCTCCGATATTGTCATGTGATAACTGGCTTGATTTCCCGGCCTGAGCCATTTGGAAAAATTTATTCTATCTAGGAGATTAACATCACAGTGTTCCCTGTCGTCTGTGCAAGCACTTGAACTTCTCTCTTTGACACAGATTCTGGGGAGCCAGCCTCCCTGCATTCTAAAAGGATCGCTGCAGCATTCACCCTTCTCTCGTCAGATAGCCTGGTTGTTGAAGGCTCAGTGGAATTTGTACACTGAGACTGAACAGATGGAATGCAACTACAGACACTCAAGTTCAAGTGAGTCTTTGGTGCTACTCAGAACATTGGCCTAATTCATGTGGTGGGAGAATGCCAAGGCACAGCTCTGCTTCTGGAAACACACAATCAAGCTATGAGTAGAGACACTTAGGGTGGGTTTTCAGACAACTGTTTAGGAAGACAAGCCAACCTAAAGGAGACAGAGAATGGGGCTAAGAACAGCAAAACCAGTTAACCCTGGACAAGAATGCCAAGTGACTGCGGCAGGCACAGATTCTTAACGGACCCACCTCCGAGATGAAACATAGAGCTTATTAGAGGTGAAAAGAGACATTTCATCCAAATTAGGCCTGACAGACAGGTTTTATGGTCGTGTTGCTGAGGTGAGTTGAGCTTGTCGTGCCTGCATTGGCCCAACAACGAAGTGACAGAGAAATCAAGGTAACATGGGCATGCCATGGGACTAAGAAGAGAGCAAATGTGCCTCGCCCACCTGATGTCTGTGCTTAAAACTCAATCCTAGAGCCCAGTTCAGATCAGTTTGTCTCTACAGGGCCTGCCCACAGGGATGACATCTCTCGGCACAGCAGAGGTCTGGGGTACAAAGAACAGGAGATCTTTGTGGGTGTCCAGGTGGAGCTTGATCACCTGGACAATGGAGTACTCACTGGTCACTTCCAGAGAGGAACAGACTTCCAGTTCCTCGGGTAGGATGATGGTGGTGCTCCTGTAAGGCCAGTAGGAGTCAGACAGGTCGGGAAGAACTGAGTATGTCAAGTAGTGTTCATCCTGAGAGTCCCTTGAGATGTCCTGCTGTACCACCTCTACCAGCTGTCTGCTGAGCCTGCAGGGTAGGGACAAGTGAAGATTAACCTAAGAGGGATCTGAAGTCATAAGTCCTGTCAGGCTTTGATGCAAGGCGGAAAGGAGTGGTCAAGAAAGCAAAGAGGGGAAGGACCCATTAAGAAGAGAAACGATTCTTGTTTTTGGGGGACACGTTGTGTTTCACACAGGGGCAGCTGTTCGAAAGGAAAGTAAGTGCTCGTGCACGGGCCAAATAGCAAGCTTCTGACGAAAGAGACTGAATTATCTCTGTGCCGTCCACTTATGACTCATACCACACGAGTCCCACAATGGTGGCCTTTCCCCTTCCATGCAAATGGCATTGAGTTCTGCATGTAGTGGCCAAGCACGGGCAGCTCTGGGGACAGTGGACTGTCACAGAAATCTCATGCCAGGAAGCCCTCTTTCTCTCAACCTTGTGGCATCATAGAACATGTTTGTCTACTTGCTATGATATTTTAATGTTATGAACACTTGTCCACACGAAATCTAAAGACAGAGAGCAGATGTGCATGGCTCTCTAAAGCACACAAGAATGAGCAAGCACCGTGGTCCCTGTGACATATTTGTTCACCCGGGTCAGCGGACTGTGGCTTACTCAACTCGAGAAGTCATTAAGAAATGGGAAGCAATCCCAGTACAACGGTGAAGACAGAGAACATTGTGAAACTGGTAATTTGTCCTTGACCGCATGGATAATACCGTGCTCGTCAGCACTTTCTGCTTCTCCCCGGGTGCCACTTTTGAATCCCCAGCCCCCGAGTGTCCAGAATTACCTGGGGGCAGCCGGCTCTTGTCTTCCCAGACCCTCCTGATCAGTTCGGTCTTCTGCAAATAATGAAGAGAAAGAATTACGTTAAGCACATTCGCCTTCACAGATGCCCACTCCTATATCCTGCATAGCACAGGACTGACATATAAGCACAGCAATACCAGGCAACTGTGAGTGTAAACATCCAGGAGCGCTTAGGTAAGGCCTCGCGGGCAAAAATTGGGATGGTACTCTTGAGTCATTAAACCAATATCCCTGATAAAACAAGCCATCCTCATAGCATCCTAAATCTTGAGTCTAGGCAAACAAACCGATTCTGTTTCTCAGAGATCCTGGGGGAACTCCCTGGCTGCTTCCTAGACAGTTGCTGCAATATTGAGGCTTTTTCCATCTGAAATTCCAACAGGTGAATGGTTTAGAGGAATCAGCCATGCAGATTAAACCAATGAATGGATTCTACACGCCATCAAATCAGAACAATCTTGAAAGCTACAAAGAAACAGGGGACACTCATGGGGTAGGGAAGTTTCAGGACCCTGCATTGCTCCAGAGAAACATACACTGTCCCATAGCAGTGGTCCAGTTCGGGTTCTCAGCTGACTTGAGATGAGATAAGACAAATGAAGACATAGACGAAGTGAAGAGCGTGAACCAGGGGAGTGCCATCTCCAGAGATATAGAAAAGGCTGCCAACAGCCTTGGCAGGCATCCAAATTCAGGGGCATGTTTCATGAATGGAAATTAGAGCCTTGCAAGAGAGGACACGAGCTGAATTCATAATTAGGAGGTCTGGCAGTGACCTCGTGTGCCTGGGCTGGAGAGGTGTATGAGTCTGGCAGGGTGTGAGGAACAAGGAATATGGACACCACCTGGGGGACCACGTGGAGTTATAGCCCCTTTGGAATGGGAGCATTCATAGGCCATATCCAGAGTAGACCCAAATTCAGGTTCATCAAACAGGAATTTGCCATCACGGTAAGACTGGCCGCTGTCACGCCTTTCTTGCACATTTGAAGGAGCCAAAACACATTCATCCACTGTGTCCTGTAGGAATTCCTTCTTTTCAACATCCTGGGGCTCCATGCTATGCCGGGGGAGACAACAATGATAGAAGATCAAACCAGGAGGATCAGACACCATGGCTTCCTAGCTGGGGTGATGGGTGTGATAGCGAGTGGTCCCAGAAAGCAATGGGGCTGTCCCCTTGGAGGGAAAATACTATCCCCCTATATAAGGAGCAGAGTGCGGCCTCTGATATGAGGAGCAGTGGGAGACAGAGCAGGAGATATTCTGTGCACTGGCCTCATAACCAGGTGACGGAGGAGGTGACTAAAACATCCCTGTCATACTCATGTCATAATTATGACTCCCAACACACAGAGGTTATCAAAACAAGTGGCTTCAACCCTTCTGCATACATTGCATTGACTTGTACATGCAGTGTCCAAGGGACTAAATATCCTGAGGCCTTACTGCCTCTCAGACATTCTGACTCCAAGGAATATTTTCTCAATATTTTGATGGGACATGCATTTATTCTTCAATTTCCTCTCTTGCTATCCAAAATCCTCCAACATGATGTCAAACAGACACAAAATTAATACACATCTCACTTTGGTTTTAACCACACAGGAGAAAACACCTGATTACCGGAATCCCTGGGTTTGCTCAATTCATGTGTGTCCACTCTCTGTAGGTTATTCAACATGAAAGGGAGTAAGAAAGTGACACCTACACAACTACCACATGAAAATAGATGACATGGTTAAAGGGCATATTCTGCTATTGACTGAATGGATGGACTAGTTCTAGGCAGCACTTTCTCTCTATCCCTGGATGTGAGCCAGCGAGGTGAGTCGGGACCCGGACCGTGGGCGACAAGGAGAAGTGACAGAGAGGCTCAAGGGGGAAGACGGTAAGTAGGTCCCGTTCAAAGGCCCTTGTTGGGCTGTGCATCCCCGAACACTCACTGAGCTCTTTCTCGGGGGCCTCTCCCTGGTGCCACCGAGCTGCTGCTTATGCCTCCGCCACGTGGGAACGGCACCTCCCCATTTCTCAGGTAGTTCGGCGCCTGACATAGGAGTCCCGGGTCACCCCAGGCTCCAGGAAGGGACACTGAGTGCGGGAGGGTAAGGAAGACACGACCCAGGGGAGGGTGGAAAAGCTCAGACGTCAGGAAATCCGAGCAGAGGCGGATTCTGATGAGCAGGGAGCTGGGAACGAGGCCCCAGAGATGAGGGGAGATGACGAACTAGACGGAGGATCAGAGGAGAGAGTGACGTGTGCACTTTGTGTAGGAAAGTGGCCCCTTATTTGTTTAGAAAAGGGAAAAAACAGAAATAAGCCGGAGACCAGTATTTCTATTGTGAATGTGAGCGCCAAACAGAGAAGATGGGCTTGGAGATGCTGATGGAGAGAAAACCGGGCACAGGAGCCTTCCTGAGAAAGCCAGGGGAGATGGGGTCCGGGGAAGTGGGGCCAGTAGGAACCGCTCCAGCCCCATGAATCATGCCCTGACACCATTTTCCAAGTGTGCAAGCACCACAGAGACCCCAAAATTAGACATCACAAATTCATAGATGTTATCAAGCAATTGTTGTTGAATCAGCCCCCCTAGAAACGACGTGGTTTCATGCTCCCAGCATTGATGAAACGGAGATACCATCTGCACAGGTTCTGATGAGGGGACCGAGGGGACAATACGTAAGAAGATGACTAAGTTAAACAGCCAGGAAGTCGCAAGCCCAGGCCCTGGGACACAGCTGCCACTAAACACAGGCTCTAGCTCACCTCGCTGTATTGGAGCATCGTGGGGTTCGACCTCACCCCACTGCGGCCTCCAGCCATGAGCCGGTGATGACCAATGCGGGGACCAGAACGGCCTACTCCTGTCCCCACTCACCTTGGAAGGGCGGCCATTGGTTCCCAGGACCCAACTCGGCGTCCAGGCTCCCGAGGGTGCAGGAGAGGCCGAGCCTGGCTCTGTTGTCACCACAATCCAACTGCTGGTCCAACTGCAGTGGCAGAATATTGGCCACCTGGGTGCTTGGCTGTGTCCGTGCTCCTGAAGTCTGCACCTCTGCCCTTTGGAAAGTCCAGATTCCGCTTGATGGCCCTTGGTGACAGGGAGCCTGCATCGGAGCTGAAGCAAGAAGAGATCTCAATGGGCTCAATCCCCGGGCTCCTTAGCTGAGCACTCCCAGACCACCCATGTCTGATGTCCCCGTCTGCCTTTAAGACCACACTGTGAGCAAGCACAAAGGCACACATGATATGTATGAAGGAGATGTCACCATTATGTCCCAGCCTGGGGATGCTGGGATGGCAGGTTCCAAGCCAGCAAAGTCCCTGAGGTGAAAATACCCCCTTGACGCCACCGGGCCTTTGGATGGGCACATGAGTTCATGCCTATCATTCAGTTAGTAGTAACCTTGGTCCTACAGCCTAGGGAGAAGATCCTAGAGAGGCCTCAGGGCATGTGGAGAAGGAGTTGTCGGTTGTTTCCCCCTCAAGAAAACGAACAGGGAAACAAGTTCGACCTCCAGGCTTCAGGTACCACTAGAGAACGGAGTTGCGAAGGGTACCTCTAGATGCTTTAGGTACCACTAGAGACGGGACCACGGACCAAGTTATGGGAACATTTCACAGCTCTGGAGCCTTTTGAGGTTTCTTATCTGCAATATCTGATTGCTTTCCCCCCACCCACACATCTGTATGAGATATATTCTATTGCCATTGGAGGAGGGGCTAACAGCTCTGAGTAACGTAGCAGCGGTCTGAGTCCCTTTGGAAACTTCCAGGCCAGAAGTACTATAGGATCAGACTTGTGGGTCTTCAGGGAGGGCATACAGCACCCAGTCCTCGCATCACACACCCCTCAGTGAGGTGTGGACCGCACTCCGTAATCAAACCCGCTCAGATTGCGACTGTGAAGGGAGTCCGTGTTCTCAGAAAGGGGGCTAACCAGAGACGTGCCACAGCCTCTCGCCAGAGCAGGTCAGCCTCAGCGGGGCCTGGCGGCTCCCTGCCAAGATTCCTGGTCCCTTGTGTGCATCTCATTCTCCCTAGTCTTTTCATCTGTCACTACAAACAATTCCATGAGTCTGTGACTGTTTAGCCTCCCTGGCAACGCCCTGTATCTCCTCTCACCGTGCGTTCTCCCACCTCCTTCTATCTGCTCTTTCCTGCCTGCGCTAGCAACGCCCCCAAGTCCTGTCCTCCCAAACGCCCACCGTGCTGGGGAGCGCTCAGTCCCCTCTCTGCTGCACACACTCTCCACTCCTCACCCTGCCTCTGGGGTCGCTTGGTCCTCTGGTCCCTCTCTGTCCTCCAGAATCACTTCTCCCCACGCCACACCAGGTGCCTCCCCAGCTCCCAGGGCTTCTGCCCCAAGCACGTCTCTCAGATGGGTAGGCCTTCCATCATTCCTCGAGGCACACTGTCACCAGTCATTGTTAAGCACAATTTAGGACATGTCATATGACTTTATGATACTTCCTACTGGGGGAAAGGCTAAATCATCTCCAATTAGCAAATCTGGTTGGAGAAGGAGTTGTCAAAACCAGGTTCCCCATTCTCAAATGTTATCTTGAATGAAGGTCTAAGTGTGCTTAAAGTTATGACTCCTAATTTCCTCACGTTCTTTTATGGCTCTTTTCTCAACTACCAGGGTTCATTTAATCTACTCAAACAATGTGCTTTGCACATGCAGAAGAAAAGGGAAAATATTTTATCAAACTCTGAAGGACCGTCCACTATTTTTAGTTTGGCTAGTGGGGAAAAGCCCTGGATGAAAGCTAAGGTTGGCACTTCCATGAGATTGGCATGTTTCTACAAGGGTTCTCCCTGTGCAGGCAGGATGGGCCTGAGTAGCCCTCCTGCGGCCCTGTTGCTGGAATCACAGCCTATGCACACTGATCACACGCTGCCGTCAGAACCCCTACCCTGGACGGGCCGTGTATAATATAGACGCTGCATTCACTCATCTCAGCCCATCCACGTGGCTGAACGTTGCCCCCATGGTCCAGGGTGAATGGAAGGCCGTATCACACACACCTGCCTTCTGAGACATGTGTCTGAACCTTTCTCATCCCACTGCCCATGGGAACCCACACTTGGCCGTCAGCATCTCTGAGGGAATGTGCAGCCTTGCAAGGGTGACAGGCAGCCAAGTGAGGAGCCTCCATGGGACCCCTGGTGAAAACAGAAAAGCCTGGGGACCTCTAAGCCCTGATTGCTTTGGGATGGAGAGCCTCTTTGAGACCTTGATCTCGCAGAGGGGCTGGACGAGCCGCTGGCTCTGCTTACACCACAGAGTGACACACAGGGTAGGGGTTGGCAGATGCATGGCTGAGTCACAGGGGTCTTTGGGACAGTCTTGCAACATTTTTGTTTACATTCACAACTGTTTCAAATAATTTGGTACAAAAGCAGAGATGAAAGTGTGAGCTCCATCCCCACCTACACCCTGACAGGACTGAGTTGAGATCAATGGACAGCCTGATCTGGTGAGTCTGATGTCCCACTACCCACTGGCCAGAAGTCTTGGGCAAGTGACGTGACCTTGCTGAGGCTCAGCACCCTCAGCTGTCACAGGAGATGCCACATGGACTCGAGAGTGTCCCTGTGAGGACCCGATGCTTCCAGAGAAATAGAGGTGCTGCTGAGTGGGCACGGGAAGGGGCATGGTAGAGCAGAAGAGTAAATAACTCTGTGTTTCATTTAAGCTTCCTGAATTGCTGTAACCCCTAGGAAGCCTTGGCTTCCTTACCCCTCGGGGAGGGATAGGAAATAGGGGAGAAAGTGGTCCTAGTGTGGAAAGGCTGTTACTGACCAAATAAGGTGAGGGACAAATCGTTTCACGGCCAATTTCACTATACAACATTGACAGGGCAAGGAACATCTTATACTCCTTGCTGCTCCTTCAAAGTGATTTGATGAGCAAAGAAAGACTCCTAACGATGCCAATGCTTCTCCCAGAAGGGAAGGCCGAAAAATACCCTGAGTGGGAAGAAAGGGAAATTGGGTTTTAGCCTGCACTCCTGTGAGAGTGTGGCCCCAAAGGGGTCTGGCTCAGCAGGCAGCATTTTCTGAAGAATCTGGAGAGGGGAACAACTCTGCTTTGCTCCTGAATGAGGCCACACCCACGTCAGGTGCACGGGCCATTGATCATTGATAGGACATTATGCCACTGAGCAGACACTTGACTGAAAACATACCCACATGGGGGAAAAGTCACTGACGCTGCAGGAAGGGTAAAAAGCACGCCATCCGTGGAGGATGGAAAACCGGGGCTAGGGCTCTGGCTTCACTGAAACCATGGTGTACAGACAGGATTCGAGGCTGAGGATTTTCGATCTATATGCTCCAGAGGAACGTAGGCACCCCAGGAGCAAAAACATTAAAATCAGCAACAAATGCTGATTTCCGATGCTACAAATATGGAGCTGACTGGAAACCTGTGTGGAGAGCCAGAGACTTTGCAGGAAGCACACAGGAAATAGAACTGGCAACAGAATTTCATGGGTAGCACAGAATTCTTCTTGCAAGAAATAAAAAGAGGTCTGTGACCCAGATGTCTCCAGGTGAGATAGTGGTGGCTGAGTTTTTGCCCGTTTCCCTCCATTTCTCCTCTCCAACCTGACTTGGTACCAACAGCCTGCCCTTGTGAGGGGGCCGGGTGACAGAGGGTAGTCTGAGACAGAAGGAAAGGAAATTTGTCTGATTCAAAACACACTTTTTTTTTTTTGAAGTAGGCTCCACAACCAGTGTGGAGCTTAACCTGGGGCTTGAACTCACAACCCTGAGATGAAGATCTGAGTGGACATCAAGAGCTGGATGCATAACCAACTGAAACACCCAGGTGTCCCAGTGTTTTCAAAATTAACTCCAAGGGCAAAGTTCAAACCAGTTTGAGTCTACAGGGCCTGTTGCCACGGGTGCATGTCTCAGCCTATTTAGGTGGTTGGATACAGAGAAGACAGGCTTCCTTGGAGCCCCCGCCCCAGGAACCTTGTGCCCCTCACGTGGGAGTACTTACCAACTACATCCAGACCCAAGAAAGTTTCCAGAGTATCAAATATGGATGAGGCACTTGTATACGGTCTCCAGGTGTCTGGCAGGTCATGGCCAACTGAAGAAGTCAAACAACATTCGTCCAGTGAGTCCTGTGGGACTTCATTCTCTTCTGCTACTGGCAGCTCCCTGGGGAACCTGGTGTTACAGGGAGGACAGGAGATGCAACGAGAAGGTTGAGTCAACACGGAGTCCCAGCTGGTTTTGGTGGCAGGGAGGAGGGACTGGTCACAGGAAACCAATGGGAAGTCCCCATCAAGGGAGATGAACCATTCTGCCTCTATCTGGGGCCAGAGTGTGGCTGCACTGGGGATAGATCACGGAGGCGGGGAGGGAGCGAGAGCAGGAGGTGCTCAGAGCATGGACAGAATGGGAGCTTAAGGGAAGGAGCCTGAACCAGCCCTGTGCACAACAGTCACAACACATAGCACACTCAGAAAACAATAAAACCGGCATCAACACTTTTGCATACATTTTGTTGAAATTTACAGAAATCACCAAGACAACCCCAGATTGGCAGCATTGTAGATTCCTAGAAAGCTCGTATGTCCAAGGCCTACTTGTCTAAATACTGAGACATGAATTTTCGTTTTCCTAAACACTTCCCTTGCCATGAATTCCTGCCAACATCATAATGCGAAACCAGCAGCGACAGATGGGCATTTTGGATGGATCCAATACAAAGTGTCCCTGTGACTGCTTAGGATACCTGCATCAATGGACAAGAGGTTCCTGCTTTTGGGGGGGGGATTAAGAAAGGGGCCTCTAGAAGTACCACAGTGAAACAGAGAACACTGCTAACGGAAGATTTTGTGGGTGGCTGAATGGGTAAAATAGGTACGTTTAGCACTTTCTAGATTTGCCTAGATCTGAGATCACGAGATGTCACCATTGAATTAAAGCCCATGATTCTTCAGAGTTACCTGGGGCATATCCGGTCTTGGTCTTCCTCCAAAAGATCATTATGATTTTCTACAAACAAATACAGACAGGTCCAGTCACATAAACAGAACATTTGTACGTTAAAATTAAGTATCCAATACAACTAGTGCATGGGCATAATTACCCTTAGTGGGGCAGCAGGATACTCTGAGAGATATCCTCCTGGAGGCCTCAGGTAGTACCTTGGGATTGTGCCTTGGTTTGCTTTCCTATACCATTGGGCATGAGCTCCCTAATGTGATAGGGCCACATCTCAAGTGTCTGTGTACAGAGTGAAACATCTGTTTTACCACAGATTCTGGGGAACAGCTTACATGCATTCTAAAACCTTACTGCAACAATCTCTCATTCCCTTTTAGTATAGTATGAGATGCTCTAGGTGTGAGGGTTTAAGGGAATTTAGACACAAAGACCAGGCTGATGGATGGAATCTGCAAACCCTCACAGCATAAGGAATCTATTGTGTACAGTCCTTTGTGCTACACAGACATATGAGCCATGCATGGGGAGGGGCGATGCCCAGGCTCAGCTTTGCTTCGAGGAAAACATACAAGGAGGCTGATGGTAGAAGCGCTGACGTGCAATACTCCGACGATGACTCAGTGTAGACAGACAACACAGAGGATACAGACACTGGGGATCGGTGCAGTGAAAGCAGGGAAATGACAAATCCAAAGATACAGGTAAGGCTGACAACATCTTTGGACAGGCACAAAAATTCAAGGGATGTTTTTCGGGTCTACAAAGGAGAGCAGTGCAGATAAGGAGAGGCATTTAAAGGAAATCAGGAACAAAGACAGACACCTCTGCATATGCAGCTCAACTGAGAGTGAGTTCGTCACATCTGCCTTGACTCCAATGTCCTAACTTCTGTCAGGAGCCGTAAGCATGGCCGGAGATGCGGAACAAACGGTAGGTCCCTGACTCACCTGATGTCTATGGTGAAAAGTCTATCCTGGGGCCTGACTCAGATCCCTATGTCTAGCGGGCTTCTACACAGCGATGACATATCTCAGCGGAACCAGAGGTTGGATACCAAAAATAGCGGGGCAACTTGGGAGGCCAGTTGGAGCTTTATCACATGGACAGTGGAGGACTCACGAGCTGCTTCCAGAGGAGAACAGATGTGCAGATCTTGGAAAGAGTGAATGTCAGCCCTCCTAGAATTCCCGTGGGGGTCAGACAGGCCAGGAAATGCTGAGGAAATCATATAGCATTCATTCAGTGAGTCCCATGGGTTGTCCTGCTCTTCCACCACTGGCAGCTCCCTGCTGAACCTGGTAGGGTGGGGAGATCTGAACATTAAGACAAGAAAGGTGGACCTCCCACCATCCTAACGGTTTTGATGGGCAGCTTGGAATTACACTCATAACAAAGGGGCACACCAATTGTTGACAGCAACAACTCTGCTCCTGTTTCAGGCGGCAGTGTGGTGCTGTGGGGGCAGTAGATATAGAGAACGGAAGGTGCTCAGGGCAGTGGCCACAGAACTAAGCTTCTGAGCAACAATCTGAACTAGTGTGGAAAGGAAGTCATGACTCACAGCCTGCATGGATAATCCTAAAGGTGACTTCAACACATTTACGTAAATGTTGTCGATACTACCTTCACTGACCAAGTGAACACGGGTGTTAAAAGGCATCTTCAAAATGGAGACATCTTGTGTCTTCAGTGTCTCTTTCTCTAACTACTGTGACAGGAGGTGTTCTTTTCCTGTAATATATCCTCAATGTGGTAACACCAAAGAGTTAGAGGCAGATATGCCTCTCACTCTGGTTTTACCAAAAAGAGAAGAGGGGAATGCGGAGAATCCCTGTGAAGGATTAGCTCACAAAGTTCAACTGACTGCAGGTTATTGAAATGGAGGGGTCAATAAAAGGAACGTAACCGTGTTACACGGTGAAGACATACATCAAAGTTAAAAGAGATACTTTGTAATTGGAGAATGGATGCAATAGATATGTTCGGCCATTTCTATTTTTTCCTCGAGATGCAATCCTTCAGTTTAACCACTGAAATAACAACCCATGATTCATCAGAGTTACCTGGGGCATGCCTGGTCCTGGTCTTCTTCCTCCTCATGGTGGAATTGATTTTCTGTAATTATATAGAGACAGGGCTGGTCATGAATGAGATCCTTCTCAGTACGTTAATAATGCAGTGTCACATGTTACCCACACACTCAGATACGTTCAATGTGAGAACAGGTTCAGTCAGAAGAATATGTCAGGGTGCCTCCAATATTGTCATGTGATAACTGGCTTGATTTCCCGGCCTGAGCCATTTGTAGAAATTTATTCTATCTAGGAGATTAACATCACAGTCTCCCCTGTCGTCTGTGCAAGCACTTGAACTTCTCTCTTTGACACAGATTCTGGGGAGCCAGCCTCCCTGCATTCTAAAAGGATCGCTGCAGCTTTCACCCTTCTCTCGTCAGATAGCCTGGTTGTTGAAGGCTCCGTGGAATTTGTACACTGAGACTGAACAGATGGAATGCAACTACAGACACTGAAATTCAAGTGAGTCTTTGGTGCTACTCAGAACATTGGCCTGATTCATGTGGTGGGAGAATGCCAAGGCACAGCTCTGCTTCTGGAAACACACAATCAAGCTATCAGTAGAGACACTTAGGGTGGGTTTTCAGACAACTGTTTAGGAAGACAAGCCAACCTAAAGGAGACAGAGAATGGGGCTAAGAATAGCAAAACCAGTTAACCCTGGACAAGAATGCCAAGTGACTGCGGCAGGCACAGATTCTTAACGGACCCACCTCCGAGATGAAACATAGAGCTTATTAGAGGTGAAAAGAGACATTTCATCCAAATTAGGTCTGACAGACAGGTTTTATGGTCGTGTGGCTGAGGTGATTTGAGCTTGTCGTGCCTGCCTTGGCCCAACAACGAAGTGACAGAGAAATCAACGTAACATGGGCATGCCCTGGGACTAAGAAGAGAGCAAATGTGCCTCGCCCACCTGACGTCTGTGCTTAAAACTCAATCCTAGAGCCCAGTTCAGATCAGTTTGTCTCTACAGGGCCTGCCCACAGGGATGACCTCTCTCGGCACAGCAGAGGTCTGGGGTACAAAGAACAGGAGATCTTTGTGAGTGTCCAGGTGGAGGTTGATCACCTGGACAATGGAGTACTCACTGGTCACTTCCAGAGAGGAACAGACTTCCAGTTCCTCGGGTAGGAAGATGGTGGTGCTCCTGTAAGGCCAGTAGGAGTCAGACAGGTCGGGAAGAACTGAGTATGTCAAGTAGTGTTCATCCTGAGAGTCCCTTGAGACGTCCTGCTGTACCACCTCTACCAGCTGTCTGCTGAGCCTGCAGGGTAGGGACAAGTGAAGATTAACCTAAGAGGGATCTGAAGTCATAAGTCCTGTCAGGCTTTGATGCAAGGCGGAAAGGAGTGGTCAAGAAAGCAAAGAGGGGAAGGACCCATTAAAAAGAGAAACGATTCTTGTTTTTGTGGGACACGTTGTGTTTCACACAGGGGCAGCTGTTCGAAAGGAAAATAAGTGCTCGTGCACGGGCCAAATAGCAAGCTTCTGACGAAAGAGACTGAATTATCTCTGTGCCGTCCACTTATGACTCATAACACACGAGTCCCACAGTGGTGGCCTTCCCCCTTCCATGCAAAGGGCGTTGAGTTCTGCATGTAGTGGCCAAGCACGGGCAGCTCTGGGGGCAGTGGAGTGTCACAGAAATCTCATGCCACGAAGCCCTCTTTCTCTCAAACTTGTGGCATCATAGAACATGTTTGTCTACTTGCTATGATATTTTAATGTTATGAACACATGTCAAAAAGCGAAATCTAAAGACAGAGAGCAGATGTGCATGGCTCTCTAAAGCACACAAGAATGAGCAAGCACCGTGGTCCCTGTGACATATTCGTTCACCCGGGTCAGCGGACTGTGGCTTACTCAACTCGAGAAGTCATTAAGAAATGGGAAGCAATCCCAGTACAACGGTGAAGACAGAGAACATTGTGAAACTGGTAATTTGTCCTTGACCGCATGGATAATACCGTGCTCGTCAGCACTTTCTGCTTCTCCCCGGGTGCCACTTTTGAATCCCCAGACCCCGAGTGTCCAGAGTTACCTGGGGGCAGCCGGCTCTTGTCTTCCCAGACCCTCCTGATCAGTTCGGTCTTCTGCAAATAATGAAGAGAAAGAATTACGTTAAGCACATTCCCCTTCACAGATGCCCACTCCTATATCCTGCATAGCACAGGACAGACATATAAGCACAGCAATACCAGGCAACTGTGAGTGTAAACATCCAGGAGCGCTTAGGTAAGGCCTCGCAGGCAAAAATTGGGATGGTACTCTTGAGTTATTAAACCAATATCCCTGATAAAACAAGCCATCCTCATAGCATCCTAAATCTTGAGTCTAGGCAAACAAACCGATTCTGTTTCTCAGAGATCCTGGGGGAACTCCCTGGCTGCTTCCTAGACATTTGCTGCAATATTGAGGCTTTTTCCATCTGAAATTCCAACAGGTTAATGGTTTAGAGGAATCAGCCATGCAGATTAAACCAATGAATGGATTCTACACGCCATCAAATCAGAACAATCTTGAAAGCTACAAAGAAACAGGGGCCATTCATGGGGTAGGGAAGTTTCAGGACCCTGCATTGCTCCAGAGAAACATACACTGTCCAATAGCAGTGGTCCAGTTCGGGTTCTCAGCTGACTTGAGATGAGATAAGACAAATGAAGACATAGACGAAGTGAAGAGCGTGAACCAGGGGAGTGCCATCTCCAGAGATATAGAAAAGGCTGCCAACAGCCTTGGCAGGCATCCAAATTCAGGGGCATGTTTCAAGAATGCAAATTAGAGCCTTGCAAGAGAGGACACGAGCTGAATTCATAATTAGGAGGTCTGGCAGTGACCTCGTGGGCCTGGGCTGGAGAGGTGTATGAGTCTGGCAGGTTGTGAGGAACAAGGAATATGGACACCACCTGGGGGACCACGTGGAGTTATAGCCCCTTTGGAATGGGAGCATTCATAGGCCATATCCAGAGTAGACCCAATTTCAGGTTCATCAAACAGGAATTTGCCATCACGGTAAGACTGGCCGCTGTCACGCCTTTCTTGCTCAGTTGAAGGAGCCAAAACACATTCATCCACTGTGTCCTGTAGGAATTCCTTCTTTTCAACATCCTGGGGCTCCATGCTATGCCGGGGGAGACAACAATGATAGAAGATCAAACCAGGAGGATCAGACACCATGGCTTCCTAGCTGGTGTTGATGGGTGTGATAGCGAGTGGTCCCAGAAAGCAATGGGGCTGTCCCCTTGGAGGGAAAAACTATCCCCCTATATAAGGAGCAGAGTGTGGCCTCCGATATGAGGAGCAGTGAGAGACAGAACAGGAGATATTCTGTGCACTGGCCTCATAACCAGGTGACGGAGGAGGAGACTAAAACATCCCTGTCATACTCATGTCATAATTATGACTCCCAGCACACAGAGGTTATCAAAACAAGTGGCTTCAACCCTTCTGCATACGTTGCATTGACTTGTACATGCAGTGTCCAAGGGACTAAATATCCTGAGGCCTTACTGCCTCTCAGACATTCTGACTCCAAGGAATATTTTCTCAATATTCTGATGGGACATGCATTTATTCTTCAACTTCCTCTCTTGCTATCCAAACTCCTCCAACATGATGATGTCAAACAGACACAAAGTTAATACGCATCTCACTTTGGTTTTAACCACACAGGAGACAACAGCTGATTACCGGAATCCCTGGCTTTGGTCAATTCATGTGTGTCCACTCTCTGTAGGTTATTCAACATGAAAGGGAGTAAGAAAGTGACACCTACACAACTACCACATGAAAATAGATGACATGGTTAAAGGCCATATTCTGCTATTGACTGAATGGATGGAATACTTCTAGGCAGCACTTTCTCTCTATCCCCGATGTGAGGTCTCCAGAGGTCACCAGGAAAATTCGTAGTCCACAGTCTTCACACTTACCTGGGGCACATTGGCTGTTGTCCATTTCTTTCCCTTCGATCATCTTGACTTTCTGAAAATCAGTTCCAAGACAGCAGGTGACACTAAGGAAATCATACTTCCCATATTACCAACACAGTGACCACCCACACTGCAAGGACATTAAGATTCTCAGGGCAAGACCCTAGTGCTCTGGCAGGGATATTCCAGGATGGCCAAGGTTAAGTCTTACGAGCAGTGCACAGGACTGCTCCCTAACCTGCTGCAGAAATTCACTTTCTTCTCCCCCACAAATTATCCCAATATCCTCCTCTGATGGGAGTCTGTAAAAAGAGTTCCGAATATATTTTCCCCAGAGGTCCTGCGGAGGAGTCCAAGCACTTTCTTGAAGTGTTGCTGCAAAATGGGGTTATTCCATGACATACCATGGCTCTTGATGCTTCCCAGGAATTTATTCTTGAAACTAGACTAATGAATCAACTGTACAAAACCTCAAATCAAAAAGAATCTTTGGTGTTCTACCGACACAGAAGCCATTTGGTCTGAGTGATGCCAGAGCCCAGCTTGGCTTCATAGCAACATCCAGGCAAGGTAATGACACAGTTGTTTTCAGATGACCACTTGGCTAAGTTGAACCCACATAGAGAAGATTGTGCCTGGGCCTGAGAGCAGTGAAACCAGGGAAAGCACCTTTCCTTGATATGCAGGTATGTGAGCAAAAACATTGGACAGGTCTAGGCCCTCGAGAGATATTGATCCTAAAAAGAAAGTGTCATTGCATGGAACAAAAGACAGTTGATCCACGTAGGGTATCTGACAAGACTTTGTGGATGTCCTACTGAGGTGGGTAGAGCTTGTCACCCATGACATAGGTTCAATGGCCTGACACGGGGGCCAGGTTGACAGAGGCATGGCCGCTGCCTAGGATGGTTGAAGGCTCCCTGACCCACCTGATGTCTGTGTCTCCACATCCATTATGTCCTGATTTAAAGCAAAGTGTGTCTGTAACGCCCGTGTATAGAGATGACCTTCCTCAGTGTAGACAAGGTGTGCAGAACAAACAACATGGACACTACCTGGGGGACCACGTGACGTTTCATCCCCTTGGGTGTGGGAGCATTCACAGGCGAAATCCAGAGCAGAGCCGAATTCCTGTTCATCTAATGGGAATTCGCCAGCACTGTAGGACTGGTCGTTGTCACACTCTTCTTGCAGAGTTGAAGGAGTCAAAACAAACTCATCCACTGTGTCCTGTAGGGCTTCCTTCTTTTCAACTTGCTGCTGCTCCATGCTGTGCCGGGTAGGACAGGAATGACAAGAGATCAAACCAGGAGGATCAGACACTGTGGCTTCCTAGCTGGTTGGATGGGAGTTATATGGAGTGGTCACAAGAGGCACAGGGCACCGGCTGGAGAGGGAACAAGCACACCAACCTATAAGAGGCAGAGTGTGGCTGCCCGGGGCTGGGAGAGCAGCAGCTTATCCTCAGAGCACTGGCCACAGAAGCACTGACTAGGAATGAGACTCCACCCTCCCAGCAGGATGCGGTCACAACAAGAAGCACAGTGGAGACCAGACCAGGGGCAACCACCACGGGCCTGAGTCAGGATGATTTTTACATAGATTGGTCAATTACCTACAGCTCTGGAGTACCTGCAGACTGCAGAAATGTGTGCCTTCTAGGCACTTTGTCATTAATAGTGTCACATGACACCCCAAGTTTTTGGAGTTTGGTTAGGTACTTCTCTTGGTTTTAATTTTGCTAGTTGTCTGTTTACCAATTCCTTGGTGAGTTACCTTCCTACCAAGGACCTTAGAGAACTGTGTAGGAAGTAGATATGCATCTCCTCCCGGTGTCCATTTATAGGAAAGAATGGGTATTTTTGTCCCCACGGGGAATCCTAAGGCTGGTGAATTCATCTCGGTCTTACAACACCACAGAGACAACAGGCAACCAAGCCAAAACGGCCATCCTTTGGGGACCATCTGCAGTTTTGCTTAACCTTGCATCTGACATCTGTCACTCTCTTGACCTCACTTACTTTACTTTCTGAGACCCTGTCCATTTTGACCCACACATTATTGGTTCCAGAATTTTCATTGTCACCTGGGAGTGAGGGTTCCTTGTTCTTCTTCATCCTCCTCATCCTCATAATTTTCTGCAAATAAATTCAGAAATGTCCCATCAGCTATTTCCCACATCACCACTATAAACACAGTGGCTTCTATGTCCCTGGAGACCTAAGGGTCTATGAATGACTAGGTATTCTACTGAGTTTAGGGCACTGTCTTTAAGAACTGCTGTGGCATGGATTTCTGATGCGTCAGGCAGTGTGTCTCTGATTCTGAGGATCAGCATCACTGAACCTGGGCAACACGTTCTACCGGCTCTTGTTGTCCATATCAGGGAATGCTTGTCAGCTTCATTTCTGCACCGTGTCTTGCAGAGTGCCACAGGTCCCACCACAGCCACAGACTCTCTGTGGGTTCACAGCTCTCACATAGAGCCGCCTCCTTCCCTCACGACAGGACAACCACCCTGTCCCACATCCCTCCACCGGGGACTTCATGGGCCCCCACGTGGGCTTCAGTGTTATCAAGGGGACATCCGTCTACGAAAAGCGGTCCCGTCTAAACAGCACTCCCACCTCCAAGTCCTACTGCATCAAGGACCTCATCCAACTCCACACAGTCAGGAGCATTATTTTTTCCTGACATGCATTCATGAATTTTCCCTATCTGATCACTACAGTATCAACAGGTTATTTGATATACTTTCCAGATGAGGAGACAGATATGGAGAAAATAAAACTCACTTTCTCCCCCACAATTAATACAGACCACGCTGACTCTGGGAACCTCCCACTTAGTGCAGGGATCCTTGCACACTAACAAGCATCCTCCTGTCACATTTTGCTCTCTGGCTCAAAGACTGGTGGAGGCTGCCTCCCGCTCCAAAGGCTGCATTCCCTCAGGGAGGAAGCAGACACGTGGAGCACTATTACCTCCACACTGTGCATTTCTTCTCTCTGTTACCACCTTCCACTCCTGGTTCTCTCATGGCCCCACTTGCTATGGGGAATCCAGGAGGGCTGCTGCACACGGCGTGAGGCCAGGCGGGGAGTCTCTTGTGAGCCCAGGGCCTTGGCGCAGCTCCGGGCATCAGGGCCGGTGGCCGCCTTACCTGGGCTGAGCTTTCGGGCAAGGCACTTGGCCAGCCTGCGCCCCTCAGCCAGTTGCTCTTGGAAGCCCTGCCCTTGGGAATGCTCAGGGTCATCATGGGTGAGGAGGTCCTCGAGGAGCTTATTGAGCAGTTGGGAAACGTCTTTCCCTTTCCGTAACTTCTGATACAAACGGGTCAGCTCTTTAGCCTGGTCTTTAATGAGGGTATGACATAGCCTAAGGCAGGGCAGAGAGAAAATTTTAAAATGCAAAGAGTTGAACAACAGACAATAAGATCTTTCGTGATGATTTCTGGCAGAATTTCCCCAAAGGAGCCGTGAACCCTGCACATCCCTTACACCTTTTCCTTCTGTAAACAGAGCCAGGGGTTCTCCTAAGCACACGCCAGAGAGATGTCCCTTCAGCTGCTAACTTCGGGGACACCCGTTTCCCTGGAAAACTACACACAGCGCGGCGTGCAGTGAAAGGACACAGCGCCAGATGCAGAAGCATGTCCAGTAGAGCTGGTGTGAACTGGTGAGCTCAGGAGAATGGCAGGCTCAAGCTGTGGTCAGCCAGGTCATGACTCTGTGAAAGGTAAGTGAGGTGGTGATCTCGCAACACTGTGAATGTGCTAAAAGCCACGAATTGTTCCCTTGAACTTGGGGACTTTGATATTTTTTTCCAGAGAGAGAGCGAGACTTTGAGTCATTGGAGTCCATCATTTACCAATCACTGTTGTCTTAGTTGTTTTAGAAATATTTGGGTCACGTGCCTGCCATGACGTTTCTGCCCTTTCCTGGCCCAGACTTGTTGCTGCCCCAAGTCAAAGATGCCCACAGCGTCCCTGCAGCCTCCCACATGGAGCCTTCCTTACCTGAGCTTCTCAGCCACCGTGTCTGCCTGCTTCCCCTTCTCAAACTGCACCTTCTCTCCCAGCACGGATTCGATGAGGTCGGTGGACTCTTCACACTCTGAGAAACAGAGACGCCTGCCTCAGGGGAAAGCTGGACATGCTGCTGTGCTCGCTGCCTTCAAGGGACGAGGCAGGGTCCATCCTAGGACAACTGGAACCCCGGCCACCTGGCTCTGCGCTGGGAGCTCCACATCACATTCTTCAGCCTCCCAACTACAGGGCAGTCGATTATTCCCTGTTTCAGAGCCCAGGAAAGAACAGCCCCAAGGCACAGAGAGGAACTGGACACGGTGATGAACTGGTATTTGGTAGAGTCAGAATTTGGGTTCCCCTGATCATGGTCACTCTAGCAAGCCTTGGAGACTCCTAAGTGAAACACTAAGCAGGGACATGACATAAGGCCCCCAGGGCTACTGGACTGATGGGTCCCCTGAGCTGGGATTTCTATACTGAGCAAGTATCTCAAAGGTAAAAATTCATCCGGTTACACTTGTGGAAACCACAATGCATAAAACCAGAAGCACCGGAGAGGAATATGGCCCAATCCTAATACAGTTTGTGTTATGAGAAGCAGTAGAATGATGAACAGAGTTACACAGTTCCAGGTTCTGCTCTTAGAGCGTTACAAGAAATTACTCAGTATTCATTCTGACTCAGAGAAGTAGGTCCCACAACACTAACAGGTTAACAAGGAGGAAACTGAGGCACAGGACGTTGGGCACCATGGATTTAGCCCAGGCTGACTGACCTACAACCCATGCTTTTCTCCCCTGTGCTGTGTTACCGCCACCCCACGCCCTCAGGTGATATCTGTTTGCATCATCTTCACAACTGGTTTCCCACACTTATGTGATGATTTTCAGGAAAGTTGTAAACAAAACTGCTTGTCCTTCCCTGAAAGTTCATCATCTCTTCCCTTTCGTAAAAAGCATGCCTCAGTTTTTTTTTTCTCTGCGTCATTCGTTTTTAATTACACCTCCCCTTGTTCTATTGAAAGCAAATTGTGAGAAAATGACAAAAATGCGGGCTGAGAGTTGTCAGGATTCCTTCCTATCGCTCGGCTGTGCACGTGCCCCGTTCTCATGACTCCTTCTGCCAGCGCAGGCCCCTCCTAATGAACAGGCAGCTGAGCTCCCCATTTCAGGCTGACTGTGGGGGAAGGCCTGCCCCACACCCTGGCTTGGCTGGTTCCCGGGGCTGTGGTCTCCCCCACTCACCCTCCTTCTCACTAGGCCACATGTCTCCTGGCCCAGGCCTGGACCTGCTGGCCATCCTGCATGTCTGAAGGTCCCCAGCTCAGGGAGAGACCGTGATGTTCCCTGAAACACCCTCACCCTTGCCAGTGGGTATCAAATGGCCTCCGTGGACTCAGGAAGCAGAGGCTCTGCACCGGTTCCCTCTCACAAGGGAAGTCACTGTGTGGATGGCGTCACTCACAGATACCACAGTTTTAGGGGGAAAGGAGACCTTCTTTCCACTTTCCACTTACTACTTCCATCTCCTTGAAAGCAGGTAGTGTCACCTGCTACCCTCCCTCTCGCCCCCGGGTGTGCCATCAGGATGTTTCCCCAGTGTAACTAACTTGGTGCTTTACCAATGGGACCTCAGAGAAGCGGGACCTGAGAGAGTTCCTTAGTCCCTGACACTTAGGCCTGCAGGCATGCAGGATCTGATACAGCACAGAGACCATCCTGAGAGGACCAGGCGTTTCTGTGTCCGCACCAGGAAGCAGGAACTGGGATGTTAACTCTAACCCCACCTGACATGTCACTGTTAACCTCTTTGTCTTCAGTTTTCCCATCCTCAGCAAACTGAGGATAAAATACCCACTTCTACATTTCCCGGATTGTGGTCAGAATGAAATTTATGTGACATTGGAAGAGAGAAGACAGCATCTGGAGAGGTTTTTAGTTTCTCAGAAGGAATACAGACAGACATGTCTTTGGTGGCCATGATCTTGTAGGACTTACTGTATTTCTGCAGCTGCTTGGCCAGGGAGTAGGCAGTACATTCGGATATAAGGAATTTCTCCTTGAGGTCTCGGAAGTCCTGCTTGCTTTTTTCCAGCTGGGATTGAAGCTCCTGGTTGATTTCCAGGAGGCTGATTTCTGCCCCTGGATCAGACAGAGGGCCAAGAGGTGCTGCCATGGTGACGTGTGGCCGAGGAGGTAGAGCTGGGGACTGAGGAGAAGAAACCCAAACACAGGATGGTTAAAAACCAGTGAAATCAAGTAGGTTTCATCAGGACTGAGGGGTGAGGATACAGGAAGTCTTTACTTACTGTTGGGAACAATTTGAACAACACCCCACAGCACCTGAGATTCAGGAACCACAAAACCAAGGTTCAAGATGCCACAGCTGAGAGCTGAAGGCACTGCCCCTAGCTCACACTCCAAACGGAATGACAGAGGGAGCACTCAGAATGCCAGGTAACGGTCTGCACTTGAAATAACAGAGTTGGAACGTCCGAGATGACATGGAACCTGGGGAGCTGCTGCCTTCCAGTTGCCAAGGCCGTGCTGATACACAAGACTGCCCGGTCCCCCCGAAGGTCCCCACTGATGGGAACCACCCCTCACTGGCCACTCTCAGTTGCTGTGTACCCTTGTGCTGATACCACAGTTCCCATCTCTTTCTAAAAAATTATCTCAGCATAGTTCTGATTGTTCATTCTTGTGTGTGTATAAATCACCAAGGCAGAAATAGTTTCCCAAGTAGTTTACTGTTTTGTTCATCTTCATTTATTTGAGAGAGAGAATGGGGGGTGGGTAGAGGGAGAGAGTGGGACAAGGCGCTCAATCTGACCATCCGTGAGATCATGACCCTAGCCTAAACCAAGAGTCAGATGCTCAACCAACTGAACTGCTCAGGCACCCCTCCCAACGGGTTTTCTTAGGGCTGTCATGAACTCATCCCACTTGCCTTTAAGGGCAAACAGATCTTAAGGCTTTTATAATAAGGGATAGATTCCAATGTCTTAGACTGTCATGATGTTCTTCCCTGTGTCTTTTAGTGTTTTATTTTTTCCTCTGTGCGTTAAAAACACAAGAGAAGCATGCTAGCACTTTCGTTATCTTTGTTTCCTTTGTATTTGACAAGCTTTTAAATTTATTTGGATCTTCCTCCATTTACAATATGTAGTAAAGGAAACTTTCTTTACAGCAAAACACACACACACACACACACACACACACCCCAAAACACAGGGGAAAAACCAAAGTTAATTTATGCAATTGATTATGAAACTGTTTTCTATTCTAACTCTCTCAGTATTCTTCTTCCTGCATCTATGTGTTATGTAGTCTTCTTTTCCCCTTATGTTCACATATATTTTCAATTTTCTTAGCTATATACCTAGGAGTGGAATTGCTAGATCATATGTAACCCTATATTTAACTTTTTCAGAAACTACCAAACTCTTTTTCAAAGGAAAGCAACTACACCATTTGACATTCCCACCAGGAAGGTGTAAGAATTCCATTTCTCTACAATCTTCCCAACGCATACATTATCTTTTTTTTTTTTTTTAAGTCATACTAGTGGGGGGAAGAGGGATCACACTGTGCTTTAGATTTGTATTTTCCTAATGACTAATGTTATTGAGCACCTTTTCAAGTATTTGTTGTTAGATTGGTCTTATCCTTTAGAGAGAGTCGACTCAAACTCTTCTTCCCATTTTTTTAATTGGCTGTCTTTTACTGCTTAGTTGTATCGTTTTTTTTTTAATTTATTCTAGATAGCAGACCTCCATCAGATATACAATTTGCAAATTTCTCCCATTCCATGCATTGTCTTTTCACTTCCTTGATAGTGTCCTCTGAAACAAAAAGCTTGTAATTTTGATGAAATCCAGCTTATCTATTTATTCTTGGAGTTGCTTGTCCATTAAAGAAACTGGCTTCTAGCCCCAAATCGTGAAGATTTCTAACTACATATTCCTTAAAACATGGCTTTTGAATGAGAACTTTCCTGGGTTGTAGTGGGGGTGGACATTATTTAATAATGGCTCTGTGTGTTGATTGATATTTCTCTCAATTGATATTCATGTGCCTGTTTTCTCTCCTATGGAGCATGCCATGACCTATACCAGAGATTTTGGAAATGATATCTATCAATATTCCAGCTTTGATTCAGGGGAGAGTCCTGCTTATAGAGTTGAGCTGGTCTGAACCTCACCCACAGTTTCACAAATTGCTCAGGGCTTTTAGAGGTAAGTAGTTGATTATCTTTCTGAGGAACACTTGTCCAGGAGTCCAGATCTTTCTAGGTCTAGAATGGACTTTCTCAGACCCCTCCAGACCAAGAAGACTGCAGGAGTTGGACCTAGTCAAGACTTTCATCTCCGGTCTTAATGGAAAGTAGACATGCTTCAGGGTATTGGGAAAGTTGTTCAATACAAATTCGTTCCTCTCCAATTTTCTATTATATATATGATTTCTCTCTAGAAAAGGTGAAATTTTAGAACAACTTGTCTATTCCTTGCCAATTGTCTGTCTGTGCTTTTAAAGATGTATAAAGGAGAATTCAAGGTCAATACATTCTTAGCAAAAAGTACAGTTCATGTAAACTTCCGGGTGATCGTAAAGAATCCAATGAACTATCTTATTATTAAGATGCTATCATTTTCCTGATGAGAAAAGAAAAAAAAAAAAAAAACAAGAACTCAAGAAGATTACAAACCTCCCCAAGGCCACATATCTAGTGAAGAGAGGAGGGTGCATTAGAAACCATTTCTGGGGGCACCATCCAACTCTTGATCTCAGTTCAGGTCTTCATCTTAGGGTTGCGAATCGGAGCCCTGTGTCGGGGTCCACTAAAAAAAAAAAGAAAAGAAAAAGAAAGAAACCAATCTCGCAGATATCCTATTGGGTTTTCATATGCTTATTAATCATTTGGATATCTTCTTTTGGGATGGGCTTTTTAAAATATTTCTGCTCATTAATACACTAGGTTGTTTCTCATTTTCTTTGTGATTTATAAGAGTTCTTGACATATTTTGGATGAGTGTTTAGTCACATACATACATTGAAAATAATCATTTCTGGGCTGTAGATGGCCTTTGCATTTTAAAGAATGGATGCCAGGATCATGACGTGAGCTGAAAGCAGACGCTTAACCGACTAAGCCACCCAGGCGTCCCTTCATATACATTTTTAAATTGGTTTGTCATTTTCTTCACAAATATCTACAGCAATATTTACCAAAATAATGTTACTTTGTTATCCTAACAGAACTGAGTCTTGCAATCAATGAACATGCTACCTATTTCTCTGTTTACTAGTCTTCTTCAATTTCTCACAGCAGTAGTTTTTAGGGGTCTTGGGTCTGCTTCATTTTTATATATTCATAAGCATTTAATAATTTTGGATGCTAATCTCTATTGCGTTTTACTGAATTTCATTTTCTCACTACTAATTGTCCCTGCAGAGAGGTACAATAGATTGTGAAATCAACTTACTTAAGGTATAATTTGGGTACAATAGACTGCATGGCTTTAAAGCATACAGTTATTTTTTTAAAATAATTTTTTATTGTTATGTTAATCACCATACATTACATCATTAGTTTTTGATGTAGTGTTCCATGATTCACTGTTTGTGCATAACACCCAGTGCTCCATGCAGAATGTGTCCTCTTTAATACCCTTCACCAGGCTAACCCATCCCCCACCCTCTCCCCTCTAGAACCCTCAGTTTGTTTTTCAGAGTCCATCCTCTCTAATGGTTCGTCTCCCCCTCCAACTTACTCCCCTTCATTCTTCCCCTCCTGCTATCTTCTTTTTTTTTTCTTAACATATATTGCATTAATTTTTTCAGAAGTATAGATCCGTGATTCATCAGTCTTGTACAATTCACAGCGCTCACCATAGCACATACCCTCCCCAATGTCTATCACCCAGCCATCCAATGCCTCCCACCCCCCACCACTCCAGCAACCCTCAGTTTTTTTCCTGAGATTAAGAATTCCTCATATCAGTGAGGTCATATGAAACTTCTGTTACAGTCAAGATACAGGGCATTTCCACTACCTCACAACTTCCCTTGTGCCCCTTTGCGGTCCATCACTGCCTCCAGCCTCACACCCAGGGAACCAACGATACTAGAGATCATTGCAGTTTTAACAACTTCATATAACTGGAAATACATATATATATCCTCTTTTATATCTGCTTTCTATCATACAGTGCAGTGCAATGATTTTAAAATTTATCCATATTCCAGGGCACCTGCGTGGCTCTGTCAGTTAAGCGTCTGCCTTCAGCTCAGGTCTTAATCTCAGCGTCTTGGGATCAAGCCCCGTGTGGGGTTCTCTGCTCCCCACGGAGCCTGCTTCCCCCCCTCTGTCTGCCACCCCCCCACTTGTGCTCTCTCACTCTATCAAATAAAGAAATAAAATCTTGAAAAAAATAAATTCATCCATATTCCTACATGCACCAATACTTCATGACATTTTTATTGCTGGGTAGGATTTCAAGTGTTTCGTCTCTGTTTATACATTCATCTGTCACTGGACTTTTGTGTCACTTCCAGTTTGGGGCAGTCATAATTGGGGCATAATAATAAAGCTATTACACACATTCATATGCTGATAATTCTGTAGACATATTGTGTAAATACCTAGGAATGGAATGACTATCCATAGGATTTGTATTTGTTTAATCTTATAAGTAACTGGAAGTCAGCTTTTCAAAGTGGTTGTACTATTTTTCATTCCCACAGCTATATGAGACATCCAGGTGTTTTATGTGAGATTTCAGACTTTCTGACTTTAGCCATACCAACAGATATGCAATGATACCTCATTGCAGTACTGACTTTTTACCCTCATGACCAATGCATTGTGCATCTTTTCATGTGCTAATGAACCATTCCCATATCTTGTTTCCTGAAGTTTCTATTCAAATCTTTTGACCAATTATTGTATTGTGTTCATTATCTTATCAGACTATATGATATCTAATTCTAGAGAATGGTCCTTTGTAGGACATAAACATACTTCTATACTGTGGCTTCCCTTTATGTTCTCTTAAGGTTGTCTTTCTTCGAGAGTTACATATAGAAAGATAAAGATAGATCAATTCATTTTCATATCCAAAGAAATAATTCATTGCCTACTTTAAGCTTGCAAAAACATACGGTTGAACTTTTTGGAAAATATAAAATCATTTATTGAATGTCAGGGTATGAAATTTTTTGTTTTTGTAATTTAAACTGTTTCAACGGGCATATTGAGATATAATTTCCAAGCAAGAATGTGTATATAATTAAAGTCTAAAGTTTAGTCCGTTTGAACATATATATGCATCACCCACACAGTGGATATATCTATCACCCCAGAAAGTTTCCTTGTGCTCCGGCCAAGTCCTCCCTCACATTCCCACCTCAGGAAACCACTGATTGGCTTTCAGTTACAATAGAATTATTTCCATTTCCTAAGGTGTTATATTTTGAAATCATATGCTATGGACATTATTTTGCTTTGATGTTTTTTTTGCTCAGAAAAATTATCTGAGCAAAAAATAAAATCTTTACCAATTTTGTTATGTATGTGAAGAGATTACTCTGCTAAACCAAGTAGTATTCCTTGGACTGGATATGCCACAACTTCTTTTGGTCATTTACCTGTGAATGGATTAGAATGGCAATTAAAAATAGAGTTTCTATCAATAGATTTTTATGAATATATCACTCTTTTTTTTCATTTGAATGGAATGGTGGTGGCCTATGCCAGGGGGTTTGGTAGAGAGGTTTAATATTTTGAAGCAGGTCGCCGCTGTTGGGGTGCTTGGGTTGCTGAGTCGGTGAAGTGTCTGACATTGATTTTGGCTCAGGTCATGATCTCCTTGGTGATGAGATGAAGCCCCAAATAGGGCTCCATGCTCAGTGGGGAATCCCCTTGAGATTCTCTCCCTCTGCCCCTCCCTCTGCCCCTCACCCCACTCACTTTCACTCCCTCTCACACAAAGAAATCAATCTTGAATAGAAAAAAAAAGATTTCCAAACTATTTCCTAGAGGAGTTGTAGAACTTAACATTCCTCTCAGCAGTGTATGAGAATTTCAGCTCCTACACATCTTTGCCAATACTTGGAATGGAAATTCTTTTCATTTTTGCCATTTTAATTGGCAGATAGTGTTTTAAGTTTGCATTTTGCTAATGACTAATGGTGTAGATCTTGTCATGTTCTTACATGCCTTCCATATATGTTCTCGGCTGAACTGTCTACAAAGCTTTTACCCAAATTATTTTCTTATTTTCTTATTTGAAAGAGAGAGAGAGAGAGCAAGAGCGGGGGTGTGGGGTGGGGTGGGGAGGGCAGAGAGAGGAGAAACACACTCCCCTGTCAGTGGGGAGACTGACAGAGGGGGGCAGGGCTAGATCCCAGGTCCCTGAGATAAAGACCTGAGCCAAAGGCAGCTGCTTCACCAACTGAGCCACCCAGGTACTTTTCTTTTACCCATGTTTAAATTGGATTGTTTGCCTTCTTACTATTGTCTTTGGAGAGTTCTTTCAGTGTTCTATTAGGAGACCTTCATTAGATATGAAATTTATCAATATTTTCTCCCTATGTGTGACTTGACTTTTCATCCTCTCACCAATGTCTTGTGAAGAACAAAAGTTTTAAATTTTAACTAAGTCCAATGTATCCATTTGTTCTTTCATCAATCACAATTTTGGTGTCATATCTAAGAGATCATTGTCCCAGGGCTCCTGGGTGGCTCATTCTGTTGAGTGTCTGCCCTCGATTCAGTTCAGGATCCCAGAGTCCTGGGATCTAGCCCACCATCGGGCTCCTTGCTCAGCGGGGACCCTGCCTCTCCCTCTCCCTCTGCAGCTCCCTTGCTTGTGCTCTCTCTCTGTCAAATAAATAAATAAATCTATCCCTCAGTATTTCATGCTTCATGCTATTATAAATGATATCACTTTTCACATTTCAGTTAGGGATTGCGATCACATAAAGCACAGTTGAGTTTTATATATTGGTGTTATATCTTGATACAATCAAATGCATTTCAGATTCAAGCTAGATCTGGCAGTGACCATATCTTTGGAGATTTAGGTATTTGCCGGGTGAGAAGGACATTTCTCAGCAGCCGAAGAAAAAGGAATAACCCAACCCATATCAAGTCCTGTGGCTGGGCAGATTGTACAGGGTCTAATGGAACAATGCATGTGAAATGTTGTGTATGTTCAGTAATAAACTTTCCTTGAGAGTCACCATTCAGTTGGTAAGGCTGCCAGTTTAGCTTGTGTTTAGCTGCAATACCACAGTGGCAAAATTTAGAGGCCAATGTTCTCTCTTGTTATGTAATTTAGTCTTCAATCATCTATTCCCATCATGATGTACTGCCAGAAGATTTAGATCGCTGTGCAATGAAATATCCATCGAATACCATGAATTGTGCCCCAGTCTGATCCGTCTTATTTCTATGTGATCTATTATAAAGTGACACCGACAGCATTTAAACAACTAATAGTGGCAGACTGAGGGAGTTTGGTTGTCTGACTCAGTTGCCTTAGGAGACAATGGCTCCGACTCCAAATCGGAAGTAGGTGTCCACTCCCATCAGACTGTAAGCCTCGGGTCCTGATTCTGCAACAGAATCTGTAGTCCTTTGTGTCAGCTTCATACCCCCAACAGAGAGGAAATGATCTTTGGTTTAAGTAAAGATTGGTGTGTGTAGCATATTTATGTTAACTCTTTAGGCACTGAACTTAACATCCTGTCAGGTAAGGCTCGCACAGCTGTGTGACTCACAAGGTCACATTCCCAGTGGCTCAGGTGACATGTCTCAAAGAAACCAAAGCATCCACTCAGTATTAGGTGTCTCTCCTAAAGTTCACTCTTGAAGGGCAAAAATGTGGCTCACAAACAGCTTGAAATGTGTTTGATATATGTTTGTCTAATGGTTTTTTAAAGTCCAATTACCCAAATGACTTTCAGGACGGTTTGTTGTTTTTGTTTTTCCCAATGCTCTGCCTTTTTGACAGGACCCACGAGTCAATATACACATAGATTTATTCCAATTTGTTTATAATGAACCAATCATTGTGTACATGACATATAATTCTATACATTCCTTCTTTTACCTGTTTACTTTCAGATGTTGAGATGATGGGAGGTTACTTGCTTCTTCCACTGACATCCTGAATTACAATTCTGCTCTCTGTTAAAAAAAAAAAAAACAAAAAAGGCTGCTTTACCTTGTTATTCAACAAAGTCATCATAGGAGGTGTTTAAATCTGCATTTGGGGGCGCATCATTCCTTTTGAAAGATTTTATTTATTTTGGAGATAGTAAGTGTGAGCTGGGAGAACAGAGAGGAGGGAAAGGTAGAAAGAAACTAAGTAGACCCTGTGCTGAGCATGGAGCCGAATATGGGTCTTGACCCCACTACCACGACATCATGACCCGAGCTAAAACCAAGAGTCAGACCCTTAAGTGCCCGAGCCACTCACGCACCCTTGGTGTTTCTAAGAATAGAAAAGTCATTTTTCGCTCAAGCAAATAGAGGGTAATCTGTGAAGAATGATTGCAGATCATGGACTAACTATTTAGTGTCCAATGAATCCAAAATTTTGCTAGACATGTTTTCCCAAGATTGTGTAAAGTTACTATGAGCCAGCTCACCGGCAACTTCCAAAGCCCCAAACCTTTTTCTCCAAGACCTAGGGCATACTGTCACAAACTCAACCCAGCCCCTTCTTGAACCACATTTCAAGTGATCAGTTTTCTTGCATGACCCAACAGGCAGAGCAACTTTCCAGCTTGTTATGGGCATTAAGGGTGTCCCGTTTCTGTTACCAATGGAAGTAAGTGGTTTGCTTCGTTATTTGGCATCTAGAGCCATGATTAGGGTGAAGTTTGTCTCCCCAGAAGTCATTAGGTGCTATTAAATGCAGTAACTTTCCTCCCACTACACTACACTTGACCCCACTCATGTATAATATTCCCTAAAACTTCACTTTCTGAGTAGATCGTTACTCTTTTTATTCAAGGCCCACCCAGGCAGCATTATTAAGATTATTATTAAAATCATGTGGCTTCAGATGCAAGGGTCCCCTACCCTGGCCCTTCCTGACCTTAGGGCACAACTATCTGCAGTAAGAATGGACAACTCCAACCCTTATCCAAACATCACTGATCCCTCTCAGTACACACTTTCTTGGAGGACACCTACAGTGTGGGTAGCTCCAAGTCGGAGCTAGGTGTCTGGGCTCATGGTCACATCCTCCTCCTCTTGGAACCGGTGCTTCCCAGCAGTATAAACCACCACAATCCATCTTCTGGGGCTCCTCGGCAGATGCACAGGTTCACCATGGACGAAGTTACTCTTCCAACCTCTTTGCCTAGCTCAGGCTGCTCCTTGCAGAGTTGGATGCTGCTGTATACATTCCTCAGTTTCCCTGGATTTTTCTGAAATCAACTTGTCCTTATTTTTACCTCCTTTGGCAACCACCTGCTCCACCATTGTCTTGTCCTTCCTAGGGTTATTCTCATCCTCCAAACCTGCTGATTTTCTATCTTCCATCTGCTCCCTCCGTTCTCCGTTTTCAGTGTGGGCTCAGCTCAGGATCCTGCAGGAGACACACAGGGAAGGGACCAAGTCAGGTCTCAGCTGCAGTCCCCAGGGCTGCTTAACAGGCACCTCAGACCCTCCTGCACTCACAGAAACTGAGCAGGAAGGCACTTTGGAGAATTTGAATAACAACCTCACCATACAGGAGAGGAAGCTGAGGCCCAGAGACGTGAAGAGATTTTCCCAAACACCTTCAACACCTAGTGGCAACGGTGCCCCCACACAGGCCTTGGCTGCAAGCTTCCCTGTGGAGGCTCCGGAACACACCCTCGAGAACCCCACATTTGAAATTCAGGGAACACTAAAATTAAAAGCTCAGCTTAAAAATAAAAAATTCATTTTCAGGAGACTTTGGATCAAATGTTGGTATCTCCACTGTTAAAAACAAGGCCTTTCTGGGGTGCCTGGGTGACTCAGTCATAAAGCCTCTGCCTTTGGTTCAGGTCAGGATCCGCAGGGTCCTGGGATCGAGTCCTGGATCGGGCTCCTGCTTGGCAGGAAGCCTGTTTCTCCCTCTCCCACTCCCCCTGCTTGTGTTTCCTCTCTCGCTGTGTCTCTCTTGGTCAAATAAATAAATAAAATCTTAAAAAAAAAAGGCCTTTCTGGGGACCAATCTTTTCTCCCAATTATATAATTCTGTTAGTTATATTAGCTTTTCCATCACTGGCTCAGGGATTAGGATCACAGAACACAAAAGTGTTAAATAATACTTACCATAGTCACAAATAAAAGGCACTTCAATGATTATCTATAAAATATCTGACTCCTGTGCTAAAGTTCTTTTTCCTGAGAGCTGGCACTGGGTCTGCCTGCTCACCCCATGTCCCCCGTGCCTCCGAGAGCCTGCCAGGTGAAACATTCAGTAAATACTTGTCAAGCAGATAGATAACAGTTACCAGCAATAATGAGCTTTTACTGATCTCCAGTCCCAACCATCTTTCCATTCAAACCCAATCCCGGTTCTGGGCTGAAGCAATAGAAGCACAGCCTTCAGAAAAGCAGTCCAAGATGTCAATAGCAGCTTCACCACATGTCCCATATGCTTTTGTGGATCATTTAATTATCTCTTTGAGCATATTTATCTCGTGTATGATAGAGAATGTAGAATATAACTTCGAGAAGGCAGCATGGACCACTGGAATGTTAGACGGGAAATGGGGTATCATGCAGCAGACAGGGGTCCCGTCCCTGGGCACCAGCTGCAGAGCTAAAGAACACCTCCATCAGAGTCACTGTGTGCCTCTTAGAATGCCCTGGGGATAAGGCCCCCAAATCTGCATTTCTGACAAAAGCTCCAAGGAGATTCTCATGTATGGAAAAAGCCCGTTTTAAACAAAGAGCCGAGGATGGAGACTCTGAAAGACCCAGTGCTCACACCCTTCACCCAAACTGGCTTTCAGTGGAGAATGGGGACATTTCTGGGAAGGGATCCTACTTGATCTGTGTCCTGCTTCCGTGATTTCGGTTTTTAGGCCCTCCGTTTGCCTGTAGGTTTCCTCCTCTGCTCTAATTGCTGGGGAATGTCAGCCCTCATGGGGGTCATTTCTTTATGAAGACCTCTGTCATTTATTCTCCTCCTGGACAAGGGACAGCGGAGATCAGGTCTGGGGTTCCACAGTTCTAGCATTCCTCCTAAGCCACCTGGCTGAGCTGAAAGCATCATGACAGATCGAAATGAGGTCAGAGAAGAGATTCCCAGAGGAGTGAGATGCTGAGGGCAGGCCCTCTTCGGAGAGAGAACCACTACAAGGTCACTATCAGACCTGTTCAGGTGGGGGACGACTTACTGACCCATTCCGTGAGCAGAGAACCCACCCTCGTCATTCCAAACTCCTGAGCCAAAGGACTGCAAGATAACACATGTTGGTTGCTTTAAACCACTGCTTTTCTAATTGTTAATATGCATCAATAGAGAACTAGTTCAGATGCTTATCTCTACTTCCCCGGGTTTTTAATGTTTAGAAACATGTATGCTAATCTCTACCAAGGAAAAAATTTTGAGACTGCACTGGGAGGGCGGGTAGGCGGGTGGGGGCGGAGCCACGTCCAGAAGTAGAATAGTGGAGGCAGTGGAAGCTCTGGCAGCTCAGGACTGAGAGCAAGTCAGAATTACCCTGATGCTTCAGAGGCTCTTCAGTTTCTCCTCTCTCATTCAGTCTGCAGTCTCAGTTCATTTGAGGAGCAACACTGGTGTTACCGCGGTGGCATTTAATAAAGAACTTGGTCCTGTACAGAAACTCATCATGGACAAGATTAGAGAATACAGAACTAAGCTACAGGCATCTGCAGGACCCATTGATACTGGCCCAGAGCACCAGCAAGACCTAGGGAGGGAGCTTCTGAAGCTTAAATACACATATGGTAAAACAGACATGAATACGTTCCCAGAATTCACATTTGAAAATCCTAAATTTGAAGTCATCGAGAAGCCCCAGTCCTGGAAAACCCATGTAAAATTTATTTGGAAATTTCACCTAGATTAGTTGTACAACTGGATCAGAATAAACAGTTCTCAACTGTCAAATGTTCTTTTGAATTCTGATTCCAAATAAATTATTTGGTGATGTTGGATGTAGAAAAAAAAAACACAAAAACCCAATAACCACAGTAAACCTCTGTTCCTCACCTTCACGTGATGTTTGTTAGCCCTTGTCACATGAAGGATGCCGTGAAGGGCATTTCCTATCTACAATAGGTTCTTTCTAACACCCTCTTCCTGAGACCATGAGGTGTGTTCTTTCTGGCCGCAAGGAAAAAAAACCCCAACTTACTTCATGGGAGGTGTGTTCCTATTGATTTAGCTTAAGGGAATTACCGTCAGCTAAGGTTATGCTAGGTCTCAGGGTTCAATTTTTCACTCATGTGTGGTGGCGGATTTCCCAAAAATGACGTACTTTTTCAAGGTAAGATTGCCCCCTGTACTTCATCTTTTCTTATCCCTGCTGTCTTTCTAACTATGGGAAATTGTATAAAACAAAATAGTGATATAAAACAATATACACAACATACACAAAACAATAGTGTATAAAACAAAAACAAGATAGACAGGGTTTGGGATTTAAGAAGAGCTGTTGGGGCACCTGGGTGCCTTAGTCGGTTAAGCATCTTCCTTCAGCTCAGGTCATGATCCCAGAGTCCTGGGATCCAGCCCCACATTGGGTTCCCTGCTCGGTAGGAAGCCTGCTTCTTCCCCACCCTCTGCTGCTCCCCCTGCTTGTGTTCTCTCTCTGTGTCTCTGTCAAATAAGTAAGTAAAATCTTAAAAAAGATAATGAGAGCTGTTATAATCCTGAACTTCTGGGGAATTGATGACAAGGACCCCAGGGTAGCAGGGAACAATGGCTTTGGGCTTTTGGAGTTGCAAATGGGCATGTGCCAAAGAACAATACATGGTTTTGGGAGATACCTTAGCAACAATTTTGGCCATAATGGCCACAAAATCCATCATCCACCAGTCACTCTGTACACAGGTTATCCAGGTTTAATTTTGCCGAATGGCAACTATTTCAAGAAAGACCAGATAATTGCATAAGAGCACATCCAACAAATATGGGGATGATGTAAAAGGTTGCATTGCCAAATCAGGCCCCACTAATCATAAGTCTTACCCAGGATCAAGTTTTACTCACATTTTCAAAGGGAAATTGTGAGGTACCTGCAAAGCAACTGAGACCACTAACACTAACTGCAAGAACCGAATTCCCACATGAGGACATGCTCTGACCCAGGCAAAACATACATGGTCTCTAAATGTTGTGTGAGGTTACCACACAAAGTGGAACTCTTTGGGTTGATTTCCCACGGCTATGCTTACATAGCTGATGTGACTTTTTCTAGCGAATAAGGCCATATTAATCCACAGATTCTTAGTTTGTTTCCCTAAATAGTTCTATACACACCAAATCACCCTCCTGAAAGCATGCCAGGGACGGGCCTTCCCAACATTCACCACCATTTGGGTGTTCACCAACAGATTCCTCACGAGATGTTTACAAGGAAAATTGACCAGGACACTTTCTTCCCTCCCTCCTTCCCCCTTTCTTTTTTGTCTGTCTTTCTTTTTCTTTCTTTCTCTCTCTTTCTTTACGTTCTTTCTTTTCTTTCTTTCTTTCTTTCTTTCTTTCCTTCCTTCCTTCCTTCTTTCTTTTCTTTCTTTCTTTTTCTTTCTTTCTTTCCTTCCTTCCTTCCTTCCTTCCTTCCTTTCCTTCCTTCCTTCCTTCTTTCTTTTCTTTCTTTCTTCTTCCTTCCTTTCTTTCTTTTCCTTCTTTCCTTCTTTTTTTTTCCTTCCTTTCTTCTTTCTTTCTTTCTTATTTCCAGGCCAGATCCACTGAAGGGAAATGACCAAATGAAAGAACACAGTTTCCCTTCTTTTCCACACATTCTTTAGGTGGAGCTTGCAAATCAGCAAGAATCCAATAATTTCCCTAGGAAAATATATGCAGGGAAGGACAAGTTCCTCCATTACCCTTCAAGGTCTTCCAGCTTAACTAAGAATTAAGTTTACCTGAGATATTGAATATGCATGAAGAACTGATATTGAAATTCAGAACTTTAAAGAAATAGAAAGTATTAAGGCAGACATTTTTTATACATTTTAGACAAGGAGACAATACATTTCCGAGGGACGTTTGGGAGCTCTAATTTGGAGTGAGTCCTATGCAGAATTCAGTCCCTCTGCTTTAAAGGCCTTGGTGAGAAGGATGTCTTTTTACTTCTTAGTACAGGGGGTGCCTTTTTCATAGGGGAGATGGGTTTCCTGCTTTCAGGGAGACAGAGGAGGGTTTGAGGTCCTTGCACCAGTTGCTATTCAAATAGCTACAATTCAAAATAATCAATATGCCATTGTGGTACATATTGGGCAATCTGACCTTGGCCCCTATGGGTACCACGGTTTCTCTTAGCCTTGCTCATTACTCAGTACCTCTTTCAGAGAGAAAGCTAAACATATTATTCTTAGAAATACCAAGGGGCATCCAGGTGGCTACGTCGGATAAGCATCTGACTCTTGATTTTGGCTCAGGTCATGATCTCAGGGTCGTGGGAACCCCACGTTTGGGCTCTATGCTCAATGCAGAATCTCCTTGGGATTCTTTCTCCCTCTCCCTCTGCCCGTAATCCCTGCTCTAAATAAATAAATAAATAAATAAATAAATAAATAAATAAATAAATAAAATCTTTAAAAAAAATAAAAAATAAATACCATGATCTTACCTGAAACTAATGTAACGCTGTATGTTAAGTATTCCAGAAATTTTTTAAAATTATTTTAAGGGTCACCTGGGTGGCTCAATTGGTTAAGTGTCAGTCTTTGGCTCAGGTCAGGATCCCAGGGTCCTGGGATAAGCCCCATGTCCAGCTCCCTGCTCAGGGGTGAGTCGGCTTCTCTCTCTCTCTCCCCCTCCCTCCACCACTCTGCTCTCCCAATCGCTCTCTCTCAAAGAAGTAAATAAAATAGTTTTTAAAAAGCAATATAATGGTCCTCTCTGGAATCAATGCACTGATAATTATGCTTTCTTTTTGCTGACTCCCAGTCCCCCCATTTCTCTTTATTACCTGTCTGACCTACGTCCTTCCCCCAGTGATAGAGCCCTCTCAGGTGCACTGCTTAACCTGGAGGTGGGGCCAAAGAGAAGTGCACACATGGCTAGAATGGGCTGCCTTCAGAGTCAGTCATAACGAAACTACAGGCAGTTAGAAACGAGCCTAAAGTACCATTAGGAATAAGCACTGTGATATTTAGTGGTATGGATTTTAGGTTTGCTATTGATATCAACTTCCTTGTACAAATATGGTTAGAATCAAACATGACAGCAGGGCATCAGACAAAATGAAAGAAAACTGTGTCAAGTGTGAAGGTACTAAGTTACCAAAGTTACTCTCAGTTGTAAATTGCTTTGTCCCTCAGCCCCTCATTTCCACCTGCAGAACCTAGAAGACGTTCAACAGAGTCTCCACTTGCCATCAGATTCAATCTGGGGACACAATAATTTAAACTGTTAACCCAAACTTTCCATTTTTTCCTAATGTGTGTTGAATACCAGGTATTTCGATTGCCCATTCTCATTTTCAGTGAGGCCGCAGTGAGGACAGAGACTAATGTGGTGCATCCAGGTACTATTCTGTGTTTTGGTCTACTCTGTACTCCGTGTATCAACTTTTGTCTGCCAGTGGACCTCTGGCCAAACACGGGAAACCCAACAAATACTAAAAGTATAGAATCTCTGGGTTGATCTGAGGAAATATCAAGCAACTTTTAGGATTCTCTAAGGCGCAGAATGGCTCTTGACCTGCAAGTACTACTAAGGGAGCTGCCCCATCCTTTCCTTAGGGGGAGTAATTCCAGATTCCTGACGCATGCACCTGTATATTTTTTATTTATTATTATTATTTTTTTTAATTTCAGCTAGGCTCCATGACCAACGTGGAGCTCTAACGCATGACCTTGAGATGAAGAGTTGCACGCTCTACCAACTGAGGCAGCATGGGTCCCCCGAGCACCTTTGATGCAGGCACACACCATGATTTTCATGTTGGAAAAAATAGGGCAAACTCCGGGAAATGTCTTCAATCTGCTCCACTCCTTCTGGGTATGTTTCCTGAGTTCCAATTGTGTGGGAGTCCTCTTTCCCACCCACCCACAGAAGACCCTCTCGGATCCCAACCCAGATCCCCTGGGATCCCTGGGGTCCTTTCTGTGTTAGCCTCTCCTGCTCTCAGTGTGTTTGTGCTTCTAAAGACACCTGTGAGCAGGACTGCCCTGGGGCTCCAGGAGCTACTTTTTACCCCTTCCCAGAGAACGGGGAGTACAAGCCATATATGACTCCAGCCCCATGTATCTCCCCTCCCCAAAGGCACTCAGCCTTTCACTAACAGGTGCAGCAGGGTCAAATCTCCATTCCTGGCCCAGGGGAGACTAACTCTGAAACAAAGGTGTCCCCCAGGCTCTCCTGTACCTGTCAGGACAAAGCTCCCCCACTGCCGTTGCAGGAAATCACACCTTACACAGCAATGAACTCAAAATGGTCACAGATCTAAGTATAAGAGCCAAAACTATTGTGCAAGAGGACTACATGGGAGAAAATGGTCAGGAATTCACAGTAAGCAAAGAGTTCTAAGTCACTACGGCAAGAGCATGATACGTAAGAGAAAATTGAAGATGGAGAAGTTTTTTGCATCAAACTTTGCCACTGAGAAAAGGAACAGAGAAGCCACTGATTAGGAGGAAATATTTGTGGATTAAATACCCAGTGAGGACTCACATTCACGAGAGACAAGAGGACTTTGAACTCACTCAATGGGCCGAAGCAACACACTCGTTTAAGCCAGTATAAGAGTTGAATACACATGTACCAAAGGAGACACATAAAAAGGTAATCAAGGTTATTAGTAATATGTTATTAGTGCTCAAGGAAATGCAAGGACAACCACGTACCATTTTACATCAACTAGTGCGCTTCTGTTCCAAAGACGATACCAAGTGTTGCTGAGGATGTGGAGAAACTGGACCCTCCTATATTGCTGGTGGCAACGTAAAATATAAGAGCCCCTGCGGAAGCCACTTTGAGAGTTCTTAAGAGTTCAGCACAAGCTTGCCATAGGACCCAGCCATTCCACAACTAGGAATCTATCTGAGAGAAGTAAAAGCATATGTCTGCTCAAGTCTCGCTCAGAAATGTTCCAGGCAGCGTTATTGAAGGTGACCTTCGCACATCAGTGGGTCCTGGGACCCCCAGGCAAACACTGCCTGGTGAGGGGCCACATCCTGGAGTCTCAGCAGGTGGTGGCTCAGAGCCTGGTTTCTGACCTCCCAGCTGGACTCAGGGATTCAGTGCCTGTGCCTTCAGCCTCAGGCCCCGGCAGTTCCCCTGGAATCCCCCAGGTGGCAGACTACTTAAGGGAACAGACCTTCAGGTTGCCCAAGGACACCAGGGGGAAGCAGGCAAAGACAGGGGCAGTAGCTGGCTGGAGATACCTAGAGGAAGTCAGGGCTGCAGGACCCACGGAAGCCGCTGGCAAGATCTGGATGGATCTTAAGTAGGTTTGGTCCCCTGGGTGGGCTCTAGCCACGAACCTTTAGGTTAACATCCAAAGGTTCCCTTTGATGCTCCCTCCTGCACTGGCACTGAGGCTCCCCCCAGTCCCCCCGCTCAGCATAGGGAAAAGAGCCTGTGCTGCTATTCACCTTCTTCTGAGTCTAAATGGAACACTTTGGGCTGGGTTTAGGGGAATCTGCCCTTTTCTGGCCCTCTATGTAGGGCCAGCTCCTGGGTGCTGAACCATTCCTGCGGGGGCCTAGAAGAGGCACTCTGGTCCTTCACATTGGAGCTGGGCTTGCAAAGAAGGGTTCCTGCTAATCCATATTTCCCTGGCCCTGGCTGAGCATCCTGGTCCAAGATCAGGGGCTGCAGTGACCTAAAATAGGGAACCTCCTATATGTCACTGCTCCTCTCTGGGAAAGTCCAAAGAAGGCCCATGGTAGTGGTGGGGGGAGGGGAGGGCATAGAAACCTACACTCTGTCAAAACATCGTCCACAGTGAAGATTTTAAAAAAATGTTAGAGGACAGATCTCATATTATGTAGTCGGTGGTGCAGTAACAGCTCTGCGTGGTGACAGAGGGTAGCTACACTAGTAGTCAGCCTAACATAATTTATAGAGTCGTCCAATCCCTGTGTTGCCAGGTGAAACTGATGCCACACGGGAATCCGTTATGAATCAATGTTTAAAAGACCTGAAGGTGAGGGGAAAACTTACTCTCCTAGTTCTCCTTGCTCAGCTCAGGCTGCTCCTTGCAGAGTTGGATGCTGCTGTATGCATTCCTCAGGTTCCCCTGAGTTTCCTGGACTCAACTTGTCCTTAATCTTACCTCCTTTGGCAATCACCTGCTCCACCATTGCCTTGTCCTTCCTTGGGTTATGCTCATCCTCCAAATCTGCTGATTTTCTGTCTCCCAAATGCTCCCTCTGTTCTCTGTTTTCAGTGTGGTCTCAGATCAGGCTCCTGAAAAGGACACACAGTGAAGGGACCAAGTCAGGTCTCAGCTGCAGTCCCTAGGGCTGCTTAAAAGGCACCGCAGACCCACATGCACTCACAGAAACTGAGCAGGAAGGGACCGTGGAGGATTTGAATAACAACCTTATCTTACACATGAGGAAAGTGAGGCCCAGAGAGAAGAAGAGATTTTCCCAAACTCCTTCAACAGTTGATGGCAGTACGGCCGCCACACAGGCCTTGGCTGCGAGCTTCCCTGTCGAGGATCCTAACATATCCTCCGGGAACCCACATCTGAATGTCAGGGGACAGTGGTCAATCCGTATTCCCACTGTTCAAACAACAATGTCCAGAAGGACTTTTCCTGGGAATACTCTTGTTCACAATTGTACAGTCCCACTTGTATACTCAGTTGGTTTACACTCCTGGTTGAACTTCAGTCCACTCTCAAGATGGGAGAGCAGACAGGCCCCGGGCTGGAGCTGCACCGGGGTTAGGGGTGTCTTTTCTTTTTATGTCTCATAGATTATGGGTCACAGCCAGGGTGGTCTCCAACTGAAGATGTTTCCAATCATCTAAGGGACTCAGCCTACTGGTTGATAGGGGGAGATTTGGGCCCTAACAAAGGTCTTCCTGGAACTGTCAAGGCCATCTTCCCCTACTGGGGGATGGAAACCGCAATGTAAATATATTATAAGGAAGCCATACGTTATTGTAGGACACACGCTGGAAAGGAGAGCACATGCTCTGCCCCTGCTGGTCTGGATCTGACAGTCCAGCAGGTGGGAAACCACGAAAGCACTGTGTACCACCCTCCTTGCCTCCAGCTCAGATCTAGCTGCCTACTCTACCAATTTAACACCTGGGACAACCCATGCAGGAACAATTCCTTTTGACCCATTTTGAAATGGGAAATGGAGCCACAGGAAATTCAAGATACTTAGTCCAAGTCTCAGTTTCCCACTCAGGTTTGCAGCTACAGCTTGGGAGACCAGAGGGCTCTCTTTCCTTGTTCTCTGTTTTAGGGATTTCCAGGGACAAAGAACAATCCCAGCCTCCGATGCCCTGAACTGCTCTGGCACTCCCAGCCGGACTGTTTTGTTTCCATGATTGAAATAAATAATCTTACATGTAGAATATCAACCTCAGACAAGATTGCTTTGAGACCTTGATGAAATGAGACAAAACAAGGCTACTCACAATACTGTTCAGACCGACATTCAAACATCGACCTCCCTCCCTAAGGAAACGCCTATGACTTCTTTACCACAATCACAGAATTGTCAGTGCTGCCAGTGTTCAATATAGAACAAACCCTGCCTCTTCCCATCCTTTCCCACATCTCACAACTAAAGCCCGTATCCTATAAGCGATCCTCTCACTGAGACCTTGGCGTGTGTTCTTTTTGGCTGTGAGGAATAAAAAAGCCAATTCCTTTAAACTGGCTTAGAGGAATTGACACCAACTTTCCAGGAACGAACAGGTGTAAAAACCCATTCTCAGGAAGAAAGGTCATATTGTCTATGAGATACCTAGGCTCTGAAACTCCAGAACTTGTTTTTATCCTAAAAAAAGAAAGAAAAAGAAAAGACTCTTTCTACCAACCCCCTTAGTAACTAACATGAACTTTAGGTTTTCAGGCAGGATCTTCCCACCTCTGATTTAAACTAGGGATTGCTGGGGCACCTGGGAGGCTCAGCCGGTTGAGCGTCTGCTTTGGCTCAGGTCATGATTCCAAAGTCCGGGAATCGAGCCCCACATCGGGCTCCCTGCTCAGCGAGGAGTCTCCTTCTCCCTGTGTCTCCCACCATGCTCTCCTGCTTGCTCTCTCACTCTCTCTCAAATAATTAAATAAAATATTTAAAAAAATAAACAAAAATAAACTAGATATTGCTCTTGATCTCGGGATTGTGAGTTCGAGCCTCACATTGCATGTAGAGATTCCTTAAAAATAAAATCCCTGAAACATTTAAAACATATGGGGCACCTGGGTGGCTCAGTTGGTGAAGCCTTCAACTCTTGGTTTTGGCTCAGGTCATGATCTCAGGGTCCTGAAATTGAACCCCAGGCTCAGTGCAGAGTCCTCTTCAGATTCTCCCCCTTTGCCTCCCCCTCTGCCCCTCCACACCGTTTATAGGCTTGCAGGGGCGTGCTCTCTCGAAAGGAAAGAAAGAAAGAAAGAAGGAAGGAAGGAAGGAAGGAAGGAAGGAAGGAAGGAAGGAAGGAAGGAAGGAAGGAAGGAAGGAAGGAAGAAAGAAAGAAAGAAAACTTTTAAAGCTTAAAAAACAAAAATAAAATAGATACTGAGGATAAGTCAGCGAAGAAGCTAGCTAAAAAAGAATGTTTCGCACAGTATAGCTTAGTAAGGCCTCGGATCACTTATAACCCAGTATTCCCAGCTGGGCTGGAACCTCCAACCTTCAGTTCACAGGGGAGCGAGCTCTCTGATTACCCAGCCAGAGGCGAGCGCGGGTCCTCTCTGGGGGCTCTCTAGCCCTAAGCTGCCACTCTGGACTCTTCGGCCTTGTCTAACTGCATCGGCTCAGAACACATTGAGCCCGAAAATCATGTCACGGTATCCACAACGATGTGGTGTCACTGAATCGGAATCTTGTGTTGCCGACAAAATGACAGGAGTCTCGCATGCCACATTCAGAAGGAAATGCTACATTTCTTGTCATGGAACATGTCATCACCCCCCCCAAACACACACACACTTAAATGTTAGCCTTTGGGAATGTATTTCTTTGGAATCTGTGGCAAAGGACGAGCTCCCAGTTTTGGTGCCCGGCAGTCTCCGCCAAATGCATCCAGGACTTGGCCGGCTCTGTCAGGTCTCCTTTCACATCGGTGCCTGGCCCTGCCCTCCCTCGCTCTTCCCACGACCCTGTGGGGTGTTGATCCCCACGCCTTCCCGCTGCTGAGCGGGACACTCGCCTAACATCTCTTGCTCCGCTCGAAATCCTGTTCCGCACATCTGGCCTTACCAGACACACCTTTTGGGTCTAGCTTCTCCTTTTGTTCTCTTACAGTTTTGGCTCTGATTTCCAGTACAGATCCTTCGCATGATTCTGCGAATCTATTTATTGTTGTTCTTAGTCCTACGATGTTAGTTTTCATTTTCAAGAGCTATTTTGCTACACTGCTCTCCCAACCAGGCCTGAGAACCCACAGGAGGCCTAAACCCAGGGGGCGTGGACATCACTTCCTGTCCGGTCACAGGCTGGCCATTGGCCAGGAGGGTAGGGTGGGTAGGGAAAGACATGGCGGGGCGTGGATCAGAGGGCACGTGACAAGGAAGGGCCCCGCGCAACAGGCGTGTCTTCTGTAGAAAAAGCAGGGATAGTGGCTCCTGTTTAGGCATCTGTTGCTCACGCGCTCTGGGCCCTACTACTCGAGGACTGGCTCCTGATTTGATCACAAGTCCTACGGAGATGGACTGGAGGAGTGTGTGTGTGAGTGTGTGTGTGTGCGTCTGTGTGTGCACGTGCACGTGCGCGTTCTAGAAACACTGAATGTGTAGTGTAAAGCTTACAAGGCTCCAGGGCAGCCCAGGCTAGATTTCTGCATATGCTACCGTGAGTATTCAAAATGGCCATGTTTTTTCAAGGTAAGATGACTCTGTTGCACTTCATATTTTCTTGTTCAGTCCTCTCCACATGTTATCAAAGGTAGGGTAGGAACATGTTTGGTATAAAGGCTGCTGAATATTTAGCCCACCAAGGTCCTAAGTCTTACCTAGTATGAAGTCTTGCTCATATTTTTGAGGGTAATATTGAGAGGCACGAGCAAAGCAATGGCCAGTCTGAGTCCTCAGCACTATTTGCAAGAACTTTTTTTATTTTTTAAGATTTTATTTTTTTATTTGACAGAGAGAGACACGATGAGAGAGGGAACACAAACAGAGGGTGTGGGAGAGGGAGTAGCAGGCTTTCTGCTGACGCAGGGCTCCATCCCAGGACCCCAGTATCACGACCTGAGCGGAAAGCAGAAGCTTAACGACTGAGCCACCCAGGTGCCCCCTGACATTCATTTTGAGGAGGAAGTCTAAAATGCAGTGAGAAGAAAGGAGGGTGATTTTTCCCTCCATTTCCAAGCCCCAAAGCAGGTCTAATTTAGATTTAATGTCAGGGATGAACTTGAAAAGTTCGTTCTAATCAAGAGGAGACTCAAGAATCCGTCTCTAGGTATGGAATTCGATCCTCGGCCAAAATACTATTCAAAACTGAAAGTGAGAAAAAGAGTGGGGGAAGGAAGAAATAAAACTAGGGTTGACCTTGTACAACACAGGTTGGAACAGCACATGTACACTTCTACGTGCATTTTTCTATAAACACAGTATACTACTCTAAATATATGTTCTCTTCCGAATGATTTTCTTAATAACATTTTCATTTATCTAGCTTACTTTATTAGAAGTATACAGTGTAGAATACATATAACTTGCAAAGTATGGGTTAGTCATCTTTATCTTATCAGTCAGGCTTCCAGTCAAGAAGTGGCTATTAGTAGTTAAGTTTTCGGGGAGTCAAAAGTTATACACAGGTTTTTTTTTTTTTTTTGGCATTTTGTGATCAAATTTATTTTTTGTTTCAATTTCATTTACTTTGTTTTACTGTAATTTACACAAGAGACTGCCAAGTAAACTAGGTATTTTACATTCACCACGCATTCCCTCAAATCTCCACAGTTGTTAGGAAAACATTAGAATCCGTGCGCTGGGCATGGATTTCCATGTGCGCCCAAGCTCCCAACGAAGCTACAGATGCCAGTGAGAGTTTAGTCCATTAAAAGGAGAGAGTGAGACTCTTTATTTCACAAAATTAGCAATAATCTTCCTTGCACCAAACACTCTGCAGACAATGATTATGCTTTGACAACACCTGTCTTATAACACTGCCCAGAGAGTAAACATCAGTCTTGATCCTGAGTACACGGAGGACATATTCGACGTGGGGTTCGGAGCCAAGGCTAAGAGGGCATCGCGGTGCGGCAGTGATCCTCAACACCCTCGTCTGACTCACTGCCACCACCTCAGTGGGGACATGGCGTGTGGGAAAACGAGGAGCAGGGTGGGCAGGACTGTCAGCAAGTCAGATTACAAACGTGATAGGACTACAGGAGCCAGCGTGTTGCAGGAAGGACGAGATTAAAGAAGATAGTTTGTGACCGGAAGGCTCCAACAATATCATTCTAGTCAAGCTTCCAGGACTGACAGGAGAAAACCTGGATTTGGACAGAGAGAGCTGATAAAAATCTTACCTAGCTATGGTGCCTTTCTTAAAGGAGGAGGAGGAGGAGGACAAGGTGGCAGCAGCTGCTAACAGCACGTTCGTGATGCTCACTCGTGACAGGTTCCAATGGTGTCCTCCCCATGGGCGGTGGAGCACTGGCCCCTCAGCAGGGCCTCCCAGGCAAGGAGATCAGCCTGTGCTGCCTCTGAAATTCCACTATCTCAAAGGCAGCTTCTCCCCCTTGGGGTGTATTTCAATATGAAAAGCGCAAAACAAAAACAAAAACAAAACCATCACCACTATCTGTATTCTAGCCTGTCAGCTCTGAGGAATCTAGGTCATTTGCATAGTTTCCAAGCTCTAATTTCAGAAAACAGTCATTTCAGAAACAAGACTCCATGGAAGTGCTCGACTTCCGAAAGTTTTCCTACAGCCTACGATGCTATTCATTTCTTCATCAATTTCTTTGTTTGCCTACGAGTAGCCTGAAAATTGTATAGTGCTTATTATAAATCACAAACCATCATCTCCATTTTTGCTAGGTTTGATGTAGAAAAATATTGAAATTTAAAATACAAAAATCCAATAAAAACCAGAATTTTTTTTAAAGGATTTTTTCTCTCAGGGAAAACAGGTAAAACTTGGCTGGTAACTATACTCCTTACTAATAGACAGTGTCCAATTTGAATTTAAGATAATAACCATCCAGAAATAAATCATTATAAATACATTCAGAGTTCACATTCCAGATTCACTGGAATACCAAAAGATTTTGAATAAATTTTTCTGTGGGAGTCTGTTGCTTATGGGACTAAAATAAGAATTTGTAAGATTTAAAAGAACAGGAAGATTTAAAAGAACAGAAAAGTAATAAAAGGCTAAATATATTGGTCCACAATTTGACATTTATGAAACATACCAGCTAGTATTAAATTGCAGTCAATTTGTCCATCAATGGTATTACTCTGATAATTATTAAAATCTGTTCCAGGTATATATATTGAAAATATTTTCTTTTCCATTCTTGAAGATAGGTACAGTACTTTGGAGAAATTGTACTAATCCTTTCAGTATGTTTGTATGTACATATATACACAAGTGTGTGTATCTTGATCTGTAGCTCTACATGCGTTTTATATGCAGCCACAGACACACACACACACACACACACACAGGTGGTTGGGAACCTGTGAGTATGTCATCACAAGCACACATCTGGGAAACGTCAGCACTGCCAGATACTGGTCAGATCCTTCTTCACTCATCACTGGCTGCACTTGTTCCCCTCACTTGACCTTGATTACGTAAACAGTTTGATATTGTCTCTGACCCTACAGGGGACTCATCTAGACATCAGCAGCCGACGTGCCTCGGACGGAACCCTTCTTACGCATTGTTTCTAGTTCTTTCTGAGTTTCATCCTCCATTCTCCTAATGTCTTCCATTGTCAGATCATTCCACTTGTCAATCCAACAAAAAAGCTGGCGATGAAGTTTGTAAATATCCTTTTCTCTTGCTTCTGAATGAAGTTTTCTACTTTGCTTTGCAGTCCCCACCACTTGAAATTGATGGTCACCAGCTTGTAGGCACACATCTGAGGACAGTCAGAGTTGTTTGCCAGCTCCTTCTTCCAGTTGGGTCCCAAAGGGCCTCTCTTGGTCTTGACTGACTGGAATAATGCTGGGTCTTCATCAGCTTTGTAGTCTGCTGGTTCAACTTGACTTCGATCTGCAATATCTATGCGGACAATTTCAACAGTTTTCCATGTGTTCGGATCTAAACCGTGTACATTTTCTAATGTTCCCAAGTCTGGTTTGTGCCATGTTTCAATTTTAATGAAGAAATCATCTTTCATATATACATTCGTTACAACTGAGGCATAATGGTTTGTTCTACTGTAAGGGTATGCGTTCCAGGCTTTCTCGTGAAACACCAAGGAGCCCTCTGGAGCAATCATCCTGACGAATGCAGGAACTTTGCTCCTGAACAGAACATGGCAAAACCACACGGAATTCCTTAATCAGCACCATCTTCCTGGAACCCCCTCACAGCTGCCGCCGCTATCACCGCCACCGCCGCCACTACCGCCCCTCACGGCGCCTCTATACACAGGTTTTTGATCTTGAGAGTCACCATCCTTACTCCGCATTGGTCAAGGGTCAACCTGTATCTCTATTTACAGAGGACATGTTCCTAAAGATAGAAAAACCTCAAATCATCCACACACAAAAATATTAGAGTCCATAGACTCATTCCGTAAAGTTGCAGGGTACCATATATACAAAATCAGTTGTGTTCCTATGCACTATCAATGAACAATCTGAGAAGGAAATTTAGAAAGCAATTCCATTTACAATGGCACACAACACAGTAAATGTGTCAGGTGTAAATTCATTCAAGGAGAGCAAGACTTGTTCACTGAAAAGCATAAGAAGCAATGGTTCTACGAGAGATGAAAGACCAAATGGGGGAAAAAAAACAACTGTATGCATGCATTGGAAGATTTAATATAGTTCATATGGCAATACTACGCAAATAGATCTACAGAGTCAATACAATTCTATCAAAAATTTTTCTTCTGCATTTTCTAAATTCTGTCAATACCTTGTAGTATATTTCCTTTCAGACGTTGTAGTTTTCATCTCTTAAAGATAGAGAGGGTGTTGTTTATATTTTCTATTTCTCGGTTTAACATTTACAACTGATGGAAAACTTATACTAAAAGCTTTCATATCCTTCTCTGGCGGTTCTCACATGTGTCAGCTCTGGATTATTTTCCGATGACGGATCTGGCTCCTGATTAGGGGTCATTTTGCCTGGGAGAGCTCCAGGCCCTGTTCCCTCTACTGCTTTCAAATGATTGCCCCCTGACTTGCTGGCCTTTCCTCCCATGGAGGCCCTGAGCAGGACCTCACTGCAAGCCACACCAGGGACCCTGCACAGCTCCGGTTAGGTGACTTTCCTCAGACCAGCTGGTTTGTCCCACATCACCTTTCCCTTTTATTCCCCAGGAATCCCAATTTGGATGGTAAAATACCTGGCGCTTTCTATTTTTTAGGTTAAGCAGGCAGTGTGTCTCTTTGCCTGTTCCAGCTCCTAGAGGCCCCTCCTCCATGCTCAGCCCTAGCCCCAGTCCCAGCAGGCAGAGTCCTCCTCACACAGCCTCCTTCTGACCTCTTCTCTGCCTCTTTGTGTTTTAAGACCCCCTTGTCATTGCAGGGCGTCGCCTGGATAATCCAGGATCATCTCCCCATCTCAAGGTCCTTAACATAAGCACCTGTGCAGGGTCCCTTTTGCTGCAGGATGGAACATGTGCACAGGTTCCTGGCATTAGCCTGGGCAGCTCCTAGGGAGGGGGCATTATTCTACCCAGCAGCACACTATTGATCTCAGGTGACAACTAAAGTTGGACGCCCCCTCTCCACCCTCCAATCTTTTCTAATTTAAACATTCCGGGAAAAGTAAACCACTACCTCAAGGCGCAAGCAAGACAAGGCAAATCAGAACCCTAGGGCGCTCCATCCATGACCATACAATTGCCCAAATCTCTTCAAAGTAGTCTGTTTAGTTTTCCAGACCTGGCTATTTTCCCTCCAAAGGCCGACCTGACTGCAGAAATCGCCTCCAGGGGGAAGCGCCAAGTGGTGGAGGGAGGGCAGGCGGTGGCAGAGTGGGGAGCCTGGGACCCCACTAACCCCCTGCTGAGAACTGTGAGCCTGGTCTAAGGGAGCAGAAGCAGTGGTCCCCTTTGGCCCTGCCCTCAACAGCGGGATCCTTGGGCGCCTCCCCGCGCGGCCACGAGGGGGCGCGCCGCCCTGTCCTAGGAGCCCGCCTGGGGAAGAAGCAGGCCCTGGGATGTGTTCAGCGTGTGAGGTGTTGTGCGCTGGTGTCAGCCCGAGGGCCCAGGGGTTGCGGACTTTTGGTCCTCCCCTCCCCCCCGCAGTGTCCAGGCCTGGGGGAGGCTGTGGGGACTGGTTTGAACTGTACAGGTGCAGCCATGGCACTCGGTGTCCTCCAACCAGGGTCCGAAGAGAAAGAGAGAGAGAGCTAGAGAGAGCAAGAGACAGCGTTGTATCTGCTCTTCGCGGGCTGTTGGAAAGTCCTCCCTCATGTTTCTCTCTGGCTGGCACAGCCTTCCCTGGGCTGGGTCGGGGGGGGGGGGTTGTGTAGGGTTTGGGGGGCCATAGCTGCAGGGAGAGGAAGAGGAGTGGTAACCAATTCAGGAGACAGAGGAGACTGGGCAGGTGAGGAAGGAAGCCAGGGAGAAGAGGGGAAGGGCAGAGGGGGAAGGGGGACTGGAGGAGGGGAAGGAGGAACACCAGTACTGAAATCCAAGTTGGGAGGGGAGCTGGGGGGCAGGGAGACGGGGTGGGGTTGGGGACTGAGGCGAAGCCCTTGACGTCACGGACGGGGCGTGTCTGATGCAAACCAGGCAACATAAGTACTTCTTATGAGATCACCCATGTGTGTTCCCACTTCTTTTTGCTTTAAAAAATGAGGAGAATTTGATTTCTCTTTCTTTAGGCATATTTGCAAGTTATCCAAAAACAGAGTATCTCTGCAAATTTTCTGTGCTGCCTATTCTCTGCCACAGTTTGCTCAGGAAATGAGTCTGATGATTGGCTTCCACTTGACATAATGTGGGCATGGACAGTGGGAAGGAAAACCCTTCCAGCATAAACAGACCCTGTTTGCTGATGGGATTGGAAAGATGCCCCAACTCAGTGGCATCAAGACATTTAAACTTTATTTTTGTTTTTTAAACTAGGGTTTGAATTAAAAGTGAAGTGAATGCAAGAAATCCATTAAGCCAGATTAGTACTGAACTCCAGTCAGGACCATCACTTTGGTCATTAGGTCTGGCTGTGGGTAGCATGAAAAGTGAAATAAAGTCTGGTTACTCCTTCTTCCACCCACATTAATCTTAAATGACCTGATAAGACTAAAAACAATCCTTTCAGTGGTGGTAGAAGCAGACCTAAGGTGAAAGATTTAAGACAAGAACCATCACAAGGATGTCTTGACTAGGTAGAGCCAAAAGCCCTGGATGTCTTTGTTGTGAGGGTTGAAAGGAACTATCCTTAGAAACCCACACTAGAGGTGGTATGGCTCACCAGAGAGGACCACGGGGGAGGGTCACTGGGACCACAGCAACAGAGGCAATGCAGTGACTGTTGGGCTAATTAATAACGATGACCATGAAAGGTCATGAGGAAAGAACTGAAGAAGTGAGGAAACTAATATCTAAGCGCCCCGCAACATGTGATGCTTAATTCAGAGAGCAATGTCCAAGCCTACAAGCGATAGATTTTACATTAAATGAAGTGCAATTGCAATAGGACTCAGTGGGTATTTCACTTTGCCTTGGTCTTAGGTTAAGTAATTAAAATCAGCATCAGGTTCTGCCTGGAAGCTAGGGCAGCTGACAACGGCTAATTGTTACAGCAGCAAAATTAGCAGATGATCAAAGAAAATTTCAGAATTTCTTGCCAGAATGAATACGCATGAAATTCTATCCTCTAGTCTAACAAAATGCATAGAGGATAGAATTAAATTTAGCTAATTAAATTAAGTATGAATTAACCCATAGTTTTGATTTAGTAGGCTGTACGAACATATGGAGCACTTGCCATAAAATGGAAGAAGGTATGTGCCATGAGGACCCTGTTGGCTGCTCCAGTCCCGCCATTAAGTGCCTCGCTCTCCTGATTTTCATTCCTTGTACATATCATTGTCCACTCTGCTTAAAACCCCCCAGAGACAGGAACCTCACCATTCCTGCCCCTGACTTTGAAGTGGAGGTGGGAAATAAATATAATATGTTGAGTAGAAAGACAATGATACGTTGTTAAATTCAAGGAAGACACTGGAAAAGGAGAAACTGATGAGGAGGGGATTGCAGAATGAGTGAGATGAGCCAAGGAAACAGTGTAATGGCAACAGAATGAAGAGCAGGGTGTGACCACACTCACAGCACTGTGGCATGGGAAGGAGCTGAGAAGTGGTAGACCTCGTTTTTTTGGAAGAGTGGCTTTTCCAGCAGGCATTGACTTCCTTTCCTTTGATTCCATTGAGGAGGCGGGGTTCATCCCAAAGAGTTAGGAGTTGTAAAAGCCAGATGTCCTAGAGATTTTGTTGAATGAACTGGACTGCTGCATAGTCTCCTACCTCATCTTAATCCATCAATTCTGCCACCTCTCTCTTAAATTGTTATCTGTTCAGCGTGTAGAGAATAGATATTTAAAATTTTAATAATCAAGGATTACTTAACAAACAACAACATGCACAAGGCTTAAACATTTAGTTCAATGAGTTTTGTCCATTGTACATACTCATGTAATCATCATCCAAAACAAGATGGGGAACACTATATCACCCCATAATACTTCCCTAGTCCTCTTTCCAGCTTGATTCCCTTGAAAAGGCAAGTGCTTTCTGATTTGTCACTATAGTTTTCTTCTTAGATCGCATATCAATGGAATCATATAGAACACATTCTTTTGTATTTTTTTTATAATCTAGTCAAGGGTTATTGTGTTTTAACAATCGTGCACTCCTTTTTATTGACAGGTAGCATTTCATTTTATGAACATACCTGAATTTATTCATCCATTCACCTGTTGATAGACATCTGGATTGTTTCCAGTTCTGGGCTATTATAACGAACATCATTATGAACCTTCTTGTACAAGTCTTTTTGTGGACACATATTTTCATTTTTCTTGGGTAAATTCCTAGGGGTGGAATTGCCGGGTTCTAGAGCAGTTGGTTATTTAACTTTATACAAAACTGCCAAGCAGTTATCTAAAGTATTATTCTACACAGCTACCCAGAAGTGTGTGAGAGTTCCAGCTGTTCCACATCTTCGCCAGCACTGAGCACTGTCAGGACTCTGATTTCAGTCATACCCATGCATGTGAAGTGGTATTTACTTCCAAAGTGATGGTTTTCAATGCCTTTTCACGTGCTCATTAGCCATTTATTTATCCTCTTGTGAAGTGTCTGTTCAAATCTTTTCCCCACTGTTTTAATTGGGTATTTGTCTTTTTATTATTGAGTTGTTGGAGCTATTTAAACACTCTGGATCCAAGTCCTTTGTTAGATAAAAGTGTTGTGAAAATTTTCTCCCTTTCTATGGTTGTGTATTTATTTCCCTAATGGTGTCTTTTAAAAGAGCACATTTTTTTTTTATGAATCCCATTTAATCTTTATTTTCCTTTTTTGCTTTTTATACATTTTGTTTTGTCTAAAAAATCGTGGCCCACCTGAAGGTTGTGAAAATATTTTGTTTTCTTCTAGAAGGTTTATGGTCTAGCTTCCCAGAATCCATCATGATAATTATCTGGTATGGAACAGTGGGGCGTCAAAAATTCATTCTTCCCCCCCCATACAGGTATACAGTTGCTTCACACTTATTGAACACATTTTTCTTTCCACGTGGATTGACTTGGTGCCTTTCTCAACAATCAATACAGTGGTCTATTTCTGGACCTTTCATTCTGCTCCTTTGATGTGTGTTCTATTCATATAATCTTAATATTTGTTTTCCTTATTATTCAGTTGACCTACTTTCTATTTTTCCTTGTGATATATTCTTTGACACACACATCATTTTGCTGTATTTTGCTTAATTTCCAAATATTTTGAGATTTTTTTTTAGATGTCATTGTTTTATTCACACTATTTTGGTCAGAGGCATGTTCTGTATATTTCGAGTCTTTTGATATTTACAGAGATTTGTTTTTACGACCCATCATTTTACTCTATCTTGGTGAATGTTGAATGTGGATTTGAATACTCAAGTTTATTGGTAGTGTTGGGCAAAGGTTTTACATCCTTATACATTTGTGTTTTAGTTGTTCTAGTAATTACTAAGAGAGAAATGTTAAAATCTCCAACTAAGACTGTGGATTCGTCTGTTTCTCTCATCTCTTTGCCAATTTTTACTTACATTTTCTCAATCTCTTGTTATTTGCATAACATTCAGGACTGTTCTTGAATAATTATGAAATAGCCCTCTTTGTCTCTCCTAATGCTACTTATCTTAAAGTTTTTTTTCTGATATTAATGTAATTTCTTATGCTTATTTTTTGCCTGACACATCTTTGCCACCCATTTACTTTCAATCTGTATGTCTACATTCAGATCTCTAGTAACAAACATACAGTTGGGTCTTGATTTTTCCCTGCTTAAATTTGACAATCTCTCTCTTCCAATGCAATATTCTGTCTTCTAACTTTTCATGTAGTTGTCAACATAGCTGGATTTAAGCCTACCATTTTATCATTTTTTTTCTATTTGTTTCACGTTTTCTTTGTTGTTCTCCTCCTATTGTTGGGTTAACTGAGTATTTTGATAGTATTCCTCCCCAACCCTTGTTAGTTTTATTTTTGTATTTGTTTTAGTGGTTGCTCTAGATGTCACAACATTCATCTTTAAATCATTACAGACAGTTTCAAATAATATTTTACCTCTTCACAAACCATGTAAATATAACCATATAATATAACCATCTATTCCCCATAACACTCTGTGCTTTTATTGTCATATATTTTACTTCTGCATATGTTACCAACCTTTCAGTACTGTGTTATTTGTGCTTTGAACAGTCAAGAGTCTGGTATCATTTCCCATAACCCTAAACAATGTCTTCTAGCCTACTTTTGGTAGTGCGTATCTGCTGGATATGCAGTATTTCAGCTTTTACCCACAAATATCTTCCATATGTCTTAATTTTTTAAAAAGATTTCATTTGAGAGAGAGAGATAGCAAGAGAGAGCATGAGCAGGGGGAGAGGGAGGGGCGGAGAAAGAGGGAGAAGCAAACTCCCTGCTGAGCAGGGAGCCCAATGCAGGGCTTGATCCCGGGACCCTGGGATCAAGACCCGAGCTGAAGGCAGATGCCTCACTGCCTAAGCCACCCAGGCACCCCTTGTATTTCTTAATTTTGAAATGTGGCCCTCCATAGCTTCTGTTGAGATGTCAACTTCCACTCTTTTCAGTGTTTCACTGTATATATCTTCTCCCCATGGATACTTTTAAGACTTTCTATATTTGATTTCGGCAGTCGGATTATGATGTGCCCGGATATAGTTCTCTTCCTGTTCACACTGCTCAGGATTAGCAGAGATCTTTGGATCTCCAGGTTGATGTCCTTCATCGCTTTTAGTAATTGCCAACTATGATTTCAAAAACTTTTCTATTAGACTGTTTGGTATTCACTCATCTTTCTAGAACATTCTCCTCCAGTTTTAAAAATTGCTTTTTTTTCCACTTTGGGCTTCGGTGTGAATGGTTTATTATATCCTCTCTACACTGATCCTTTCTTCTGCTGTGTTGTCTTTTTAAGCCTGTTGAATCAACGATTAATATCTTGTATGGTGTTTTCCAGTTATTGCATTTCTAACTATTTTAAGGTTTTCGATTTTTTGCAAAAATTTCCTATCTATTCACACATGTTGTCCATTTGATGCTAGATTAAAATTTTTTATTAAGTAACCTCTGTGCCCAAGGTGGGGCTCAAACTCACGACCCCAAAATCAAGAGTCCCACACAACACTACCAACTGAGCTAGCCAGGCACCCCCATTTTAAGCCGGATTTTTGAGCACATTTGTCAGAGCTGTATTAAGGTCCATATCTGCTATGCAATAGTGGGCCATCTATGGCTTTGTTCTAATGACTGCTTTCTTTTGTTAATGGGACACCTTTTCCTCCTTTTTCTAGGTCTCATAGTTTTTAGTTATGCTCCAGCTATTGTACATAAAAGAATAGGAGACACTGAATAAACAGCATCTGTCCCTGAAATATCTTTGTCAGGATGCTGGTGTGTGGGCAGGGTGGTCTAATATGTGGTGGGTCTGGGCTGTGTCTTTGAGAGCATTCATCTCATTAGGGACATTCGCTCAGTTAGGTTTCATTTGCTCTCACCTCTGTCATGGACCTTTAAGAACTGTGACACGGTGGCACATCTATCTTGCTCTCATCATGGTATCATGATGGCTCATCACCATGGTATCGACTGTCTCTTGCGACTTTCTACGTATGTATGCCAGTAGATTTCTATTATCTTCGTTATATTATAGTGACATTGTTATCAATCACAACAGTGTTTTTCATCAATGTTAAGGAATTAAGCTATAACATAAATGCATGGATAGGCTGCATGTCTCCAGGAAAATTGGGATGGGGCTTGGAGCCTGTGGGCTGTGTGGAATATGGTGCTGATTGTTTCTTACTGAACAAGGTAACAATTTATGGCAGGCACTGTTGGATGCCTGTTGGTTTCCGTATCTACTTAAAAATTTACACTCAACAAAAGGAATCCATATCTATCACTCTGCTCTCAACCTGAGTAGTCTGACGCCAGCTGTGAGTCACACGGTAAGATCCAAAAACAATCCAATGAGACTTTAGTGAGCCCAGGCTCTGGAGAAAAGAGGCTGGGGCTTGAATGAGGGCACAGCAAGGGACTGATGGGAGCTCCTGGATTGTGGGGATTAAATAGGAAGCCAGAGCCACATGCAGGTCATATGCATTTCAGGGGTATGGGACAACAGACTGGGAGGGTAATAGAGGTGGCTATAAGAATTAGGCTTTTTGTAAGAGTATCTAAGGGGCAAAATCCATTCAAAAGGCATTTACTGAGCATCTATTCCATTTCAGACTATGGGTTAGAACAAATTAATATTAGATCGTGTTTATGGAACACCAGTGGTTTCCTCAGGAAGTCTGCTAAATGTTGTATGTGCATTATCTCAATGGATCTTCACCACAACCCCACGAGATAGGGGCTGCCCTTATGCCTGCTTTATATACTTAGAGACTTGTACAGGGTAAGTAACTTTCTGGAGTTTACAAAGCTAGTAGCATGCAGCTAGGGTTTGACTCTAGGCCAAATTTAGAATAATTCTAATTTATGAAGAAATGCTATGTAGTAGACCATGCATTTCATGTGAGCAAAGACGGCATTTGTTCCATTTTACCTCTCTGTATCCCATGCCTAATATAATGTCTGGCACACTGTAGACACCCAAAAAACATATGAAGGAAGAATTAATTTATCAATGAATGCTAGGCACCAGGAATACTAGAATGAGTCCTCACACTTCTGTCCACCCCCTGCCCCCTGTATCATAGGGGAGATGGACAAGAATATTACAAGGACCTCAAAGGATGTGAGACAAATCGAGGTATAGTGTGTGTCATTGTCACATTCTGTTCCCTTTGCTGTCTCTCCCATGAGACTCAAGTTCCTGATGGTGGGTCTGCATTTATTCATTTTTTATTCTCATCGGACACAGAGCCGGAAGCTCAATAGATGGCTGAGGATAAGTGTCAAATGGAAGAAACAGGTGGCGATGTCTGAACAGAGTTTGTTTTAGGATAATTTGGGACAGGATTTTGCGTGCTGGTAAAGAGGAAGAGTTTTTGCCTTCACTGAGGACTTGGATGTTGCTGAGATTACAAGCGATAAAGACCATACAGTCTTAGGGAGACTAAGTAAGCCCAAGAGAAGACAAGAAGGGGGATGGGGGGAGGAGGAGAGAAGAGGAGGAAGGAGAGGAGAAGAGGGAGGACGAAGATGAAGGGATGGAGGCAGAGAGAGCAGCTTGTTATCCAAACCCCTAAACCAGCCATGTCTGAATACCAACCCCTCGGGCTTCCCAGTTATAAGTTCATGAATTCCCTACTTTGATTTTTCTAGTTTCAGTCTGGTTCCCATTTAACAACTGAAAGAATTCTGACTAAAACTGATAAGCTTCTGTTCAGTGACTGTGTTAACCTATTTTTTGCATCTGTTTAAAGCAACAGTTGGCAAACTGAAACCAATGTGCCAAATTGGATCACCGTTTTTGTCCAGCCCAGGAGCTAAGAGTAAGAATGGTTACTGCATTTTGAAATGGTTGAAAAGTAAAAAGGATACTTCATGATGTGAAAATTGTATGAAATTCAGATTTCAGCGTCCTAAATAACGTTCTATTGGAAGACAACCATGCCCATCCTTTTCTATATTGTCTGTGGCTACTTTATGCTCCAATGAGGCAGAGTTGAGAAGTTTGACACCACATGGTCCACCAAGCATAAAATATTTACTGTCTGGCCCTTTACAGAAATGTTGGCTGACCCTGGTCTAGAGCACCTAAGGCAGAAAACATTGACAAATAGGGGTCACTAAGGATATGACCTGCACTGGGGGATGAGAGGGGACAGAAGGACCTATGGTTATTCCAGGATGGCCCCTCTAAACCCTCCGGATTAACCTCAAAGTTTCTCTTTCCCTCATCTTCTTTTGCTCCTTCTCATTTTGATGCCAGTGTGTTCCAGGATCTTTTGGACATTTATGACTGAAAAGAGCGCATGACAAAATCCATGTGACCCTAGGCTATCACCCCACCTCCTTGATCTCCAGTCACCTCATTAGTGAAGTGGGTTATTTCATAAATCGTATTTCACGGGTTGATTCTGATGATTTGATGAAATCAGGGTACATGCACAGTCTACAGAAATGGTCACAAATGCTTTCTTCACTCCTATAGTGAGAAATGCATGAAATACACTTTGGAAAAGCACGGAGACACACAGCTGAAGGAAAGTAAATTTTAATGTTGTAATAATGACCACATGTTCAGGTAGGCACCAAATGACTCTGTATTCATTATATCCCTCCAACTTGGATTAAGTAATTTTACACTGAAAGCTTAATCAAGTCCCTTTGAAAAATTCAGAATAGCACATACATATCAACAGTGAAAAGTAAGGCTGCCCTGGCTCCTCCTTACACGTTCTTCCCAAAGGCAGGCATGGTCATCATTTTATCAACTTCCAAAGGGCCTCTGCACAACACCAGTGAATGTACGTGGTGTGCGTGAGCCTATACCCAGTCCCTTTTGCCCACATCCCCCATACTGATGTGAATGTACCATTAACACTCTGCTCTGTACCTGGCTATGTTTACTTTAAAAACACATATTTTCACATTCACCAGAGATGTGTTCAAGAATATTTAAAGCAGCACTATTTGTAATAGCAAAAAATTGGAAAGAACCCAGATATCCATCAGCAGGAGAATGAGTAAATAAATTGTGGTGTATTTATACAACGGAATATGTTCCATTAATGAGCATCCACAAACCACAGCTCTAAGTAACGATGTGGACAAATCTGATAGACATTCCCCTGATGGAAAGAATCCAGACATGAAAGGGTAGATGGTTCCAGCACTAACCTCTGATGTCACAAGTTAGGATGGTCGTCCCCCTGGGTGTGAGGGAGACAGAGAGAGCAGGAAGGGGCTCTAGGGGATTGCAGTGTTCTAACACTCGATGTGGGTGTTGGGTAACCGTGTGTGTGCACTTTGAGAAAATTCATCATCACTTATGGTTTTGTGCACATTTCTGTAAGTATGATTTTCTTAAATGAAATTCATACCAGAAATTTTAAAAAGCACATTATCTTAGAAATTGAATTCAGACCACATGGGTTTACTTCCTTCTCTTTCCTAGCTGTGGAGACCTGTACTGTACTTCCCTCTCGCCACTGCCCCTCTGATGCACAGTGAGGTGGTTTCCGGCTATTTGCTGCTGGATGCTATTTTCCAAGACATTTTCTAATCACCCTTCCAAACGGAAGCAGGCTGTCGTGAGCACAGAATCAATTCTGCCCTGGAGATACCAAGAGGCAGGATGCCCTGTTTCAGACTACTGCACAGGTGGGTAGGGCCCTGACCCATCCTGAAGCCGCACAGGCATCCTGTGGGCAAACACCGCCCGCACAGTTGCATTGCTGCTAATGGGTATTCCCAAAGCAGGGTGCTGTTATTTGCCTTTTCTCCTTGTCATGAATGCCCAAGTGTTCTGAATATTAATGAAACCATTCACAGCCTCCTTTGCAGGCTTAAAATACTCAGCATCAAACATACTGTTTTGTTCCCATTTCAACCAAGTTTAATTTCCTTAACCAGCTTTGTTTTTGTAAAGCAAAATTAATGTATAATTTCAGTGTTTAAATCTCAATTCTCAGCAATTCACAACAGATTGCAAGTGACTATGATTTGTCCGTTAACACCTAATGGGTTGAAATAATTTATTGCGCAAACATTTCCAGGAAAACGACGCCGCTTGAGCAAAAGCAAATCAGGAAATGTTACTTGTTTATCTAATAAACTACCCTACGGTGAGTGAGTACATTAGCATTGCACAAACTTTGTGACTTATTCATCATCAGTATTTATTATTAAAACTTTATCTGTTTCAACTTAGTGAATGGCTGCCCTGGGATACACTGCTTGCGGCAACAAGAAAATAAAGTTTATGCAATTTGCATAATATAAATATATTATATTTATATTATATTATATATAAATACTAAATATTTAAATACTAAATATATAAAAATCTAATCTGCTCAGGATGCACAGGTGCTGTAAATCACCTCGATCCCGTGGTTTGGCTGGGAGATATTAGGGGTGATGAAGAGGCACTTGTTGCTTTTGTAGGCAAAGAGGATAGAGACCTGGGAGCACAGGCTCAGGAGGGGCGTCTGAGACAAGGTGCTCAAGCTGCTCCTACTTCTTTTTTACTCTTTATAGGGGCATCTCTGTGTCATACAAATTGGATCCTGCAGGCTTAGATTCTCTCTCATGATGAGGTCTTTGCATATGAAGAAAAGATATGAAACACACCTCAGGATCTTTGCACATGCTGTGCTCTCTCTTTCGGTGGTGCTTCCTTCACATCACCTGCTTGTCCCTAGTTACAGCTTACTCATTGTTTTGGCCTCAGTGTAAATTTCCATATCCTTCCTGACCCCCACCTCCCTGTCTAGCTTGGTCTCCCACCATGCACTCTCATGATGCCTTGCACTTCTCCTTCCAGCCCTACTTATTCAAATGTCTTTCTTCTCCTCCGGACTCTGGGCCAGAGGAGGGGAGGAATGTGTCTGTGTTGGACAGTGCCCGGTCCAAGGCATGGCAGATAGTAAAAGCTGAATTACATTTTTGTTGAAAAGTGAACAAATGAATACCTATAGTCATCCATTTAAAGAAATGTCTATATAATCAACAATCATATGCTATATTACTTTTCAAATTAGACAAATTAAAAAGTGAATTACAACCCCTAGTGTTGGCGAGAATTTAGGGACATGAGAACTCTCAAACACTTAGGAAAATGATTCCACAGAATGAAGCAAAGTCTTCAAATGATTATTTTATTTTTTGGCTTGGGGAATACATTCATGGGAATTTATGCTAAAACAGTAATTTGGGAATATGTGAACACATTTGGTTCCAAAGATATTCATCACAGTGTTGTTTAAATTGTGCAAAATTGTTAGCCCCTTAAATGGTCAACAACAGAGGATTAGCTGAGAGAGCTACAATTTACATAAATGATGGGATACTATGAAGGTGCTAAAACATTAATTTAGAAATGTTTTCATGACATGGGAAGAGGTTTACGATCTACTCCAGAGGGAATCAAGCAAATACAAAGCCTTATGTAACCATGATTCTATTTTTGTAATAACATTCATGTACAGAAATGACAAGAATCATGCATGTTAAAATGTTAAAGAAATTATTACCTGTGGTGTGGTAAGATTTTGCTTTTAATGTAACCTTTCCTCAAAATCGAAAGCAAAATGAAATGAACCTATGCACTAAGTCACTGGTTTAAGCCATGCAGAGAGGAATTAATTTAAGTGAATATAAAAAAATAGTCATTTGGCTGTATATCTTAGTGGGATGTACGTTAAGGACAAAAAGAACATCAAATAAAATGTATTTCCTTTTTAGTAATTATATTGTTAATTATTATATTGGTATTTCTATTTGGAAGCTAGTTAAGTAAATTATATGAAGACACGAGGAATTATGTTTATGTCATCAGTAAATAAGATACTCAGCTTAACAGAACAAGTGAAAAATAGAAAAGAATTTAAATAAAAACCAGCAACCCTAAATTTGAATTGGAAATATCAGTATAGTCTCCCGATGCATGTTCCCTCTTTTTAAAAGATTTTATTTATTTGAGACAGAGACAGGGATAGAGATAGCCATTTGAGAGAGAGACAGAGAGCACGAGCAAGGAGGAGGCAAAGAAGCAGGCTCCCTGCTTAGCAGGGAGCCTAACGCAGGACTCGATCCCAGGACCCTGGAATCATAACCTGAGCCGAAGGCAGAAGGTTAACCAACGGAGCCAGCCAGGTGCCCCTGATGCATCTTCTCTTAAAACACACATTTCCTACCTCTGTCCACTGAACAATCCCAGAAACCAGGAGCAGTCTAGCAATACGGGTGCTCCTAGCATCTGTACTGTGATCACTAAACAAGATTTTCTACTGAAACAAGCCAGAGCTCCATAGAGAAATGGCTGATTCCAGAACTGGGGCAGGAAATGTACAAGAAGGTACTGGATCATCTTATCTTTCCAAAGGAAATGAGAAAAAAAAGGCTCCTGGGTCATGTCAGAGGGCTTGATGGCCTGCTTAAAGAGACTCCCTAGCCAGAGAGGGCTCAACAGTGGATTGAAAGACATCAGCTCTGTTAAAACCATGCACAGAAGATGTAACAACAGCAACTGGTTTCTTCTGAAGAATGGAGGGGAACCCACTCACTATTCTGAAAACCAGCAAATAAAGGGAAAGAATCCAGCATTTTCCTGCCTTTATTTTATACTGTACCTCAGAGTAACCAAATGGTTTACTTGAGATTTCTCTTTAAATGGAAGTATTCCCACTCAATAATGATGACAGGATGATAGAATCAGAGTGTCCCAATTTTTCACCCTCCAATGCAATCACCGAACCATGCAGTCACCCGCAATGACTACTGGCATCACAAAAAGAGAAACTACCAGACATCTTACACCTCTTGATGGAAATAGATGACACCACTTGTGGAGTTTTCTAGCCAAAATACTGAACCTATAGAGATACACATTATATGGCACCACAGGGATGTGATTAGCAATATTTAAAATATAGGAAACTCTGACATCATCAACTAAGAAATAGCAAAGAAATTAAAGAGATGATTGAGAACCTATAGACAAAGAGATTTAAGAGGTATTAGCTAACAGCAAGGGATGGGTTTGTTTGGATCCTAATTTGAGAATAAGAATAAGGCAAGGTACAAAGAAAGAAAAAGAGGCCATCTGGGAAATTTTAATACTCACTGGATATTTAAAGATATTAAGAAGTTATTGTTACGTGTTATATGTAATGATGGTATTGTGACTATTTTTAAAAATGTTTATCTTTTGGAGATATATGCTAAATTATTTCTGGAAAGAATAAGCTCACTGGAACGCATAACAGATGCAGGCTCTTCTGCATGTTCACTAATTTTTTTTAGGTCCTTGGGATCTTTTCATTTTGAAGACTCAACATGAGACTTATATCTTTTTTTTTTAAGATCTTATTTATTTATTTGACAGAGAGCGAGCGAGAGCAAGAGCAGGAACACAAGTAGGAGGAGTGGTAGAGGGAGAAGCAGGCTTCCCGCTGAGCAGGGATGCTGGGCTCCATCCCAGCCAAAGGCAGACGCCTTCGAATGAGCCACCCAGGTGCCCCAGACTTATATTTTTAATGTTCAGAAATGGTCTATTATTTTACTGATCCTTGCCACATCTTCATTTATTCCGGTTCTGAATTCTGTAATTCCCTTGGGTATATAAGGTAACCTAGCCTGAGTCTGTTTCTCTTTTCTTCTCTAAATTCATCATTCCAGGATAATTTTATTACTTTGGATTAAGTGACGTTGATCCAAAGCAACTCTATCTGATATGGGATATGCCAGCAACTAGATTGTACATCAGCTACGTAATTCTGTAATGGAAAAGACTCTTCAAACATGAAAAAGAAAAGTTATATTTTATGCTATAGAGAAGCAGCCTGAGCAAGGAGCTTCAGAATCACTAGGAATAATATTAAGCATTTGAATCCATTACACAAAGGCAGCAAATAATTCTATTTTCTTGGGTCAACTACTAATTGTGCTGTAATGCTCTCAACACTTACATCTGTCATTGTTGGGAAATACTAATGGAATGCTTTAGAACAGGAATTTGAGAGAACTGTTGGTTAATGAAGACACAACTCCCCATGTGTACCTAAATGTATGAGATAGGACCAGGCTAATTTTAGAGTAAAGATGGTGGTTTCAGAACACTACAGATAAATACCTCCACAGTGTCTATAACTGTAAGACAGATAAATTGAATTTGTTAAAAAGGATTGCACTGAAACAGCCCAAACCATATTCCTGATCTAATTAACTTGTTTACAAAGCTTAATTGATTTATTTTCCCTAAAAGGTCTTTCTGTGAACTTCCCTACAGATACTGTTGTTCTTAAAAGTCTTCCAGGTAGCTGTTACTGAAATCCAGTCCAAAAAATAGGTTCATTTTTCCTTTTAAAAGGGAATATATTTCCTCAGTGAATGGAATAAGCAGAGGCCAGCTTCTTAGGCAGGGTTGACCAGATGCACAGGGATGTCTTCAGGAATCTGTTCCTCTAGTCTCTTGGCTCTGCTGTTTTCTGTGTCAACTTCATTCCCTGGCAGACTCTTTCTACCCTAGTGGCACAGGAGGTCACCAGTAGCTTCAGCCACATCTTACCCAACTGAAAAGGCCCTAACTTTTTGTTTGCCTTACTTCTGTCACATTTGTATCCCTAAATACATCACTTAGCCAGGAGCATGTTGTCCCTTTGTCAAGTTTGGGTCCTCCATATAGCTCTGGAATCATATTATGGGTTCAACCCATAAACAGTGGAGGGTGGTTCTTTGATGGAACCTCATACCTTGCTACTTAGAAAGGGGAAATGCACGCCAGGCAGGCAAATGCCACATTGGACATCTATTGCAGAAGGTGAAGTCATTTTATATATACAAATCACTACAGGGTATTGATGTGGGAAACAAAGGGAGAGGAAAAATTATTAAATTTCCTTACTACTTACAGGTCACTGACAAGTCCTTGAAATAGGCAGAGTGACATTCCTCTAGGGACTTAACTGCCTGGATATTAACACTTTGCTAAGGGCAAAAGGCAACCTTGGCCTGACCCCCAGGATCCTGTAAGTCTTCTTTAACATGTAAAAATTCCTTGAGAAATTTCCTTTTATCTCTAAACCCCCCAAGATATGTGTTGGCAATCACTCCCCAAGCATATACACATCTGAAGGTTCTCAAACAAAGGTTTTTTTTAGATGGGAATAAATGACCTTTTCCCAACAATAGCTAGCTCCCTCAAGGTCCTGGAAACCGTGCTTCCAAAATTCCTTAGAGACTTAAGGAGACTCTAAGTCTCCTTAGAGACCTAAGGAAAGACTAACCCCCTCCCAACTTCAAAGTATATACTGGGCCCCTCCTCATGACCCCAGGGCCGTTCTTCCTGCCCACGGGTCCTGTCCCCATGCTTTAGTAACACCACCTTTTTGCACCAAAGACGTCTCAAGAATTCTTTCTTAGCTGTTGGCTTTGAATCCTCATGTCTTTTCCAACATTAATATGGCCTAACCTGGTCACTTGCAGGTTAAGGGAATGGTAGCAGGCCTGACTTTGGAAGCTTATGGAAGCTTTGCTGCTCTGTATTTAGAGGTAAGAGGAGGAGGGGTTTGATGAGAGCACAGGTGCCAAACTCTTGATCTGGTTTGTTTCTTCCTTGGAGGATGCAAAGGCAGTCTGTCAGATGTGCCTTTTCTGGCAGATCTTTAGTTTTTCTAAAGGCTTATAAAAAAGAAGCTTTTTGTTCTTTGAGATTTTAGCAATGTTAAAGCAAATCCCCACTAGATATCTTCCCTGAGGGGGAGCATTTGACAATTGCTTATTCATTCTTGCTTTGGCACTGTCAAAGGCTACCTGATGGAATGACTTACTGGAGAACATGAAAAATGCTGCACTATGACTTTCTACTTGGTCAAACAATGCCTGTGACACATCCATAAAGATATGGTCAGCCACCTGGGAAAGGTGGTATCTAAGTGATGTTTGAAGATAAGATGTTCAGTGAAGTGTCCTACAGGTGGGTAGTTTTAAGTCTAGTAAAACTTTAGCTCACATGTATTGAGTACTGACTATATGCTAAATGATTTGCTATGCATTGGGGATACAAATAGAAATATTATGAACGTGCACTGGTGCGATACAATGATTTATAATTATAAATATATATTTGGTTTTTCAGGCCCAGAGTTCCTAAAACCCTTGGAATTTCCTAAGTGTCTTTTGTTATGTTAATGAGATAGCTTTTGCACCTAAGAAGGGAGGGGCTGGCTGCCAGGGGAACCAACATTGTGATTCAAGGGTTGGAATGTTCAGTCCCACCCTTTAATCTCAGGAGAGGGGAGAGAGTGGAAGTCGAATCAATCACCATTGGCCAGAGAGTTAACTAATCAGGCCTATGTAATGAAGCCTCCATAAAAACCCAAAGGACAGGCTTGGAGTTCTTTTGGTTGGTGAACACGTGGAGCTGGGGAGAGTGGTGTGCTCATTGACAGCATGGAAGCTCCATGCCCCTTCCCATATACCTCACCCTATGCAGCTCATCAGTCTGGCTGTTCATGCATATCCTCTAATATCTTTGGCAATAAACAAGTTATTTATTTTAAAGATTTTATTTGACAGAGAGAGACACAGTGAGAGAGGGAAGACAAGCAGGGGGAGTGGGGAGAGTGGGAGAGGGAGAAGCAGACTTCCAGCAGAGCAGGGAGCCCGATGCGGGGCTCGATCCCAGGACCCTGGGATCATGACCTGAGCTGAAGGCAGGCGCTTAACAACTGAGCCACCCAGGTGCCCCTAAACCGGTCATTTAGTAAGTAAAATGTTTCTGAGCTCTGTGAGCTGCTATAGCAAATCATTTGAGCACAAGGAGGGTGTTGTTGGAACCTCCAGTTTGTAGTCCACCCAGGTTGGTCAAGTTTAACAACTTGGGCTTGTGACTGGCATCTGAAGTGGAGGAGGGAAGGGTGTCACACAGGACTGAGCCCTTCACATGGGGAATATGATGCTGTCTCCCAGTAGACACTGCCAGAATTGAGTTCAATGATAGGACACCACCCAGCTGGTGTCCTGGAGAATTGCTTAGGGGTGTTTTAGGGGGAAACCCCCCAACACAGACACTGGTTATTGGTCTCAGAATTGGGGTACAAATATATGGCTCCTGGTGTTAATAGATTCGGCCTGCTTATAACAGGTGACTCATCAGAATAAGTCAAAGGGGAACTTTTCGTGTTTAAACAGAGTTTTATTCCTAGATCTACTGATAGAGTGAAAAGGTTAAAAATATTTGATTTTAAGACTTTTGTCCTAAAGCACCTTAGTTCGAGAAGCACAGGTATAAATCTCTGAAAAGGGTAGTTTATTTCGTCTGATGTTATGTAGCATCAGGATAGTCTTTAATTGATGGCTTTTTTTTTAAAGATGTTATTTATTTGACAGAGAGAGACACAGCAAGAAAGGGAACACAAGCAGGGGGAGTGGGGTGAGTGGGAGAGGGAGAAGCAGGCTTCCCACGGAGCAGGGAGCCCGATGCGGGGCTCAGTCCCAGGACCCCAGGATCATGACCTGAGCCGAAGGCAGATGCTTAACGACTGAGCCACTCAGGCGCCCCCTTGATGGCTGTTTCTTTCTGTTTGACTAGAGACCAAGGTTTGCTGATGCTTCTGAATATCTAAAATGATTTCCATTTGGTATTTGGCTTGCTTATGTACAGAAATACATTATTTAATTGGGTTGAGAAAGACCAGACCATGGTGGTTCAAAAACCCTGGGGATGTGGCTTATGTTTGTTAGCACCCAGCTATCTCGGGTTCTTATACGCCAAGCTCACTGTCAACCTTCGACATAGAAGTCAGCAGGAAAATATTTACGTGAGTGTCAAGACCATTGTCTTTTTTTTCTTCAAATGTTTTATTGTCATGTTAATCACCATACATTACATCATTAGCTTTTGATGTAGTGTTCCATGATTGTTTGTGCGTAACACCCAGTGCTCCACGCAGAACGTGCCCTCTTTAATACCCATCACCAGGTTAACCCATCCCCCCACACCCCTCCCCTCTAGAACCCTCAGTTTGTTTTTCAAAGTCCATCGTCTCTCATGGATCGTCTCCCCCTCCAATTTACCCCCCTTCATTCTTCCCCTCCTGCTATCCTCTTTTTTTTCTTAACATATATTGCATTATTTGTTTCAGAGGTACAGATCTGTGATTCAACAGTCTTGCACAATTCATAGCGCTCACCATGGCACATACCTTCCCCAATGTCTATCACCCAGCCACCCCATCCCTCCCACCCCATCCCCACTCCAGCAACCCTCAGTTTGTTTCCTGAGATTAAGAATTCCTCATATCAGTGAGGTCATATGATACATGTCTTTCTCTGACTTGACTTATTTCACTCAGCATAATACCCTCCAGTTCCATCCACGTCGTTGCAAATGACAAGATCTCATTCCTTTTGATGGCTGCATAATATTCCATTGTATGTCTTCTTTATCCATTCATCTGTCGACGGACATCTTGGCTCTTTCCACAGTTTGGCTATTGTGGACATTGCTGCTATAAACATTGGGGTGCACGTACCCCTTCGGATCCCTACATTTGTATCTTTGTGGTAAATACCCAGTAGTGCAATTGCTGGATCGTAGGGTAGCTCTATTTTCAACTGTTTGAGGAACCTCCATACTCTTATCCAGTGTGGCTGCACCAGCTTGCATTCCCACCAACAGGGTAGGAGGCTTCTCCTTTCTCCACATCCCCGCCAACATCTGTCGTATCCTGACTTGTTAATTTTAGCCATTCTGACTGGTGTGAGGTGGTATCTCATTGAGGTTTTGATTTGGATTTCCCTGATGCTGAGCGATGTGGAGCACTTTTTCATGTGTCTGTTGACCATTTGGATGTCTTCTTTGGATAAATGGTAAAGACCATTGTCTTAACATCTATGCCTGGTGCAGGGAAATCACGCATGTAATGGATCAGAAGACCTGTGCCAATTTAAAATTCTTTAGAAATGCCATTCTAATAAGCATTCTAACTACTGTGGATGATAAATTAATGTAAACATGGTCTTCCTTCTTTTTATTTACTTCCTTAAATCTCAGTGGGAGATTTTAGAATTGGTCCCTGTTGCTATCACATCAGGTACACAGATTTCTTTTATGTGTGGGGTGGAGGTGGGGATCTGATGCAGGGGCATTTAAGCCCTGTTTGACTAATGCAGATTTCCAAATTTGTGTTTACCAAAACTAAGACAAACTGCACTCCAGGAAGAAAGTTTTCAAGCAAATGGTTTCAGGACTAATCATTGGTTGCATCAGTACCACAGGACAACTCTGTGATCAAGGAAGTCTGGAGTCTTATCCAGTTCTCGAGGCTCCCAAAATATTGAAAAATAAAGGAACCTTGATTCAATATTATAAAAATTGGAATATATTTTAAATATTTGCATTGAACAATGCTTTTCTTTCCAAGCAACGTGCAATGACTATACATGACCTTCCTTGATGATGCATCTAGCAATTACTGGCTGGACATTTGTGAATGTGAGGCTGATACCATGAGAAGCAGAAGCACAGAGAGAGAGCTGGGTGCTTGAGTCCCTAATTGAATCACTGAGTCACACCTCCCCAGAAATCTGGTAGATGCCATGCTGCCGACTCTATATAGTTGAGCCAAACGATTCCTTTATTTTCTAAGTCAGGGCAAGCTGGGTGTTGGCTTGCAGCTGAAATTCTCCTCACTGATACAGACCTGGTCCACCTACTGCCCCTACCTTTCCTACTCAGCTCACACACAATACTAAGACTATCTTTATTTAATTGAGAAATTAATTATAGCTGGAGGTCTGTTGTATAGTATGTGGTTGTTTTGTTCTCTGTAACTGTAAACACATTTGACAAGTCCTCTTACTGACTTGACTAAAGGGATGGATTGCTGATATGACATAATTCTAGCTATTAACTGTCAATCCTTTCATCTTTAAATAGGCTGTCTTCTCTCTTCTTTACATTGATTTGACAATTTATACAGCTTGAAATGTTTCCACATGCATTATTTCATCTGATCATAAAGCCTTGCTTAGGGCGTATAGAAGAGGCATTTCCTGCTTTTTCAGAGAAGGAAGCTGAGACAAGAACCTGCCCTGGGCCAGTGTGTGAATAAGGTCCCAGGCTTCCCAGGAAGGCTGTATGCCCTCTATGGTTCCTCATTGGTTGACCAATCCAATTAGTATCCATGCATAAGTAAAAGAACACAGGGACTCAGGCCAATCTACAGAAGGACATTTATGAGGCTGCGCAACAGAAATCCAGAGGCAAATGGGATCTGGGCATGGACATCAGGAGCTTTTATCTGCATTTCTCTGGGCTCCCTTCCCTTCTGGGTATAGGCTTCATCCTCGACTGGACAGTGGCATGGCTATAGCTTCTTAGGCATCACACACAGACACAACAATGTCTGAAAAAAGAGGGACCGTTTCTTCCCCCTTTTCTTGGGGGTTTAGGGATTATTTTATATATATTATTTTATATTATTTATTATTTATATTGTGGTATTATTGTAGTGTATTTTTAAAAAATTTTTATGTTAATCACCATATATTACATCATTAGTTTTTAATGTAGTGTTCCATGATTCATTGTTTGTGTATAACACCCAGTGCTCCATACAGAACGTGCCCTCTTTAATACTCATCACCAGGCTGACCCATCGCCCCACTCCCTCCCCTCTAGAACCCTCAGTTTGTTTTTCAGAGTCCATCATCTCCCATGGTTCATCTCCCCCTACGATTTCCCACCCTTCATTCTTCCCCTCCTGCTTTTTTTTCCTTAACATATATTGTATTATTTGTTTCAGAGGTACAGATCTGTGATTCAACAGTCTTGAACAATTCACAGTGCTCACGATAGCACATACCCTCCCCAATGTCTATCACCCAGCCACCCCATCCCTCCCACCCCCCACCACTCCAGCAACCCTCAGTTTGTTTCCTGAGATTAAGAATTCCTCATATCAGTGAGGTCATATGATACATGTCTTTCTCTGATTGACTTATTTCACTCAGCATAACACCCTCCAGTTCCATCCATGTGGTTGCAAATGGCAAGATCTCATTCTTTTGATGGCTGCATAATATTCCATTGTGTATATATACCACTTGTCCTTTATCCATTCATCTGTCAACGGACATCTTGTCTCTTTCCACAGTTTGGCTATTGTGGACATTGCTGCTATAAACATTGGGGTGCATGTACCCCTTCGGATCCCTACATTAGTATCTTTGGGGTAAATACCCAATAGTGCAATTGCTGGATCGTATGGTAGCTCTATTTTCAACTGTTTGAGGAAACTCCATACTGTTTTCCAGAGTGGTTGCACCAGCTTGCATTCCCACCAACAGTGTAGGAGGGATCCCCCTTGTCTGCATCCTCACCAACATCTGTCGTTTCCTGACTTGTTAATTTTAGCCATTCTGACTGGTGTGAGGTGGTATCTCATTGAGGTTTTGTTTTGGATTTCCCTGATGCCGAGCGATGTTGAGCACTTTTTCATGTGTCTGTTGGCCATTTGGATGTCTTCTTTGGAAAAATGTCTGCTCATATCTTCTGCCCATTTTTTGATTGGATTATTTGTTCTTTGGGTGTTGAGTTTGATAAGTTCTTTATAGATTTTGGATACTAGCCCTTTATCTGATACGTCATTTGCAAATATCTTCTCCCATACCGTCGGTTGTCTTTTAGTTTTGTTGACTGTTTCTTTTGCTGTGCAAAAGCTTTTTATCTGGATGAAATCCCAATAGTCCTTTTTTGCCCTTGCTTCCCTTGCCTTTGGCGATGTTTCTAGGAAGAATTTGCTGCGGCTGAGGTCGAAGAGGTTGCTGCCTGTGTTCTCCTTTAGGATTTTGATGGACTCCTGTCTCACATTGAGGTCTTTCAACCATTTGGAGTCTATTTTTGCATGTGGTGTAAGGAAATGGTCCAGTTTCATTCTTCTGCATGTGGCTGTCCAATTCTCCCAACACCATTTGTTGAAGAGACTGTCTTTTTTTCCATTGGACATTCTTTCCTGCTTTGTCAAAGATTAGTAGACCATGTAATTGAGGGTCCATTTCTGGGCTCTCTATTCTGCTCCGTTGATCTATGTGTCTGTTTTTGTGCCAGTACCATACTGTCTTGATGATGACAGCTTTGTAATAGAGCTGGAAGTCCGGAATTGTGATGCTGCCAGCTTTGCTTTTCTTTTTCAACATTCCTCTGACTATTCGGGCTCTCTTCTGGTTCCATACAAATTTTAGGATTATTTGTTCCACTTCTTTGAACAAAGTGGATGGTGTTTTGATGGGGATTGCACTGAATATGTAGATTGCTCTAGGTAGCATTGACACCTTCCCAATATTTGTCCTTCTACTCCATGAGCATGGAACGTTTTTCCATTTCTGTCTTCCTCAATTTCTTTCATGAGTCTTTTATAGTTTTCTGAGTACAGATCCTTTGCCTCTTTGGTTAGATTTTTCCTAGGTATCTTATGGTTTGGGTGCAGTTTTAAATGGGATCGACTCCTTCATTTCTCTCTCTTCAGTCTTGTTGTTGGTGTATAGGAATGCCACTGATTTCTGTACATTGATCTTATATCCTGCCACTTTACTGAATCCTGAATGAGTTCTAGCAGTTTTGGGGTGGAGTCTTTTGGATTTTCCACATAAAGTATCATATCATCTACAACGAGTGAGAGTTTGACTTCTTCTTGGCCGATTTGGATGCCTTTGATTTCTTCTTGTTGTCTGATTGCGGTGGCTAGGACTTCTAATACTATGTTGAATAGCACTGGTGAGAGTGGACATCCCTGCCGCATTCCTGACCTTAGGGGCAAAGTTCTCAGCCTTTCCCCATTGAGAATGATATTCGCTGTAGGTTTTTCATAGATGGCTTCTAGGATATTGAGGTAGGTACCCTCTATCCCTATACTCTGAAGCCTTTTGATCAAGAAAGGATGCTGTACTTTGTCAAATGCCTTTTCTGCATCTATTGAGAGGATCATATGGTTCCTGTTCTTTCTTTTGTTAATGTATTGTAGCACGTTGATTGATTTGCGGATGTTGAACCAACCTTGCAGCCCAGGGATATATCCCACTTGATCGTGGTGAATGATCCTTTTAATGTAGTGTTGGATCCTATTGGCTAGTATTTTCGTGAGAATTTTTGCGTCCATGTTCATCAAGGATATTAGTCTAATTCTCCTTTTTGATGGGGTCTTTTTCTGGTTTGGGGATCAAGGTAATGGTGGCCTCATAAAACGAGTTTGGAAGTTTTCCTTCCATTTCTATTTTTTGGAACAGTTTCAGGAGAATAAATATTAATTTCCCATTAAATGTTTGGTAGAAATCCCCTGGGAAGCCACCTGGCCCTGGGCTTTTGTTTGTTGGGAGATTTTTGATGACTGCTTCAATTTCCTTAGTGGTTATAGGTCTGTTCAAGTTTTCTACTCCTTCCTGGTTCCATTTTGGTAGTTGATACATCTCTAGAAATGCATCCATTTCTTCCAGGTTATCTAATTTGCTGGTACAGAGTTGCTCATAATATGTTCTTATAATTGTATTTCTTTGGTGTTAGTTGTGATCGCTCCTCTTTCGTTCATGATTTTGTTGATTTGGGTCATTTCTCTTTTCTTTTGGATAAGTCTGGCCAGGGGTTTATCAATCTTGTTCATTGTTTCAAAGAACCAGCTCCTAGTTCCGTTGATGTGTTCTACTGTTCTTTTGATCTCTATTTCATTGATTTCGGCTCTGATCTTTATTATTTCTCTTCTCCTGTTGGGTTTAGGCTTTATTTGCTGTTTTTTTCTCTAGCTCCTTTAGGTGTAGGGTTAGGTTGTGTATTTGAGACCTTTTTGTTTCTTGAGAAAGGCTTGTATTGCTCTATACTTTCCTCTCAGGACTGCCTTAGCTGCATCCCAAAGATTTTGAAAAGTTGTGTTTTCATTTTCTTTTGTTTCCATGAATTTTTTTAATTCTTCTTTAATTTCCTGGTTGACCCATTCATTCTTTAGTAGGATGCTCTTTAGCCTCCATGTATTTCAATTCTTTCTGACTTTCCTCGTGTGATGGAGTTCTAGTTTCAAAGCACTGTGGTCTGAAAATATGCAGGGAATAATCCCAATCTTTTGGTACTGGTGGAGACCTGATTTGTGACCTAGGATGTGATCAAGCCTGGAGAATGTTCCATGGGCACTAGAGAAGAATGTGTATTCCGTTGCTTTGGGATGGAATGTTCTGAATATGTCTGTGAAGTCCATTTGGTCCAGTGTGTCATTTAAAGTCTTTATTTCCTTGTTCATCTTTTGCTTAGATGATCTGTCCATTTCAGTCAGGGGGGTGTTAACGTCCCCCACTATTATTGTATTGTTGTCAATGTGTTTCTTTGCTTTTGTTATTAATTGCCTTATATAATTGGCTGCTCCATGTTAGTGGCATAGATATTTACAACTGTTAGATCTTCTTGTTGGATAGACCCTTTAAGTAGGATACAGTGTCTTTCCTTGTCTCTTATTACAGTCTTTGGTTTAAAATCTAATTTCTCTGATATAAAGATTGCCACCCCAGCTTTCGTTTGGTGTCCATTAGCATGGTAAATGTTTTTCCACTCCCTTTCAATTTGGGGGTGTCTTTGGGTCTAAAATGAGTCTCTTGCAGACAGCGTATCGACAAGTCTTGTTTTTTAATCTAATCTGATAGCCTGTGTCTTTTGATTGGAGCATTTACCCATTTACATTCAGGGTAACTACTGAAAGTTATGAACTTAGTGCCACTATATTGCCTGTAAGTTGACTGTTAGCTGTATATTGTGTATGATCCTTTCTGGTCCATGCTGGTTTTAGGTGCTCTCTTTGTTTAGAGGACCCCTTTCAATATTTCTTGTAGGGTTGGTTTTGTGTTTGCAAATTCCTTTAGTTTTTGTTTGTCCTGGAAGCTTTTTATCTCTCCTTCTATTTTCAATGACAGACTAGATGGATATAGTATCCTTGGCTGCATATTTTTCTTGTTTAGTGCTCTGAATATATCATGCCAGTCCTTTGTGGCCTGCCACGTCTCTGTGGATAGGTCTGTTGCCAATTTAATGTTTCTTCATTACAGGTTATATACCTATACCTATACTTCTTCTCCCGAGCTGCTCTCAGGATTTTCTCTTTGTCTCTGAGACTCATAAATTTTACTATTACATGTCGGGGTGTTGACCTATTTTTATTGATTTTGAGAGGGGTTCTCTGTGCCTCTCGGATTTTGATGCCTGTTTCCTTCCCCACATTAGGGAAGTTCTCTGGTATAATTTGCTCCAACATACCTTCTGCCCCTCTCTCTCTTTCTTCTTCTTCTGGGATCCCAATTATTCTAATGTTGTTTCGTCTTATTGTATCGCTTATATCTCGAATCTGCCCTCGTGATCCAGTAGTTGTTTATCTCTCTTTTTCTCAGCTTCTTTATTTTCCATCATTTGGTCTTCTATATCGCTGATTCTCTCTTCTGCCTCATTTATCCTAGCAGTTAGTGCCCCCATTTTTGATTGCACCTCCTTAATAGCCTTTTTGATTTCGACTTGGTTAGATTGTACTTCTTTCATTTCTCCAGAAAGGGTTTCTCTAATACCTTCCATGCTTTTTTCAAGCCCAGCTAGTATCTTAAAAATCATGATTGTGAACTCTAGGTCCAACATCTTACTAATGTCTGTACTGAGTAGGTCCCTGGCAGACGGTACTACCTCTTTTTTTGTTGTTGTTGTTGTTGATTTTTTTCCATCTTGTCATTTTGTCCAGAGGAGAACAGATGATTGAGAGAACAAATTGCTAACAGGGTAACAATGTCCCCAGAAAGTATACTCAAAACAAATCAGAGAAGACCTGAAACCAGGGGAAAAGAAAGGCGAAGAAAGAAAAAGAAACAGTGAAAAAAAAAACGAAAAAGATAAAAACAAAAAGAGAACAAAACAAAACACAATATGATCAAATATGATCAGGCTGGTGCATAGATCAGTGCCACACACTAGATTTTGGGTGTATTTTGTTCCATTAGAAGAATGTGCCTTCCAAAATTTTAAAGAAAGAAGGACTTAAATATGTACAAAGGTTGATATGATGAAGGGATGGAATATGACTGTAATGAAAATATAAAAAAAATTTTAAAAGGAATTGATAAGAAGCTGTTTGAAAAAAGAAGAGGATTTAAAAAAAGAAAGAAAAAAGGGGGAGAGAATGTGATCAGGCAGGAGCCTAGAACAAAGGCATACAGTAGATATTTAGGGTATATTTTGATCTGTTAGAAGAAACTGTATCTCAAAATTTTAAGGAGAGAACATATATATATGCCAAAAATAAGGGTAACTACTATGAATGGATAGATTATGACTCTAGAAATTAAAAAGAATTTTTTTTTAAAAAGGGATTGATAAGATGTTGGTTGGAAAAGGGAAAAAGTAAAATTAAAAAAAAAAGACAGTTAAAAAAATTAACACTGAAAGACTACAGAATCATGGTAAAAAAACCATGAATTCTATGTGCAGTATTCCCCTAGTGCTGGAGTTCTGCCATTCTCATTGATCGGTAAACTTGGTCTTGGCTGGCTGTTTTTGCTGATCTTCTGGGGGAGGGACCTGTTGCCATGGTTCCCAAATGTGTTTGTCTGAGGCGGAATCGCCCCACCCTTTTCTGATCAGGGCTAAGTAATCTGCTCGGGTTTACTCTCGGGGAGCTTTTGTTTCTTGCATGCTTTCCGTACAGCTTTGTTGGATGAGAGTGAAAATGGCAGCCTCCCAATCTCTGCCCCGGAGGAGCTGAGAACTCGGGGCCGCTCCTCAGTGCGCCCCCAGAGAAAAGCAGTCAGTCACTCCCGTCTCCCTGGTCTCCGGCCGCGCTCCGTGCTCACCCGGCCTGTGACGGAGCGTTTCTATCTCTGGCACCCGACCCCGTGTGGAGTTTCCAAACCCAGCAGATCCCTGCGGTGCACTCCCGCGCCGCTCCTCCCCGGGGAGGAAGGAGAGTCTCCCCAGATCTGCCGCTCGTTGGGTCCCTGCTGGAGGAGCAGTGGCCCGACTGTGCAGCGGATCACGGTTTATGGGAACCCCCAGCTGAGAGCCAACGCCTTGGCTCCGTCTTTGCAGCCGGCTTCCTCGCTCCAATACCTGGGAGCTCTGCCACACTCGGGCACGCCCGGTCTTTCTGTGACCCGAGGATCCCGAGACCACTCTGTCCCGTGAGGGTTCCACCTCCCGCTTAGCCACTGGAGTGACGTCACTCAGCGGAGCTGACTTCTAAATGTTTCGATTTTGTGCTCTGCAGCAGAAGCGGCCGACGGAGGCCCCCTCCCCCGCCCTCTATCCTCCCGAATATCGCCTTGGATTCACTTCTCCGCACGTCCCACCTTCCAGAAAGTGGTTGCTTTTCTGTTCAGAGTTGTTGCCATTCTTTTCTTCGATCTCCTGTTGAGTCTGTAGGTGTTCAGAATGGTTTGATCACTATCCAGCTGAATCACTGAGACCAGATGAAATCCAGGTTTCCTACTCCTCCGCCATCTTGCGCCACCCTATTGTACTGTATTTATTGTATTTCCTACAAATACCCCCAGCAAACATTCCCATTTTGTCCTGCACTGGGTCCATGCCCACCCCTCAACCAGCCGTTGGAAGCAGAAGGTGTGTCCATGATCTGCTTACAACAATCAGCAGACCACAACTGAATGTTAGATAGTAAGTGTCAGTACTACCACTGCATTGGTTTAAAATAAAACGATTTAGGAGCCCCTGGGTGTCTCAGTCGGTCAAGTGGCCAGCTGTTGATTTCCACTCAGGTCATGATTTCAGGGTGGTGAGATGGAGCCCCATTTTGGGTTCTGCACTCAGTGCAGTGTCTGCTTGAGATTCTTTCCCTCTGCCCTCCCCCACTCTGTATGCGCGCTCTCTCTCAAATAAATGAATAAATAAAATCTTTAAAAAAAAACAGTAAAATGGTTTGAATATATAGTAGTTCAAGAGAATTGGCCTGGCGTCTGGTGGGTTGTTCCCATCATGGTTCCCCAGTTGCTCATGCCTCCCTGTATCCATGCACGTGGGTAGTCCCATCCCACACCAACTCAGAGCTTGGCTACAGGACTCGTTTCGATCAATGAGAAAACAGTGAATGCTACCTAAGGGGCTTGGCTTCTGGTTGCTCTTGGGACATGTGGCAGACTAAACTTTGTCCTCCCCAAATTCATAGGCTGAAGCCCTGAGCCCCAGTGTGACTCTATTTGGGGATGGGGCCTTTAAGAAGGTACTTAAGGTTAAATGGGGTTATAGGGGTAGGGTCCTGATCCAATAGGGCTGGTGTGTTAAGAAGAAGAGGAGATGCCAGAGCGAGTACATTCTCTATGTGCAGGAGGACACAGTAAGAAGGCAGCTGTCTGCAAGCCAGGACTCGTGGTCTCACCAGAAAGCAACCTTGCCAGAACCTTGATCTTGGACTTCTAGCCTTCAGAACATGAGAGAATGTTTCTGTTATTGAAGTCACACAGTTTGTGGTATTTTGTTATAGCAAACGGAGGGGACTAATTCAGGAACCCCCTAACAGTCATGACGGGAATAAGCCAGGGCTAGTCTTCTGGACAAAGAAAGACACAAAAGCTAGTGACTTTCATTGCCTAAACCTGTAGCCAGCAAATCTGCAGGCATGTGAGTTAGGCCACTGACCACCAATTGACCACAGATGCATGAATGAGTCCAGCAGGTGTAACCAATATAAGAGCTATGTAGCTGAGTCCAACCCAAACTGCTGACCCAAAGAATGAAGAGCCAAACAGGTGGATGTTTTAAGCTACTGAGTTTTGGGAAGGTTTTGTTACACAGCAATAGATAAGTGATCCACATGGGAAATACAGAGTTTTCAGTCACACGCTTTTTTTGCTCCACGGGAGGACTTGATTACACATGCTCCTGCTAGTCTGATTTGGAATACAATTTATTTATCCACCTTACAGGTTAGAGCCTATTTGCAGGGATCAGGCAAAGCAAATGAGCAAGGCAGACTGGATACAAAAATAATCACAAAGCTTGAGTTTTTTTTTCATCTTTGGATAAAGACACAGATACAGAAATACTCTCATACCATAAGAAAACAGGGTAGGTGGGATGCTTAATGACAAGTGCATGCACAGTCTCAGTGACAGGAACACTCTAGGGAATGGTGGGGACTGGGGAATTGGAGTAGGCATACCCTACTAAAAGGGATGGTTACTTTTCAGCTCTGGCCTTGTTGCCATGTGGGCATGTGGGCTCAGTGTTTTGTTACTAGAACTTCCAAGTTTTCAGAAGAAACCAGAAGTATGGATTTTTATATAAACTCTAATTTTAAAACATTGAATTAACGGTAAAACACTGTACAAGCGAAATAAAGCTCATGTTAGCCTGGACTGCCTCTTTAGACTGGTCTACACACACTAGCTAACACAAAAGTTAGAAATCAGTAAAATACAGCAATGTCATGAAACTCGTTTGACAAAACTTTTACTTTCCCATTGACTGGGACTTGCATGTGTGCAGCAGACACGTGCAAATGGAACAGTCGGCAGAAAAGGTGGTCCTGAATCCAAAATATAATAGAAGATGAAACAATGAAAAAGTTACAGTCTGTGATTGCAGGTCTTTCTGCCTCCAAGCTCAGAGAAAACAAAAACAACCAAAAACCTAACATGGGCAAACCGAGAACAGAAAGTATTTCAAATTCAGAAGACAAATAAATGAGGGTTTGAGCCCCTGCATTTCAAAATAATTCTCCGCCAGATGGTGAATTTTTTGACATAAGGGGCCTGACTTTATCTTTGTTATCCTTGGAAGCTGGAAGCACCTAATCCAGGTTAGGTTAACAAGCGACTATTCCTAATGGGTTTATAGGTGATTAACATAAGGGATGAGTATCAGCAAGTGGGCTCGTGTGCCTCATGAGCATGTAGTTAGTAGACCTGGCTTTTTTCTTGTCTGCTCTTCTGTTTTGAAAAGGTAGTTACCTAACTTCTGTTTCTTCATTCCTCATGTGTAAAATGAGGATAATAAAAAATACCTACCTCATGGTGTTACCAAGATAAAATGAAAAGCTGCTTGTAAGCTGCACAGCACAGCCTGAAATACAACATGGGTTCCCTGGATGTTGTTACCGAGCTTGATGGCCTAGTTAGCTTTAAACAGTGGATTACCAGGTGAGTTGATAGGAAGAAACGTAGCATATTTAACTCCTCAGGGACACAACTTTTGAATAAAGCAGTATGAATTTGGACTAGATTAAGTAAAAACGTTCTTTATATGGATTCTGGAGAATCAGCTCAGGTCACATCTTGGGCAGAGGCCTAAGGAATCTGGAAGGAAACCCAATGCTGTTTCCAAAGCATTTTCTACAGCAGAGGCCCAGATGCTGCCCTGGGGAATGATTCTTTGCTATAGAATTGGCCATTTTCAGCATCACACACTGATGTTGTAATGAGGGGGATAAAGCATGTGAGTCCACAGCGGCTGTTTATGGAGTACTCGGTATATTCTAGTTGTTCTTGAACGAGCAAAGAGAAATTGCATTCCCTACGCCGGTAGAAGCTTGTGGCTTTTCATTTTCTGCCTCTTTTTGGCTATTGTTGCTTTCCTTTTCACTTTGCCCTAATAAGGAATGTTCTCTCTAGAGCAAAATAGACGCCAATCTTAAGCATTTCTGAAGGAAGAGCTATTGTAGTTGGAAACTACTAAATAATTTTCAGAGTATTATTTTGCCATTATTACTAGGCTTTTACTATTATATCCCTGATGTTAGCTGGGACCTCCTAGTCCTCTGAGATGTGGGCAAGGTCAGTGCTGGCCCCAATCGCATACTCTGCAAAAGGAAAAAAACCCTCCTGTTGCCCAGCAGCTGGAGAGAGTGGTGAATGGGTGGGTCAGCGGTGGGGGTTGGGGGTGTTTATCCGGTGCCTTTGCCGCCTAGCTAGCAGTTTTAGTGAATGTGGGCTGTTCTGCTCCATGTTGATCCAGACGGAAAAAAACAAACTTCTTTACCAGTTCCATAAACTGATCCTATTCACATACAGCATATGTGAATACAGCAAACTACTTTTGTTTTTAAATTTTTTTTTTTAAACTAGAGAGTGGGGAGAATGCGGAAGCCCTCTGCATCATAGAATAATTAAAAATAACTTCCAGGGGCCTAGACAGACGGTCATTGCTCTTGGAATACCCACTGACCACGCCACTGGTCACTGGGGGGTTCCCCAAACACTCTCAGTATTTCTTGCCCCGTCCTCAGATTTGTCCTGGAATTCCCCAGCCCTGGAACACCTGCCTTCTCTGCACAGCTCCCCCCACCCCCCGAGACCCCGCAGCTGACCCATCCGGAGCCAGCCGGCAAACAGGCACCCCTTTTTCCTAGGCACGCCTCCCTCGAACGGCAGCTGAGATTCCGAGAGTAGTCTTTTCCTTGGGTTACATTTTCCCGGAGGGCGGCGGACCCTCTGGCTGACGCGTGTTGCTCCTGGAAAGCCAGGGAGCCCCGCGAGCTGTCCGGACTGCCCTGGCTGGACAGACACGTCACCCGGCCACCCCGCGTCCTCGCCGTCCACCGAGAGCGGGGCCACCTGCGCAGCTCACGCGTGTCTAGCAGCCCCGTCAAAACTTAAAAGCGAAAAGGCCAACGTAAGTACTGACACGATGTTTTAACCCCATATGTCCAAAATATTACCACTTCCACATGTCATCAGTATAAACAGAATTTAAGGAGACAGCTTACCGTTGATTGGTCTTGGGAATCCAGAGAGTGTCTCCGCCGCGGCGCACCTGCTCTGGGTCCGCGGGCCTCAGGACTGCACCGGGAGGTTCGGGGGCGGGCGCCAGGCCGCGGTGCCGGGAGTGGGGGCGAGGCCTGAGGCACCCTGCCAGGCCACAGCCAGCTCGGGGTTTCCAGAGCCTTCCGCTCTCGCATCAGGGACTCTGAAGGCACAGCGCCTCACACCCCGACCGCCGGCCAGCCAGCGCGGACGGCAGTGCCGTCGCGCAGGTGCAGAGAGTCACTTGGGCAGGCTGTGTCACGTGTCCAGAAATGGGCTGAGCTCATTGGCTCATCCGCGCTCCATCCGGGGATCTGGGGCGGAGCTTGTGGGCACGCGACGTCAGGAGTTGTCGCGGGAAGTTGCAGACGGGAGCACCGGGAGGGCTGGGAGACCCCGATACGGAGGCCAGTAGCCTGGGTAGGTGGCAGGGTAAGTAAGCAAAGGGACTTCCTTCTGAGGCCCAGCGTGGGCAGCCGGGAGATGAGGAGGTACTAACCCTGCCTGTGGAACCTCGACTTTACAGAGGTTCAACTGAGCTCGGGCACTACAGGGCCCACATGGTCTCCAGGCCACACGCTCTGTCACGTCTGAGTCCTTGGAAAGGCTCCCAGGGTGGGAAGGGTGGGTAGAGCCGCTTCCCAGGGACAGGGGCGGGGGGAGGAGCCTCAGATTCCCTGAGCGAGCATGGGGTCAGCCGGTGGGCGACGCCTCTCAGTGACCTCCCCCAGGACTGCGGGTGGGGGACTAGGCCACAGATGAAACTTGGGGTCCCCCGCGGCTCCAGCGAGCATTTGTAGCCTACCGTCAGGTTTACTTTTGAGCTTTGTTTTGGTTACCCATCCTCCTCTTTCAGACGTTTGTTTTATCTGCCCATTATTAAAGTTGCTATGAGGTCCTTCTGTGCCTCGTGAGGAGGGTGGGAGGATCCAAGACGGGGTCTGGGGCGGGTGGTGGGCGAGCCGTGAGGGCGGTACACGAAGGCACAGGTGCTGTGGGCGTTGTGGTGGGGGCGCCGGGTGGTCCTGGTGAACCCCGTGACCCTGGTGACCCCAGCGACCCCGAAGGCCTGGGCAATCCCGGAAGTCCCGGCACTGAGGGAGAGGCGGGCGCCGCTTCTGCCGGCGTGCCCCCGATGGAGCAGGCCCCCCGCGCGCCAGGGCCTGATGGAGCTGCGGCACCGGCGGCTGGAGGTCCTGGGGGCCAACCGCTCTAGATCGCCCTCACCGTACCTTTCCCGTCGCCCGTGGAGGCGGAGATTGCCCACTGGTTCCTGACTTCACATGCTGAACTCCGAGGGCCAGTTCGGCAGGAGCTCGATGTGAACGTCACCGTCCTGACTGTCCGATTGACTGCTGAGGACCCTGGCCAACTCCAAATGTCCATCACCTCCTGTCTTGACCAGGTTTCCCGGGTGATTCGGACCGTGCAGCGCGTTGTGCCTCCCTTTTTTGCTAAGCCGCAGCAGGATAAAGGGGGCTAAACCCAACTGCCTGTCCCGTTCTAGGCACCTCGCTAGGGCACTGATGCCTGCAGTGGTTGCCACTTCATGACTAGGGCCTAATCTCTTGCCTGTACTGGCCCGTGGGTGCTTGGGATTCATGTGTTTTGTTTGGTAGTTAAATGTTTAATAAATACAGAAAATAAAACAAAAAAAAAAAAATAAAGTTGCTATGACCAGTCTGCCAAGAACAGTTCTTAATTCAAATAATTTTTCTTTTTTTAATTTAATTTCTTTAAGATTTTATTTATTTATTTGACAGAGACAGCGAGAGCAGGAACACAAGCAGGGGGAGTGGGAGAGGGAGAAGCAGGCCTCCCGTGGAGCAGGGAGCCCGATGCGGGGCTCGATCCCAGGACCCCGGGACCATGACCTGAGCCGAAGGCAGACGCTTAACCGACTGAGCCACCCAGGCGCCCCTCAAATAATTTTTCTTTTAAGGGGTGTGCGTTTTCATTGTTCTTGTACGTATTCTTTTCAGTTCTTGACTCCACCGTGTCTTTCGTGTGTGAATGCTTCCAGATGAAATTCTGTGTTTTCCAAAATCACAGTTGTCTTCTGTATAAAATCCTGCTTCATTTGCAAGATTTTCACGTTTCCTTCAAAACCAATTTGTCTTATCCTTTTAGATGCTGCCAACATCTGCCTCTTAAGGAAGCAACTGGCTGAGAAAGACTTGGTGCGGTGGACAAGGGCAGGCGCTGAAAGTAAGTGGGCTGGGTTCCTTGAAAGGGGCTAATATTCTCCCAGTTGCTTGTAGGCGAATGTCTTTATGTTACGCTAACTCTCCCCGACACAACCTTGTAACTGGGGACTGGGTTAATGTATACTCAGCTAACAAGATCCTCTTGTATTCAGTTTGAAGTCTATTGCTGTAGAGAATCCCTGAATTTGCCACTGGAGGATCATCTTCCTACCCTTTAGCTCTTTGATTAGTGGTGTACATATGTGTGAAGGGGACAGTTGTCACTGAAATTACAGACAGCTGAATGGCGATTTGAATTGCATGAGCATTAAGGTCTTCCTTGAGAGCGATATGCAAAACCCGTGGTTAGAATGATTTTATTCACGCATCAGGAAGTATAGATAAATCCCCTAGACATCAACACAGCAGGGGACACTCTGAGAACCTAATTCTAATGAATATACATTTTGGCTTTTCTACTACGAGGGAAGTAGGGCAGAGGATTTATTTAGATCTTCGTAATTAATAGCCTAGTATATTAGTCAGGGCCATTACAGGGCTCTTCTGTTTCTCCAGAGAAAAAGAACCCGTAGGAGATACAGATGTATATATGTATGTATACATATGGTCACATATCTGTGTGCACAAAGAGTCACTGTAGGAATTCACTCATGTGATTAAAAAGTCCCACAATCTGCCATCAGCAAGGTGGAGAACCAGGGAAGCGGTGCAGTTCGGTCCAAGTCTGAAGGCCTGAGAACCAGGAGCACCAATGTCCAAAGGCAGGAGAAGATGGATGTCTCACTTCAAGTAGACAGACTGAATTTACCCTTCTTCTGCCTTTTTGTTCTATTCTGCCTCTCAGTAGAGTGGATGATGCCTGCCTGCACTGGCTAAGGCATCTTCTTTACTCGGCCTACTGATTCCCATGCTAATCTCTTCATGCGTACACAGACGGGCAAACGCGATTTTATAATCATGAAGAGGGAGGTAGAAATTGTTGCATTTTCTACTCCAGGATAAAAACACCTTCTCATGGTAAGCCAGGCATAAAAGCACATCATGGCAGGGGCATTGGGATTGTTCGTGTTCTGGGTGGAGTTGCACCTAGAGGCTTTTCAGATGCGATCAGAGCCTTGTCTGTAATGAAATGAGACATTTCTCTCGACTTAGTTCATTATCTTTGGGCAGCCTTTGACTATTGGGAAGGTCACTCCACTCATGTGTCAAGATATGCCTGTAGGGAATACAGGGAGGAGACTGGGCCCGTCTCAATCCCAGTGGCCCTGGAGAGGTGTTTGTGCAGGTAGTTGAGGTGTTTCCAACAGGAAGTCTCCAGAGGATTGATGTGGCAAAAGTGGTTGGCTAAGGAGATCCCGCTGAGCTCTCTGCTGACCACTAAGAGAACGTGCTGAGTGATATCAGATAGAACCCTCTGAAGCCATCATTTGTAGGTGGGTTTGTATGTCAGACACAGGGTTGGACCAGCACTTTCATCAGATTAAACTAATACTCTGTGGGAGTGTGATGTGCCCATGGTTGTTGCCAGCGTCCCTCGCTGTGTCTCCTGTGTGTCAGCTGGCGGGGTGGTGGCACCCCTGTGTGTGTCTGCGCTTACTGTCGCTGGTGCTGTCCGCTGTGCTGTACACGGGACTTGTGTGCACAAACGCAGGCCCACGAGAAATGTCATCTTTTAAAATTTTCTTTAAACAATTAAATGAGTCTGAGGCAATGTTCTGGTGGGCTCGAGGGAAATCCGATCACAGTTTGGGACCCCTTTACTCTTCTTTTGGGGCACAAAACTTGTGGAGGTTTAGGTGAAATCAGAGGCAACCCTTTCTCTTTGGTCCGTGGGCTCATTTGCTGATACTCTCATTCCACGTACATTTTTGAACCAACTTGTCAGTTTCCAAAAAAAAAAAAATCTGGGATTTTGATGAGACTGGATAGAATCTCTAACCCATACATCAGTTTGGGAAAATTGGTATCAGTCCAAATACAAATTTGGACTGATATTAGTCCAAAAACAAAACCAGAAAGGCACAGGTTTCCAACAGCTCCTGTTGTGTGTTCTTTCACAAACTGTAACCACCAAGGAGTGTGCTTTCACAAGTGATTTTGTGTGAACATTTCCCACTGTGTCCCCGCAGGCCTCCCGGGTGACCGGTGAATGCTAGTTTCCAGGCTGTGATCCCTGTCTGGGTTGTAAGCTCCTCAAGAGCAGGAGCCAGGCCTGTCTTATTCACTGCCGCATCCCCAGAGCCCACAACACTGCCTCGTGCATAGCAGGTGTTTAGTGAATACCTGCTGGATGAATGAGTCCACGGGAAAAGCCCCAGGGCTGGCTCAATCAGGAATTCTGGGGTTTTAGGAATAACCTGGATACAGGTCCTTCTGGAATGGCTGGTAGCCAACTTCAGTGGAGAAAACATGTCTGAGACCCAATTACCCTTTTCAGTGGAAAGAGGCCAGAGGGCTGACAAAATACCGGAAACAAATCCTATAAAGAATTATCAGTAAACTTGCTGCATGTAGTACTTTTGTATAAGTTATTACCGAAAGTAGAAGAATAAGATCTCTTTTTAAAAATGAATTTTAGGGGTGCCTGGGTGGCTTAGTGCATTAAGCATCTGCCTTCGGCTCAGGTCATGATTCCAGGGTCCTGAGATCAAGCCCCACATTGGACTCTCTGCTCAGTGGGGAGCCTGCTTCTCCCTCTCCCTCTCCGTCTGCTGCTCCCCCTGCTTGTGCTTGCTCTCTCTCTGTCAAATAAATAAAATCATTAAAAAAAAAGAAAAGACAGTTACTTTAAAAAAAATAAAAATGCATTTTATTACAATATAACATGCATCCATAGATGTCTATGAATGATACTTGTAGAGTTTCGTGAACCTTCCCAAAGCACTTGAAAACGCCTCTCCCATGCCCCCCTCCCCCCATTACTACCTCAAATGGCAACCACTCTCAGAAGTTCTATCATTAGGGTTCTTTCGGATTGTTTTGAGCTTTATGTAAGTGTAATCAAGGAGGATGCTTTCTTTTGTGCCCGACTCCTTTTACTCATCATTATGTTTTTGGGAGGCGGTCATGTTCTGTGTGGTTGTCGTGGGTGCTGCACTGTGAGAAGAAACTGTGATGTATCCATTGTGGTGTTGATGGGCAGCCGGCATGCCTATTCTGATGAGCACTGCCATGAACTTGCTTATGTGTCTGTGGTGCACCTGTGCACACACTTCTGTCGAGTGGATTCCACTGAGGAGTGCACTTGCTGATTGTTTTAGGTCACAGTGCCCAGGAACAGAGCCTGAGAGGGGGTTGCTGTGCAGGTGATTTATGGAAAGATTGTTCTGGAGGAGCCTGTGAGGGAGTGAGGGAGGAGCAGGGCCAGGGGAAGGAGCCAAGCCAACCTGCAGATTTGATTGGAGTCCACCTCAGTCTGACTCCATGGGGAGCTCTGGAGGATGAATGGCGCCGCCAAGTCACCCCTAGAGGACTTTTATAACTTGTGATCAGCCAGGCATTGGTTGTGGACCTTCCCCAAGGGGTGGTCATCACATTGTGGGCATTTGCAGACGAGATGGCTCCCATCAAAAAGTCATTCTCTGGAAAAGGTGTGAGCCTTCATCAGTCAACAGACGGAGAAGGTGGGAGATGGGTATCCTGGCCTATAAAGTGATCTGCATGAGTCACCAGTTGCAGCCCCTATCCCAGGTCGAGGGGCGGTGTATGATCAGCTTTGGTGGGCAGTGCCCGTATACACATCCTTTAGCATCTTATGAGTGTTTCAGTCCCAAATCCTCACCAACCCTAGGCATCATCTGACTTTTCTGTCTTAGCCATTTCAATAGAACTAAAGTAGTATCTCATTATAATTTTAATTTGCATTTTCCTGAGGACTAAGGAGGCTGAGCCCTTTTCTTACGTTTAGTGCCATGTGGATATTCTCTTTCAAGAAGTGTCTCAAGACTTTGGCCAATTTTTCTGTTGGGTTGTCTCCGTTTTCCTACCGTGTGAATTCTTTCTTCTGGCTAGCAGTTCTCGTCAGATATTTTTAGAACTATTTTCTCCAGCACAGTGGTTTGGCTTTTTACTCCATAACGTGCCCTGTGCTAAACAGAAGTTCTTACTTTTAATAAAGCCTGGTATACCATGTTTGCCCTCCGTGGTTTGTGCTATTGTGTGTCCTATTCAAGAAATCTTTGGCCCGAGGCTGTGAAAATATTCTCTTATGTTGTCATCCAGAAACTTTGTTTTAATTTCCACCTTTAACAGATCTATAAGTCATTTGGAATTGAGTTTTGTCTATAATATGAGGCATTGTTGCTTTTGTCATGAATCATGGAACTATGTATGTGTGGTCTGTTTCTCATTTTTAATGTAGTTTTATGGGCTCTTTTTGTCTACTCCAGTATTTCCTCCCTGGGGGTAATTTTACCACCCCTCCAGGACAATTTCTGGAGGCATTTTTTTGTTGCCGTGACTGTGTGTGTGTGTGTGTGTGTGTGTGTGTGTGTGTGTGTGTGTACTACAGGCATCTAATGGGTAGATACCAGTGATGGAGCGGAACACCGTGCAGGACAGGGGCAGCCGCATGAGAGTGTCCCCCGGCTCCAGTGTCACCTCTCCCGAGGTGGGGAGACCTGCACTGTCCCCACATTGGTGCCACAGTGTTGCCGTAACTCTGTGTGTGTGTGTGCCGTGACTCTGTGTGTGTGTGTGTGTGTGTGTTTGTGTGTGTGTGTGTGTGTGTACTACAGGCATCTAATGGGTAGATACCAGTGATGGAGCGGAACACCGTGCAGGACAGGGGCAGCCGCATGAGAGTGTCCCCCGGCTCTAGTGTCACCTCTCCCGAGGTGGGGAGACCTGCACTGTCCCCACATTGGTGCCACAGTGTCTGAACTTCTTAGCTTCACCATGTTGCTACTCTTGGTCCTGTGAACCTACCATTTTCTGCATCTTTCCAAGTGTACCATGGCCCTTCTTTTGCTTTTGTTTTTCTACGTACATTTTTGAACCAGCTTGACAGTTTCCAAAAAAAAAAAAATCTGGGATTTTGATGAGATTGGATAGAATCTCTAACCCATACATCAGTTTTGGAAAATTGATATCAGTCCTAAAACAAGTCTTATAGTCCATGAATATGATATATCCTTCTGTGTATCTAGCTCTTTTAAATGTTTTGTATTTTTCTTGATAGGTGTCTTGCAAAGCTTTTGTTAGATTTATTCCTAAACATTTCATATTCCTACTGATATTGTAAATATTATAAATTCTTTCCATTTTAACTTCTAGTTACTCATCACTGGTATACAAAATGCAGTTGCTTTTGTATATTGGCATGCACATGGCAATGATGCTGGATTCTCTTAGTGGTTCTATTAGCTTGTGTATTTATTTATTTTTTTTTACTTTCTACATATTAGTATTAAACACGAGAGATTTATTTTTTCCTTTCTAATTGTTTTATTGTATTTATTTATTGCTGATTGTCTTGGTTAGGACCTCCAGTACACTTTTGAAGAGTGACTGTCATTGGCTTGTTTCCAGTCTTGGCAGAAAATTTTCTGTGTTTTGCCATTAATTTATCCCTGGTAACTTTTCTTGCTTTAAAGTCTGCAATGTCTGAAATTAGTATAGCTACTCTTGCTTTCTTTTGATTAGTATTAGCATGGTATATTTTTCTCCATGCATTTACTTTTAATTTTAATCTTAATTTTAAATGTCTTTATTTTAAGTGTCTTTGTTTTTATTTTATTTTATTTATTTATTTTAAAGATTTCATTTATTTATTTGACAGAGAGAGAGACAGCGAGAGAGGGAACACAAGCAGGGGGAGTGGGAGAGGGAGAAGCAGGCTTCCTGCCGAGCAGGGAGCCCAATGCGGGGCTTGATCCTAGGACCTTGGGATCATGACCTGAGCCGAAGGCAGACGCTTAACGACTGAGCCATCTAGGCGCCCCAACTGTCTTTATTTTTAAAGTGGAGTTCTTTAGACAACATAGAGTTGAGTCTTGTTTTTTGATCCACTCTGACATTCTGCCTCTTAATTGGTGTATTCAGGCCATTGGTGTTCGAATTTGTTGTTGATATAGTTGGATTAATACCGATTGTATTTGTTACTGTTTTGTTTATTACTTATGTTTTTGTTCCCATTTTTTTCTTTCACTATTTTTCGGCCTTTTTTGGTTTTACCTGAGCATTTTATATGGTTCCATTCTCTCTCCTTTCTTAAAATATTAGTTACACTTTCTTTTTTACTTTTGTCAGTGGTTGTACAAGAATTTGCAATGTACATTTACTACTAATTCAAGTCCACTTTCCAGTAACAGTAGATACTTCATGGATAGCGCAAATACCCTATAATGACAAAATAATCTCTTCTTCCTGTCCCCTGTATCATTCATTTCACTCATGCAGAACAGCACATAAGTATGTCTTGTGGAATGCATGATATATACATGAGTATACATAATTGAGGACATGTTGCTATTATTTTGAACAAACTGTTATCTGGTAGATCAATTAAAAATTAGAAAAATAAAAATTTTTATTTTACTTTCACTTATTCCTTCTTCATTGCTCTTCCTCCCTTTCTGCACATCCCAGTTTCTGACCTACATCATTTTCCTTCTCTCTAAAGAACTTATTTTCACATTTCTTGAAGGCAGGTCTACTGGCAACAAGTTCCCTCAACTTTGTTTGCTTTAGAGAGTCTTTATTTCTCCTTCCCTTCTGAAGGGTAATTTCACAGAGTGCAGAATTCTAGATTGGTGGTTTTTTTTTCTCTCAACATTTGAAATATTTCACTCCATTCTCTTCTTGTTTACACAGTCTTGGAGGCGAAGTTGGATGTAATTTCTTTTTTTTTAAATCATGTTTTTAAAGACTTTATTTATTTATTTGAGAGAGAAAGAGAGGGAAGGGGCAGAGGAGAGGGACAAGCAGACTCCCTGCTGAGCAGGGAGCCTAATATGGGGCTCCATCCAGGACCCCGAGATCACAACTTCAGCCGAAGGCAGATGCTTAGCCGACTGAACCACCCAAGCGCCATCCTTTGGCTTCTTTTAGGATTTTTTCTGTTATCTTTTATTTTCTGTACTTTGAAAATGACATGCCTACATATAGTTTTTTTGGCATTGTATACTGCTCAGTGGTTTCTGAGCTGCTTGGATATGTGGTCTTGTGTCTGCCACAAATTTGGGGGAAATTCTCAGTCATTGCTGTTTCAAATATTTCTTCTGTTCCTTTCTTTCTTCTTCTGGAATTCCCATTACAAGTATATTACACTTTTTTTTTTAAAGATTTTATTTATTTATTTGACAGAGAAAGAGACAGCGAGAGCAGGAACACAAGCAGGGGGAGTGGGAGAGGGAGAAGCAGGCTCCCTGCTGAGCAGGGAGCCCGATGCGGGACTCGATCCCAGGACCCTGGGATCATGACCTGAGCCGAAGGCAGACGCTTAACGACTGAGCCACCCAGGCGCCCACAAGTATATTACACTTTTAAAGTTGTCCTTCAGTCCTTGATATTCTGTTCTTTTTTTTTTTTTTTCAGTCTTCCTTTTCTTTGCTTTTCAGATTTGGAGGCTTCTATTTGAGATGTCCTCAAGCTCAGAGATTCTTTCCTTAGCTGTGTCCACTCTACTAATAAGCCCATCAAAAGCATTCTTCATTTCTGTTCCAGTGTTTTTTATCTCTAGCATCTCTTTGTGGTTCTTTCTTAGGATTTCCATCTCTGCTCATGTTGTCCATCTTTCCTTGCATGCTGTCTCCTTTATCGCCTAGCACCCTTACCATGCTAATCAGACTTACTTCAATTCCCAGTCTGATGATTCCAACATCTCTGTCATGTCTGGTTCTATGCTTGCTTTGTCTCTTCACATTGTGATTTTGGCTTTTAGTAGGCCAAGTAATCTTTTTCTTGATAGCAGGACAAAAAAGGAAAAAGGGGAAAGGAATTGCTGTAAATAGGCCTGTAGTAACATGGTGGTGGAGGTGTAGGGAGAAGGGAAGTGTTCCACATTCCTCTGATTGGGCCCTAGTCTCTCTGTGAGCCTGTGCATCTGAGCTGTGAGCTTCACAAGAGTTTTGGCCTTTTTTCTTCCCTCTTGGGCTAGAATGGGCTGGAGGTGGGTGCTTTCCTTCCCCGGGTCAGTGAGGCTCTGATAAAACCCGAGCAGGGTAGGCTCTGGTGAACTGATCTCCTCTGAGGGCAGACCGTGTTGAAGAACAGAGAGCTCTGAGCTCTAAGGTATTTCAGAATGCTGCCTTCCCCTCCTCCTGCCCGAAACAGGAATGCATTGTTTTGTCCAATATTTATTGTGAATGTCTGGTTGTGCTGGAGGTAAAAAACGTGCAGAGCCTACCATGGCTGGGTATCCCTATTGCTGGGCCTTCCCGGGTTTTTGGCCACACCAAACTTCCAGCAATTCCTTACTTACAGTTGAGGTTTTCCGACTCCAGGGCTGGTTCCCACAGAGCCCATGAGTCTTTGCTCTGGAAACCTTGACTCTGTAGTCACCAGTCTGTCTGCATTCTTGGAGGCAGCAGTTTGCCCCCGTGTCCTCCCCTGTCTTTCAGATCCAAGAAGAGTTGTTAATGTTTCAATCTGGTCCACTTTGTACTGCTTGTTAGAATGGAGTGGTGACTTCCAAGCTCTTTAAACATTGAATCAGAAATCATAGATTCCCCAGATCTTTTCTAAGTCATGAATATTGTTGAATTTTAGCAAATATACATCGAGACAAGTATATAATGTTTTCCCCCTTCATTCTACTAATGGGGTCGAGTAGTGAAGAATTAACCTGACCCAAAGAGAGGTTTGCCCTCGGTTTTGGGGAGGTGATCTTGCACAACAGGAATATCCTTGTTTGCTGGGGGCTTTGGCCACTGGACAGTCCAGCGGTGTGATTTATGATGGGACCTTTAGGACACCTCATGTCAGTTTTGAACTGGGGGAACCTGCGGGCACGTGCGAGACTAGATGTCAGCCAAGTAAGCAGTGTGTGTTCAAGCCCCAGTTAGGACTCTGGACATGAAAGCTGGGGTGAGCTTCCCAGATTGGCTATACCCTGAAGCGTTGTTGTACATGGAAGCTTAAAGGGCCTAACAGTATTTGGGACTCCATGGGGAGAAGATCAGAAACTTTGCATTTAGACCCTCTCAGGCTCCACTTGATGTGTCCTTCCTTTTGGTTAGTTCTGATTTGTCTTCTTTTGCTATAATAAAACTGTAATTGTGAATGCAGCACTTTCCAGAGTTGCGTTGAGTCATTCCAGTGAATTACTGATTTAAGGTGTTTGTGGGAACTCCTGAATTTGTAGCCTGCAGGGCATAAGTGAGGCCCAGGGTGTGTTGGACATGCAGCTGTTGTCTGAGTGAGGGCAGCCCATGGAAGACTGTCCCTAACGTGTGAAATTTGGCCCACCTCTGAGTAGTTGGCACCAGAAGTCATGGCAGGATGAATTATGTAGATTTGTTTTCAATGTTAAACCAACTTTGCCTTTCTAGAATAAATTCAACTTGGCCACAATGCATTATTTTTATTATCCTCTTTATGTTACTGAAAAGATTTATTAATACGTGATAAGTGTTGTACATCTATGTTCATAAGAGGGATTGGCCTGAATTTTCCTTTCCTATAATGTCCGTGTTCGGTTTTGTTATTGAGGTTTTTCTGGCCTTATACGAAAGTGTTAGGAAGTATTCTTTTCCTGTTTTCTAGAAGAGCTTGTGTAAGATTGACACTTTCTGCCTTAACCATTTGGAACATTTTTACCAATAAAACTTTCTGGACCTAATGTGTTCTTTAAGAGACGTGGGCTACTCATAATTCTATTTCTTATTCTGTCCATTTTGGAAAGTTTTGGCTTTTAAGAAAATTATCAATTTCATGTAAATTTCCATACTTGCAGGGTAAAGTTATTCATAATATTCTCTGATTAATTTTTTAGAGTCTGCAGGTTCTCTAAAGACATCATCTCTTATATTATTGATATTGGTAATTTATTTCTTCTTTATGTTTTTTTAGATCGATTTTTGTGGGAATTTACCAATTTTATTAGTCTTCTCATGATACTAAACTTTGGCTTTGTTCGTTTCCCCTTTTTTTACATTATACATTTGTTTTCTGTTTGATTATGTTCTGCTTTTTCCTTTATATTCCTTTCCTTCTTGGAATTTTCTGGTTTTTCAAATATAATTTCTTGAGATTGATGATCAGACCATTGATGTTTTAGTGTTTTTCTTTCTTCCAGGTACATTTAAGACCATATATTTTATTTTAAACATGGCTTAGCTGCGTGCCACACATTTTCATTTTGATGTACGTACATGTAAAATGTCTCCTATATATTTGAAAAATATGCAGATTCTGCAGTTGCTGGCTGCAGTGTTCATGCAAATTAGGTCAAGTTTGTTAATCACATTGCCAGAAGTGTCTGTATCCTCTTTGGCATTTTGTCTGCTTGTTCTATTATTTCCTGAGAGAGGTGTGTTAAAATCTATCAAAGCAATTGTAGATTTTTTTGTTTCCTCTTTTATTTCTATCAATTTATGCTGTACATATTTTGAATATATGTTAATTAGGTGTATGCCCATTTCACATTGTCACATCTTTGCGATAGATTCCTTTACCACCATAAGAGATCCCTGTGTATTTCTAGTAATGCTTCTTTCTTTAAAATGACTTTGTACAGTATTAGTATAGTGTGCTGTCATTCTTTTGATTGGCGTGCGTGGATCTTTTCCTGTGCTTTGATGTCCAGCTTGCCGGCATCCATATGCAGAAAGCCGGTCTCTTTTACAGCATAGACTGAAAAAACCCAATCAGGCATTGTTCTCTTTAACTGCAGTATTTAGTCCATTCATATTTTATATAAGTACTAATAATATATTTGAGTTTATATTTACAGTTTTACATTTTGTTTTCTCTGTTGTGTGTTCACTTTTAATGTTCTATTTTTTCCTCTCTTGCTTTCTTTTATATTAATGAACATGTTTTTGTTATTTTATATTCTCCCTTTTTAGCTTATTATGCACTCTGTTGCTATTTTCATGGTCTGACTAGATATTCTAACCTGTATCCTTGAGTCATTACAGTGTATCTGCTCAACTTAATGAGCACTTTCACAGCTTCCCCGATGATTTAATTACCGTACAATACTTTGCCTGTTTGGCCTCTCTCACCTTCTGTGTTACTTGTATACTTTATATCTAAATATATTTTAGATGCCACAGAGCAGGATGATGATGGTGATGATATGCAGGTTATCTAAATAACTCTTGAGATTGACACATGTAGTCACACATTTATTTTTGTTCTCACTTCTTCCTGAATCTGCACGTCTGTATGGGATCACTTTGATCTCCCTGTAGATACCTTTGCTGATTTGCATTTATTTGGAAAAGTCTTTATTTGGTCCTCACCTTCAAATACAGTTTCACTGGGCATAGGATGCTTGGTTGGATCTTGTTTTTTTAGCCCCTTTGAAGGTGCCATTCCTTATTCTGCTGGACTCCGCTGTCTCCGATGTCAGCTGTTACTGTCCCCGTTTGCTGCCGTGAAGGTAAGGCCTCTTAGCTCCTGGCAGCCTTGCTCTTTGTTTTGAGAATCTTGGCTTTCTTTTAATTTACCCTGGCTTGTCAATCTTGTTGTTACTTCTATGAAATAAGGTGGTTTATTTTGTCTGGTTGCTTTTAAGCTTTTCTCTTTGTCCTCGATTTCCTCCCTTCTTCCCTCCTTTTCTTTCTTTCTGTCTTGTAGGCTCCGTGCCCAGCGTGGAGCCCAGTGCGGGACTTGAACTCACGATCCTGAGATTATGACCTGAGCCGAGATCAAGAGTCAGACACTTAACCAACTGAGCCGCCCAGGCGCCCCTGTCCTAGATTTTCAGTGCTTTCATTAAGATGTCCCTGGCTGTGGCTTTTAAAAAATTTGCATTCTTAGGGTTCATAAAATTTTTGACAGATGACTCTGTATTTTGTATCAGTTTTGGAATATTCTTCCATTAATTCTTAAAATTGGGGTTTGTCTCTGATTGCCTACTTCATCCCGCTGAGACTCTAGGGAGATGTACGCTTAATCTTCCAATCACGTGTGTGATTTCGGCTTGTGTCCCTGTTCTCACGTCAGTCTGGGCATGGTCCCCATCCCAGCCACTTACTTACTCTCCGTTCTCACCCGTGATGGGTCTGTAGCCAGACTCATCTATCTATTCAAAAATGTAACTTCAGGTACTGCCTTTTTGAGTTCCAGAATGCCCATTTGCAAGCACTTTCTAGGTTCTAATTCTCCACTAAAATTCTTTGTTATTTTCCCGAATGCATTGTAGTTGTTTCCAAATCCATGCATTATGACTGCAATGTATAGATCACTGGTGGCTCTGTTTCCATTGTTCGTGTTTTCTCTGTGTCTTACACATAGTATGAATGCTGTTTTTAAAAAGTTTCTGATTGAATACTGGAGTAGAGCCTCTGTATGTTATTACAACCTCCAGAAAGGAACGTCACGTTTATTTTAGCTTGCAGTGGACAGTTGTGTCAGGGAGGGGCACCTCACGCCAGCCGGAATTTCTCTTACCATTCCAGGACCCCTGTTTGCCCCTTTCCGGGACTAGTCTGCGCTCATCTCAGCTGCACAGGGTGGCTGGAAGGGTGCTGTTTCTCTGGCATCGAGGACACTTTCTGCTTGTCTTCTTAGGCATTTGCGATCCCCACTTAGCAGTCAGCAGATGTCTCCGGGGAGCGTCAGAACAAAAGGTTGAACTGTCCGCGCTCCCTTTGTCTCCACCTGCATCCCACATGTAACACCAGCCTGTCTCTGGCTCTGTGCGCTCTGCCCAGCCCCCACTTCCTGCTGGCTTTCTGTCTGTGTTCTCAGCCCCCTGTCCACACTGCTGGCCTACTAGCGAGAACCTCAAGGTGAGAACATTGTAGAATATTGGCCTTCTCTACCTGTGTTTTACTTTTCTCTGGGACCTTGGGTCTTCCATCCTTGGTAGTTCTCTATCTTGAAAAACTAAGCTATTTATGTAAAATTCAGCTTTTCTTTGTGTGTGTTTTATATAGTTTTTCTGTAAAAGATTTTTCTTGCTGCAGATTAGTCATTTATACCTTTAACCAGATGATAAAATTTATCATCTTAGTCACTTGGTTGCCTCTTATAAAATAATATCCTATGTATCAGTCAAAATTTTTTTTTTATAGTAAGAAGCAGAAACTGACCCTGGTTAACTTAAGGAAATCAAAACAAAAACTTTCCTCTGGGATAGGCACTTCCATCACCTTCGACGTGGACCTGAAGGTCTGAGGTTCCGGAAGGTCAAATAGCAGATCACACAGATGGTACATTGCAGAGCGGGCATTCAGACGGACGCTCTGGCTCTGAAATACTCTGAAACACCACTGTGTACTGCCATCCCCCAGTAATTACGTAGATTCCTGTGCAGTTGTTAAAATAATACAGAGAAATCCTTCCCTTCCTTCAGCTTCCCCCAGTGGTAACATCTTGAAAGGCTATGTAGTGCAACATAAGCCAAAGATACTGACATTAATACAGTCAACCAGCTTTATTCTTACTTAACTCAACTGTGTGTGTGCATGTCATCCTATGTGATTTTATCCCATGTGTCGATTCCTGTGACCCCCCCAGCACAGTCGAGATAGAAAGCTTCCCACCCAAGGACCCCTCATGCTACTCCGTTAGAACCCAGACTGCACTCCCCCCAACCAGACCCTGGCAACCACTAACCTGTTTTCTGTCTCTATAATCTCTATAATCTTGTCGTTTCAAGAATGTTCTATAAATGGAATCATACAGTATGTGAACTTTTGAGATTGACTTGTATGATTCAGCATAATTCCCTTGAATCTCCTGCAAGAGTTTGCATGCACTAATAGCTTATTCCTTTATATTGTTTAGTGGTGTGGCACATGAATTAAAGTTTAAGGTTAAATAAGAGGTGGGGCGCCCGGGTGGCTTAGTCGGTTAAGCGTCCAAGTCTTGATTTCAGCTCACGTCATGATCTCAGGGTCGTGGGATGGAGCCCTGTGTTGGGCTCCATGCTGGGTGCAGAGTCTGCTTAAGATTGTCTCTCTCGCTCTCCCTCTGCCCCTCCTCTCCCTCTCTCTTTCTCTCTCTCTCCCTCTCTTAAAAAAGGAAAAGATATCCTATGTGAATTGCTTCCCACAGTGACTGCCACATAGCAGGACACCCCGTATTTGAAGCTGGTGCTATTTCTCTGTGCAGAAACATGATGTAATGTTTAAAACAGAGTACAGTTCCACACCACGTTAGAAGTTTAAGTGATCCAAGCACACTTACACTGTCCTATGTGTTCAGGTGTGAACAGTGTTGGGAGGCCAGATTGAGGCACCGTTCTCATCCCCCAGAATTTAGCAATACTGGCCTAAGTTGGCCTCAGAAACAGAACACCACAGCCCGCTGAGGACGCTGGCAGGAGACTGGCTCAGCTGGCGCCTGATTGAATCTATTAACGTATCTAAGGAGAGTTTGTGCAATTCAAAGTTTTGCTCTGTCAGGGAAGCAGAGCTAAGCAGGAATCCTACTGGCAAACACTGGAAGTTTCCTTCAGAGCCTCTGTGAGGGGTAAGGAGAACTTAGCCTTTGGAGCCACTTCTGCCCAGAGTGACAAAGCCTGTCATGTAAGGCTGATGCATCTTCTGAGCCTGATGACATTAACTCTTCAGTACCCCTAGCTTTTCCAGGATCCCCAGGGTACTGCTGATTATTTCTGACGCCCCCGTGGGTCTGTCTGCTGGGAGATAATGCAGAAGTCATGGGGACTGTACGCCTTCTCTTCTCGGTCAGAGTTACTTTCCATTGTAAAATCCAACAAGTGATATTCTGAATATGATTTAGCGTCTGTGGTGAGAGAAAGCTTGGTCATGCAGAGGTGAAATTTTCCAATTACCGTGATAATTACAGGGCGTTTTGATGCCCTTTATTGAATACTTACTAGGTGCTGGGCTCCCTATGAAACCTTTTGTGTGCATTAGCTTGTGCTGATCCTTACTTCAACCCCACAAGTTCTGATTACCCAGATTTGGGAATCCAGGGAGCATTTAGAGAGGTTGTGTCTCCCCTTCATCCGCAGCTAGCAAGTGGCAGAGCTGGGATTTGAACTCCGGGTGATTTGACTTCAATCTGGGTTCTTACCCACAAAATTACAGAGCTGAATTACCATAGCTAAAACGTTGGCATTCGGGTCTTGCTCTTCCACTGTAAAAGCTTGACTTATCTGAGTCTGTCCCTGGGAGAGGGATCAGCTCTCAAGGAGCTGGCCGAATCAGTCTTTGATCTATAAACCAAGGGCCACAGCCTGAACCAGAGGGAACTTGCAGGCTGAAGGGGACAGCAGGAATCATGATAGTAATAACAGTGAGAAGAGTGAGAATAAAGCTACCGATGCTTAGGGAGTGAGTATTGGGCCAGCTCTGCACTCTGTGCTTTATGTGTGTTGTCACCAGTCTTTAAAACAAGCCTTTGAGAGGGGCATCTGGGTGGCTCCGTCGGTTGAGTGTCCAGCTCTTGATTTCGACTCAGGTCATGATCTCAGGGTTGTGAGATGGAGCCCCTCATCAGGCTACAGCTCAGCGGGAATCTGCTTGAGATTCTCTCTCCCTCTCCATCTGCTCTGACCCTAAAATACATAAATCTTAAAACAAGCCTTAGAGATAATTAAGATCATCAGCTGCATTTCACAGAGGAGGAAACTGAGGCACACAGGGTTTAGGTAGCTCCCCCGAGGTCACACAGCAGTAACAGAGCTGGGTTCAAACTGGACTGCCTGCGCCCAGAGCACACGCACTTCCCGCTTACGTGCAGCCAGGACAGAACTGAGGCAGCTCGGCCTGCCCCGGGTTGGGGGCCCATCTAGGCATCCTGCAAGGCAGGCGCCTGCAACCTCTCTGGCAGTGGGTGGAGATGAGGCGCCTGGAGGTGGCCTAGAGGGCTTCCAGCTGTCTTTTCCCAGGTGGGAAGGAATCATTTAATCAGGTCATCACAAACTCCGGTTCTGCAGGAGAGGGATCTAGTGGGAGCAGGTTCCACGGGCTTACATACTCAGCGGGGAAGCTGGAGAACCAGGCTGGATAAGGGGCACCGTCCTGTGCAGAGCTGGGGTCTGGGGCACAGGAACCCCCATCAGGCCCCTCGGCTCTGTGCACCTGGTATGAATCAGGGCAACTTTCTCCCATCTCGTGTCATTCTGGCTAACAGAATAAAATATCTGGAGAGAGAGCTCACTGAGACTGTCCCAGCAGGCGTTCCAGTCCCCCCACCTACACCCCACTAAGCAGTGGCAAGGCACCTTGACTTAATGCCTGCACAGGTAATTGCCCCAGACCTCAGAGAAGGGGACTCGGGCGTGGGGAGCCTCGTCTCCTGGTTGTGCGTGGCCTGCAGCCCCCACAGTGGAGGAAACACCAGAGGCAAAGAGCTGGGGAGGTGGCTGCAGGAAAGCGGAAACAGCCTGCCATGTTGCTGCCGGTTCCTCTGTGGAAGTTCGCAGTCTCCGTAGTGAACCTCGCAGGCCCTAGGAGAACTCAAGTTTCCAAAAATAATGTGGAAACAATGAAAGCATTTTACTAAACTTTGGGTGTATTAATTTGACTTTCTTTCAAGTAAAAAAAAAAAATCCAGAATCATCGTTCATTTCCTCTTCCGTTATTTTTACTTTCCATGACCGTTTGTTCTCAAACGGGGTAAGATCCATCCAAGACGTCAATGAAGTGAGAGGGTCCTTGCTGGGTGTGTCTAATCAGACAGCGTCCCTTAAAATTGCCTTATCACCCAAGATTTTACCCTAAAAATTGGGATGTCTCTGGAAGTTTAAGAAGGAAAGGTTTATCAAAAAGAAAGGCAAAAGGAGATGAAATGCTTCAAAGATACTTCAAAAGGAAAGAGCTTCAGATGAGAAGTATCCAAATGATTCCTTTGAGCATGAAGAAAAGGCTATTTGTGGGGAGCGGTCTGCAGGAGGCACTTGGCCCCTGCCTCCGCTGTGTTGAGGCAAAGTGTAGTACCTAAGGAGAGATGAGGTCATTGTGCATATTTATACCCACCAAAGGCAAGACCAGATATTTTACTGGGAGCAGCTGCTTTTAATTTTTATAAAGGCTTTGAAATCATAAAAAATGGGATGCTTTGCCTCAACGTGAAATGTTGTAGCGAAATTTGTAGGGAAAGTGTTCCCAAAGTAAAGTTCCCAAAGAGGATGAGCTGGGCTGGCCTCTGTCCACCACCCTCCACGCCCCTCCCACCCCTGACCCCCGCCGGGAATTCCAGCAGGATTGGCTGGGGAGGTGGGAGGTGGCAGCAACTGTACTTGTGAGGCATAAGACTTCAATGAGTCTTGTAAAAAGAACTTTTAGTACATCGGTTTCCAGAAAAACAAAACAAAACAAAACAGTCCTGTGTAGTATTTTATTAAAAATGAATTGTCGGGGAAGGGAGCAAGATGGTGGAGGAGTAGGAGACCTGGATTTCATCTGGTCTTAGGAATTCAGCTGGATAGGGACCAAACCATTCTGAACACCTACGAACTCAACAGAAGATCGAAGAAGAGAGTAGCAACAACTCTCTGAACAGAGAGGCAACCGCTTACTGGAAGGTAGGACGTGCGGAGAAATGAATCCGAGGCGATATTCGGGAGGATAGACGGCGGGAGAGGGGGCCCCCATCGGCCGCTTCTGGCAAGTGCTAGAGCCGCGGAGCACAAAATCGGAACTTTTAGAAGTCGGCTCCGCTGAGGGACGTCGCTCCAGTGGCTAAGCGGGAGGTGGAACCCTCGCAGGACAGCGTGCTCTCAGGACCCTCGGGGTCCCAGGAAGACTGGGGGTGCCTGAGTGTGGCAGAGCTCCCAGGTATCGGAGCAGGGAAGCCGGCTGCAGAGACGGAGCCGAGGCGTGGGCTCTCAGCTCGGGGTTGCCATAAACTGTGATCGGCGACACAGTCGGGCCACTGCTCCTCCATCAGGGACCCAACAAGTGAGAGATCCCGGGAGACTCCCCTTCCTCCCCCGGGAGGAGCGGCGTGGGAGCGCATCTCAGGGATCTGCTGGGTTTGGAGACTCCACACGGGTCGGGTGCCAGAGATAGAAATGCTCGGTCACAGGCCGGGTGAGCACGGAGTGCTGCCGGAGACCAGGGAGATGGGAGTGACAGCTTTTCTCTGGGGGCACACTGAGGGGCAGGGCCCCGAGTTCTCGGCTCCTCCTGGGAGGAGATTGGGAGGCCACCATTTTCACTCTCGTCCACCAAATCTGTACCGAGAGCTTGCAGGGAACAAAAGCTCCCCAAGAGCAAACCCGAGCAGCTTGCTTAGCCCAGACCAGGAAAGGGCGGGGCAATTCCGCTTCCGCAAAGACATTTGGGAACCACAGCAACAGGTCCCCCCCCCAGAAGATCAGCATGAACAGCCAGGAAGCCAAGACCAAGTTTACTGATCAAGAACGGGAGAACTCCAGCGCTAGGGGACTACTGCACATAGAATTCATGGCTTTTTTACCATGATTCGTTAGTCTTTCAAAGTTAATTTTTTTAAACTGTCTTTTTCTTTTAATTTTTCTTTTTCCCTTTTTCAACCAACATCTTATAAATCCCCTTTTAAAAATAAATTTTATTTTTCATTTTTAGAGTCATATTCTATCCCTTCATAGTAGTTACCTTTATTTTTGGCATATATATATAAGTTGTTCTCTCTTTAAAATTTTGAAATACAGTTTCTTCTAACAGATCAAAATATACCCTAAATCTCTAGTGTAGGGCTTTGTTCTAGTCTCCTGCCTGATCACATTCTCTCCCCCCCTTTTTTTTCTTTCTTTTTTTTTAATCCTCTTCTTTCTTTTTTCAAACACCTTCTTATCAATTCCTTTTTAAAAATTTTTTATAATTTTCATCTTTACAGTCATATTCCATCCCTTCATCATATCAGTGCTTATTTTGTACATATTTAAGTCTTTCTTTCTTTAAAATTTTAGGAGGCACTTTCTTCTAAAGACCAAAATATACCCAAAATCTAGTGTGTGGCACTGATCTATGCACTAGCCTGATCATATTTGATCATATTCTGTTTTGTTTTGTTTTCTTCTGTTTTTGTTTGTTTTTATCTTTTTTTTTCTCTTTCTTTTTTTTATTTCTTTCCCTTTCTTTTCCCCTGGTTTCAGGTCTTTTCTGATTTGTTTAGAGTATATTTTCTGGGGATGTTGTTACCCTGTTAGCATTTTGTTCTCTCATTCATCTGTTCTCCTCTGGACAAAATGACAAGACGGAAAAAATCATCTCAACAAAAAGAACAAGAGGTAGTACCATCTGCCAGGGACCTACTCAATACGGACATTAGTACGATGTCGGACCTAAAAATCAGAATCATGATTTTCAAAATACTAGTTGGGCTTGAAAAAAGCATGGAAGGTATTAGAGAAACCCTTTATGGAGAAATAAAAGAACTCCAATCTAACCAAGTCGAAATCAAAAAGGCTATTAATGAGGTGCAATCAAAAATGGGGGCACTAACTGCTAGGATAAATGAGGCAGAAGAGAGAATCAGCGATATAGAAGACCAAAGGATGGAAAATGAAGAGGCTGAGAAAAAGAGAGATAAACAACTACTGGATCACGAGGGCAGAATTCGAGAGATAAGCCATACCATAAGATGAAACAACATTAGAATAATTGGGATCCCAGAAGAAGAAGAAAGAGAGAGAGGGGCAGAAGGTATATTGGAGCAAATTATACCAGAGAACTTCCCTAATGTGGGGAAGGAAACAGGCATCAAAATCCGAGAGGCACAGAGAACCCCTCTCAAAATCAGTAAAAATAGGTCCACACCCCGACATCTAATAGTAAAACTTACGAGTCTCAGAGACAAAGAGAAAATCCTGAAAGCAGCTTGGGAGAAAAAATATGTAACCTATAATGGTAGAAATATTAGATTGGCAACAGACCTATCCACAGAGACCTGGCAGGCCAGAAAGGAATGGCATGATATATTTAGAGAACTAAAGGAGAACAATATGCAGCCAAGAGTACTATATCCAGCTAGGCTGTCGTTGAAAATTGAAGGAGAGATAAAAAGCTTCCAGGACAAACAAAAACTAAAGGAATTTGCAAACACGGAACCAGCCCTCCAAGAAATATTGAAAGGGGTCCTCTAAGCAAAGAGAGAGCCTAAAAGCAGCACAGACCATAAAGGAACACAGACAGTATACAGTAACAGTCACCTTACAGGCAATACAATGGCACTAAATTTCTATCTTTCAATAGTTACCCTGAATGTAAATGGGCTAAATGCCCCAATCAAAAGACACGAGCTATCAGATTGGATTAAAAAACAAGACCCATCCATATGCTGATTGCAAGAGACTTATTTTAGACCCAAAGACACCCCCAGATTGAAAGTGAGGGGGTGGAAAACCATTTACCATGCTAATGGACACCAAAAGAAAGCTGGGGTGGGAATCCTTATGTCAGACAAATTAGATTTTAAAACAAAGACTGTAATAAGAGATGAGGAAGGACACTATATCCTACTTAAAGGGTCTATCCAACAAGAAGATCTAACAATTGTAAATATCTATGCCCCTAACGTGGGAGCAGCCAATTATCTAAGGCAATTAATAACAAAAGCAAAGAAACACATTGACAACAATACAGTAACAGTGGGAGACATTAACACCCCCCCTAACTGAAATGGACAGATCATCTAAGCAAAAGATCAACAATGACACACTGGATCAAATGGACTTCACAGACATATTCAGAACATTCCATCCCAAAGCAATGGAATACACATTCTTCTCTAGTGCCCATGGAACATTCTCCAGAATAGATCACATCCTAGGTCACAAATCAGGTCTCCACGAGTACCAAAAGATTGGAATTATTCCCTGCATATTTTCAGACCACAGTGCTTTGAAACTAGAACTGAATCCCAAGAGGAAAGTCAGAAAGAACTCAAATACATGGAGGCTAAAGAGCATCCTACTAAAGAATGAATGGGTCAACCAGGAAATTAAAGAAGAATTAAAAAAATTCATGGAAACCAATGAAAATGAAAACACAACTGTTCAAAATCTTTCGGATGCAGCAAGGCAGTCCTAGGAGGAAAGTATATAGCATTACAAGCGTTTCTCATGAAACAAGAAAGGTCTTCAATTCACAACCTAACCCTACACCTAAGGGAGCTAGAGAAAAAACAGCAAATAAAGCCTAAACTCAGCAGGAGAAGAGAAATAATAAAGATCAGAGCAGAAATCAATGAACTAGAAACCAAAAGAACAGTAGAACAGATCAATGAACCTAGGAGCTGTTCTTTGAAAGAATTAATAAGATTGATAAACCCCTGGCCAGACTGATCCAAAAGAAAAGAGAAATAACCCAAATCAACAAAATCATGAACGAAAGAGGAGAGATCACAACTAACACCAAATAAATACAAACAATTATAGGAACGTATTATGAGCAACTCTATGCCAGCAAATTAGATAACCTGGAAGAAATGGGTGCATTGCTAGAGATGTATCAACTACCAAAATTGGACCAGGAAGGAATAGAAAACTTGAACAGACCTATAACCACTAAGGAAATTGAAGCAGTCATCAAAAATCTCCGAACAAACAAAAGCCCAGGGCCAGGTGGCTTCCCAAGTGAATTCTACCAAACATTTCAAGAAGAAGTAATACCTGTTCTCCTGAAACTGTTCCAAAAAATAGAAATGGAAGGAAAACTTCCAAACTCATTTTATGAGGCCACCATTACCTTGATCCCAAAACCAAAGACCCCATCAAAAAGGAGAATTAGAGACCAATATCCTTGATGAACATGGATGCAAAAATTCTCACCAAAATACTAGCCAATAGGATCCAACAGTACATTAAAAGAATCATTCACCACGACCAAGTGGGATTTATCCCTGGGCTGCAAGGTTGGTTCAACATCCGCAAATCAATGAACGTGATACAATACATTAACAAAAGAAAGAACAGGAGTCATATGATTCTCTCAATAGATGCAGAAAAAGCACTTGGCAAAGTATAGCATCCTTTCTTGATCAAAAGTCTTCAGAGTATAGGGAGAGAGGGTACAAACCTCAATATCATAAAAGCCATCTATGAAAAACCTACAGCGAATATCATTCTCAATGGGAAAAACTGAGAGCTCCCCGCTAAGGTCAGGAATGCAGCAGGGATGTCCACTCTCACCACTGCTATTCAACATGGTATTAGAAGTCCTAGCCACAGCAATCAGACAACAAAAGGAAATCAAAGGCACCTAAATCGGCAGAGAGGAAGTCAAACTCTCACTCTTTGCAGATGATATGATACTGTATGTGGAAACCCAAAAGACTCTACCCCAAAACTGCTAGAACTCGTACAGGTATTCAGTCAAGTGGCAGGATATAAAATCAATGCACAGATATCAGTGGCATTCCTATACACCAACAACAAGACTGAAGAGAGAGAAATGAAGGAGTCAACCCAATTTACAATTGCACCCGAAACCATAAGATACCTAGGAATAAATCTAACCAAAGAGGCAAAGGATCTGTACTCAGAGAACTATAAAATACTCATGAAAGAAATTGAAGAAGACACAAAGAAATGGAAAAAACGTTCCATGCTCATGGATTGGGAGAACCAACATTGTGAAGATGTCAACGCTACCTAGAGCAATGTACACATTCAAGGCAATCCCCATCAAAATACCATCGACTTTTTTCAAAGAAATGGAACAAATAATCCTAAAATTTGTATGGAACCAGAAGAGACCCCGAATAGACCGAGGAAAGTTGAAAAAGAAAAGCAAAGCTGGCGGCATCACAATTCTGGACTTCCAGCTCTATTACAAAGCTGTCATCATCAAGACAGTATGGTACTGGCACAAAAACAGACACATAGATCAATTGAACAGAATAGAGAGTGCAGAAATGGACCCTCAACTCTATGGTCAACTTATCTTTGACAAAGCAGGAAAGAATGTCCAATGGAAAAAAGACGATCTCTTCAACAAATGGTGTTGGGAAAATTGGACAGTCTCATGCAGAAGAATGAAACTGGACCATTTCCTTACACCACACACAAAAATAAACTTCAAATGGTTGAAAGACCTTAATGTGAGACAGCAGTCCATCAAAGTCCTAAAGGAGAACCCAGGCAGCAACCTCTTTGACCTCAGCCGCCGCAAATTCTTCCTAGAAACATCGCCAAAGGCAAGGGAAGCAAGGGTATAAAGGACTATTGGGATTTCATCAAGATAAAAAGCTTTTGCACAGCAAAAGAAACAGTCATCAAAACCAAAGACAACCGACAGAATGAGAGAAGATATTTACAAATGACATATCAGATAAAGGGCTCGTATCCAAAATCTATAAAGAACTTATCAAACTCAACACCCAAAGAACAAATAACCCAATCAAGAAATGGGCAGAAGACATCCAAATGGCCGACAGACACATGGAAAAGTGCTCAACATCGCTGGGCATCAGGGAAATCCAAATCAAACCTCAGTGATCTACACCTCACACCCGTTAGAATGGCTAAAATTAAGTCAGGAAACGACAGATGTTGGCGGGGATGTGGAGAAAGGGGAACCCTCTTACACTGTTGGTGGGAATGCAAGCTGGTGCAACCACTCTGGAAAACAGTATGGAGGTTCCTCAAAAAGTTGAAAATAGAGCTTCCATAAGATCCGGCAATTGCACTACTGGGTATTTACCCCAAAGATACAAATGTAGTGATCCGAAGGGGTACGTGCACCCCAATGTTTATAGCGGCAATGTCCACAATAGCCAAACTGTGGAAAGAGCCCAGATGTCCATCGACAGAGGAATGGATAAAGGAGAAGTGGTATATATACACAATGGAATACTATGCAGCCATCAAAAGAATGAGATCTTGTCATTTGCAACGACATGGATGGAACTGGAGGGGGTTATGCTGAGTGGAATAAGTCAATCAGAGAAAGACATGTATCATATGACCTCCCTGATATGAGGAATTCTTAATCTCAGGAAACAAACTGAGGGTTGCTGGACTGGTGGGGGGTGGGAGGGATTGGGTGGCTCGGTGATAGACATTGGGGAGGGTATGTGCTAGGGTGAGTGCTGTGAATTGTGCAAGGCTGTTGAATCACAGATCTGTACCTCTGAAACATAATGCAATATATGTTAAGAAAAAATAAAAGGTAGTAGGAGGGGAAGAAGAAGGGAGGAAATCAGAGGGGGAGAAAAACCAGGAGAGACGATGGAGTTTGAAAAACAAACTGAGTTCTAGAGGGGAGGGGAGTGGGGGAGCTGGGTTAGCCTGGTGATGGGTTTTAAAGAGGGCATGTTCTGCGTAGAGCACTTGGTGTAATGCACAAACAAATAATCGTGGAACACTATATCAAAAACTAATGATGTAATGTATGGTGATTAACATAACAATAAAAAAATTTAAAGGAAAATAAATGAATTGTTCTGTGGTTGGGTAAGGGAACCCGTGTCACCCCCGTGTAGATTTGTATTCATCAGTACCGTAAGGTCTCTTAGAAACCCTGCACGAAAGACACTCGTGTCACTTTCTGAAACCCAGTGGTTTTTGAACTTGTTGGAAACACATTTCCTTTATTCCAAGGATTGTACGTTTTGGAGATGCTCTTTTCCTGGGTTTTGAATCACCAGTTGGGCCCCCCATCTAGAGAACGGAGTGCTGATGTCTATGGCAGAAGACTTTCCAAATCAGAATTTTCTTCTCTAAGTTGCCGTCTTCTTAAGTGGAGAGACTTCACCGCTTTGTGGAAAGGAAGTGTTTCCCCAGTGCACCAAGTCTTTTGAAGACAGAGGGTTGGCGAGCTCACTGGGTCTCAAGCAGGATGGTATAATGTGGCAGAACACAGGCCACTGCGCCTCCCTTGTTTCAGTCTTGACAATACCATCAAAGTGAGTGCATTTGGCAGGACTTTTTAGGCAAAACAAACAAATAGAATCCAGCTCAAACAGGATTAGGCCAAGACAAGGGGCCATAATCGTCCACAGGCCTGGCCAGCCCAGGCTTCAGGCCGCTTTTCTGTCTCTACCATGACGCTAGTTTCACTTCTGGGATGCCTCCTACTTGGGGGATCTCTCCAAGTCATAGTAAAGGTGCTGCTAACAGCTCCAGGCTCACATCCTACCAGCCCAGCACCCGTACCAGAAGAAGAGCATAAATCTAGCAAACCGTTAGAGGATGATGTTCATATGTAACTGGATTTAGTGATGCGTCAACCTCTGAACTAATTTCTGTGACTGGATGTGGGACAGGGGACGTGTTCCTGGAAACGTGGTATGGGTCAGTTCTGAGATTGGCAAATAGGCAGGATCTTAAAATGAGGGCACAGCCGGAAGGAGGGGAACACTTGCTTGGCTGTGGGCAGAGACCTCTATTACATTAACACTGAAAAATGGAGGATGAACATGGGTCCAGGTGGCAAGAGAAGCAGGGATCAAGATTAAGTTCTCCCTACTGCTATGCATTTGGGGTGTCCCTGGGCCGGTGCTTCATAAGTCTTTGTGAAATATATTAGATGCAAAAATGATCGTAGGAACAGCTGATGGCAAACTGTATTGTCTCTAGCAAGGTGCACAGACGTTGACCACCTTCCACCTCACTGGTTTGGAAGTCAGAGGTTTTGACACCTGGGCTCCTTGGAGAGGCAAGGGGGGCGGTGCCAGAGTCTGGACAGAGTAGGTACAGTTCCCACAGGATCTGCCACAGTCCAACACTGGAACCCCAGACTGATCCAACCTTTGCCTTTGGAATGCTGTGGCCCTACTGGGCTTGGAGGGGCCCCTGTGTCTCCATGGTTCCCACGGGCCACGCAGAGCCCTGACAAGGAGATGGCAGCATTTGCAGGAGCCTCTCGCCAAGGCTCACTGTGGTTCCGGGCAGATAACTGCCGTCCTGACAAGCCTGCCTTGCCCTCGAGCCTTTCCACAGCCAGGGCGTTGGCTGCTGCAGTGACCTGACTTGCTGTGGACACAAAGCATTTTTTTAAGTGACCTATGGACAAGCAGGCTTTGGGTCTCCCAGACTCTGCTTTTCACCTGCAGGTTGCTCTATCCGTAGGTTCTTTTCCATCACTGCACTTCCACCTAAATGTGTAGACCTGGATCCCTAGCTGGAAGAACCTGCTTTCCTGCTTCTGCTCTTCCCGGTCTGTGTTTGGCTAAAGGAATGACGAGATGTGGCTCAGGACGGAAGGAGGCCAGGCCCCCAGGTCAGTGACAAGTGGGCCCAAACCATAGCTTTGTTTGATGCCAACTGCTTGTCTTTGAGACAGACAGACTTAATTTTTTTTCTATTTGTTTTTGGTCTTGGCAAACCTTTTATTGTAGAATAGCTTTGATTTACAGACTGCTAAGATAGGACAAAGAACTCTCATCTACCCCAAACCCAGTTTCCCCTATTATTAGCACCCTACATCAGTGTGATACATTTGTTACAGTTAATGAGTCAGTACTGATACATTATTATTTTTTTAAAGATTTTTATTTATTTATTTGAGAGAGAGAGAATGAGAGAGAAAGCGCATGAGATGGGGGGAGGGTCAGAGGGAGAAGCAGACTCCCTGCCGAGCAGGGAGCCCTATGCGGGACTCCAGGATCATGACCTGAGCCGAAGGCAGTCGCTTAACCAACTGAGCCACCCAGGTGTGCACTATTGATACATTATTAAAGTCCATACTTTATTCAGACTTTACTAGTTTTTTCCTCCGGTCCTTTTTCTGGTCCAGGATCCCACCCAGGACACCACATCACATTGTATTCATCATGTTTCCTTAAGCTCCTCTGGGCTGTGACAGTTTCTCAGACTTTCCTTGTTTTTGATGACCATGCAGCTGGGGAGAACTAGCCAGGGCTTTTGTAGAATGTTCCTTTGCTGGGATTTGTCTCATGTCTTTCTCTCTCATGATTATACTTTCATTTCTGAATCCTGATTTCTTTTCGAATTGGCTGATGTTCAGGGAGCATTGCTATGAGCCAGCACATAGCAAATCCAGCCTTTCACCTGGATTATCTCACGTAATCCTCTCAAAACCTCACACCAGGTAGACACCATTGTTAAACCCATTTTACAGATGTGGAAAGTGAAGCATAGCAAGGACCAGTTACTTAGCCAAGATTGGCAGCCGATGGACATGCAGCTGGGTGCCGAGTTTTCCTAGAACCCCTGCTATGATGGAGAATTGACCTTAACACCCTAAAACTGCTCTCTAGACCTGCAAGGTGTATGAGCTCTAGGTTGAATTATGCCAGCTTCTGAGGTTCATACAAGGTGGTTTCCTCCAGTGTGGAGCTGTGCTTGGTGGCCTGAGAACCTACAGCAAGGGGAAGGCCATCCTAGGCAAGGGGGCCAAAAGTTTTGTTGGCAAGATGGTGCCCATCCCGTGGACTGGGAATGGTGCCAAGCTGGTGGGTCCCAGCTCCAGGTGGAACGACGAGATGGGCCATTAAGGAGTGAGGGATTCCTGTTGGGGGTGTGGTGGGCTGGAGGTGGTGGTGGGCTGGAGGTGGTGGTGCAGAAGGGCCGGAGGACAGCCTGAAGCCGTTTCATTCAAAGAGCCTCAGTACAGGCCAACCCCGTCTGGTCTCCTTGCCCGCCATCTGTACTTGGCCTTGTCATGCGGTGGGGCTCTTTGAGCTCCTTTCTTCTCCATCGGCTGGCTTCCTTGGGGTCCCAACAACAGGAGACAGCACACCTGAAGGAGAAGGGGACACAGTCCTTTGCACTCCTGTCCCAACTCACACCACCATGGCACCGTCTTCTCCCTTCCATGCCCCAGAACTGGCCTCCTGCTGCCCCTGCAGAGGCTCCAGCACCAGCTGGGCACGGCCCCTCCCCCACCCTCCCAGCTTCTAGGTTCTGATGGCGAACAAGGAACATTTACCAGTTTACTGTCGCCCCGAATCTAGTCGTCTGTGGACCACCTTTAGATTTTCTCCAAATCCTGTACCACAGGTCAATTACTTGTTAATTTCATTCAATCTAACCATTCTAAATTTCAACATATTTATTTTAAAAGAACATTTTATATCATTACCTTCAGTGGAAAATCTTGCCGTAATTCATTTTAAACAACGTATGAGAATTAAATGAGTGTTTGTCCTCAGGATACCTAGAACCCCTCTTCTTCCATGGATGGTGGGTGGCAGGCTTGGGGACACCCCTGGGGTATTCAGTCAAATAGTGCTTATTGTGTGCTTGTGGGTGCAGATGCTTTTGTAATTGCTCTGAGGGGTTTTACAAAGGTGGCCTGGTCCCAGAGCAGCATTAAATCAGCCTCCGTCCCCATCTCCTCTCCACCCACAATGACCACACACAGGTTTGGCATCCTTTGAAATGCCCCAGGCAGGTGGCTTCTTTCTCTAATGAGCGAGACTGGTATGAAGAACCGGGAACCCCCAGTGAGAGTAGAGAGCTGAACTTGAATTACTCACATCACACATTAGTTGAAAACCCCCCAGAAGTTTAAAAGGACATTATTTATTGTAATTTATGGAAATATATTAGAGAATTTCCTGATGTAACTGGAAAGGTCTCAATTATATTCAAAGGAGAATATTTAACGACATGTTAGAAGGTGCTATATTGGCAGCTATTTGTTAAAGTGCTCCCAATTTTGACAAACATTTGTAGAAGTGATTTTATTTTTTATCTTGAGGGAACAGAAGTAATATATGGATAAAAACTTTGAGTAATATTCACAAATGACATTGGGAAAATAATTCAGCATCTGACGTGTTTTGCTTGCCTAATAAATCAGGCATCACTAGCTTATGTATATAATCATCAGAGCTCATTTTTATTAAACCAATAATGTTAAGTCAGGAATTTTTTTTTTAAGATTTTAAGTTAAACAGACGGTAAAAGACTCTTCCTTGTGCTGATTCATCTAATAAGAAACTCAGGGTAAATTCATCTAATTTCATAAGATCAAGGCAAATAGAATAACTGCTCTGTGTATGTACACGTCTAAGCCTGTTTATTATATACATATATGCAGAGTGTATCACATTAGGTGCATTCAGAACAGTGTGCAGCCGTCACCACCTCCATCTCCAGAATTTTTCATCATCCCAAACAGAAGTTGTGTCCCATTAAACAGCAACTCCCTTTCCCTCCCTCGCCCAGCCCTGGAAACCCTCCTGCTCCTTTCTGTGTGGAGCTGACTGCTGCCTACACCTCCTGTAAGAGGGACCATGCATACAGTGTCTTTCTGTGTCTCACCTACTCCACTTAGCTTGTCCTCAAGGGCCATCCCTATTGTAGCATGTTCTCAATTTCATTCCTTTAGAGGGCTAAGTGATAGTCCAGTGTATGCATAGCCCTTATTTTGCTTATCCCTTCATCTGTGGATGGACATTGGGTTGTTTCTACTGTCAGGCCATCGTCACTCAAGCAGCCATGCACCGTGGTGTGCAGGTGTCTGCCTGAGCCCCTGCTTTTCCCTCTTTGGGCTACACACCTAGGAGTCGACTTCCTGGATCATATGGTAATGCTGTGTTTAACTGTTTAAGGAATGCTTTTGCCATATTTTCGTGCCAAATGAATTACCTGGGAATTGAATCTGCCTATCTGTTGTGAGAGTGTCCCTTACTTATTTCATTAAATAGCAGTGTTCTTTCCTCCTTCACTTACTCATTTTCATGGAGTGCCTCCTGATCGTCATCAGGCTTCTAGACAGGGCCCATAGCAGAGAGCAAGATGCAGCCCTTGTTCTCCTGGAACATGCATTCTAATGTGCAAACACGAAGCAGGCAAAGAAGAAGTAGATGATATCAGAGAGTGAGAAGGCCCTGGGAGGAAAAGCAGACCAGGAAGGGGGCTGGAGAGTGCACAGAGTTCCTGTGACCGCTGTGGGGTTTTGGGGAGGGCCCCTGTGGGGATGACATTTGAGCAGAAACCAGCAGTCATGCTGGGTGAAGCTGCAGGAAAAGGTGACGGAGCAGTGAGTGTGGATGCTTGGAAGTGATCCTGGGAGGGTGTCCAAGAAGCATTAGGAAGGCCAGTGTGGTGGCAGCCACGTGGGGACAAGATGGGCTGGGGCACAGAGGGCCTTGTCAACCACGTTGAGAACTTTGGGTATCATCTTAAGAATGATGGGAAGCTCTCAACAGGTTTTGCATTGGGAATGACAAGATCTGGCTCATGTTTTGAGAGGGTCTTTCTGCTTGTGGAGGGGGTTGGGGGATGGCCACAAGAGTGACCAAGAGTGGAAAGAAGGAGACTGACTTACTATGTGTGCCTGAGTACCAGTGACAGGGCGTTTCTTCCAGGCTTCTAGCGAATTCCTGAAGCGCATGTTGGAAATGGGACTTTGATTTGACATTGAGGTTGCTTTCAAAGAAATTACACTCTTTCCATGTCTGTGTCAGAAGGGTTGTTTGGACTGTTCACCTTGCATTTTCAATTGCTTGTCAGGATCATTGCCCAGTGTATTCTCGAGATTATGCACAAATGACCAGATAAAGAGCAAATGGCATCAATGGCTTCTTTATCATCTCAACAGCTGATGTCTGCTTCTTGCCCAAAGACACCGAAGACAGAAGGCTAGGTCGGGATGCTCCTTCCTAAGCTATGACCCAGGAAAAACAGCCTGTGAAATGAATGCTTGCCTTTTTTTTTTTTTTTAATAATGCTTTCCTTCTGTGAGCTTCTCTTGTGCTGTCTGGAGAACACTGAATGTGAACAAGGAATTCAATAAGAAATCTGAAAGTCTCACCATGCAGAACTCTATGGCACGGCAACCAAACCCAACTTTTGGGTTTAACATGAAGATTACCTTGGGTTGTAATACAAAAGAAAAAACTTAGGCTTTGAAATACTTTGTTTATTTAGCAAGGTTTTATAAACTTAGGCTTCAGATGTTCTTTACTACAATTTATTGCTGAAGGAGGGGGAGGAAAAAAAGGAGGAAAAAGATTAATTGGTTCATTTTGAGTATATGTTTCTTTTGACAAGTGAAGAGTTATTGCCAAATTTGATATAAAATAAGTTGTTATGACCTGCCATTTATCATTTGGATTTATTTGAGTAACTTACTTCTCCAAATTCAATAATGCTAGGAAGCAGAATTAAGCTAGGTGACTCCATGAAGTGCCCTTTAACCCCATTGGGGGATGTCGACGAGAGACTCCACACTTGGAGGTCAGTGATGATGATCTTGTGCATTTTCTTGCCTTCTTCACATTGAGGAAGCTATATAACCACGGGGATATTATTTTTTTTTACATATTAAATCCCATTCTGTATCATATGGAAAACCCAAAAAGATATTTTAAAAACCCAAACAAGATAAAGAGACAGCAAAGGGCCAGAAAGTATTGAAAGATAGAAAGCAAATAGAATCAGACATTCAGAGAAATAAGACTAGAGCCGGCACAGAGGGAGGCAGCTGAGAAGGTAAGAAATGAGCTGAAGGTCCTGGAGATGCGGGGGGGGGGGGTGGTTCCTGGGATTGACTGAGGGTCTTAATTAGTTAATAAATTAGGTGGGGTGACCCTTCCCCTTCTCCGTGTGTTAGGTGGGAGTGGGCATTCCCTGAGGCCAGGGCAGTTGGTGAGGGCTCAAGGCCAGGGAGCTCCAGGCCTGGGGAGGGCCAGGGAGCCCCACACCCTGGCAGTAAGATCTTCAGCCTGCCACGCATCAATGAATGGGATAGACAACAATCCAGGGATTGACAGAAAGATAAGCAGATAATTCACACATTAGCACACACTCAGGGGAATGAACTCTAGGCACGTGTGGCTCCAAGGCACCAGGTAGAAAAGCTAAAACTAACAAAACAGGGGTCACACGGCAGAGGAGAACCCAGAATGAACCTGACTAGACTCACGGAGGGGTTCCCAGAGATGCAGCGTCTCTGATGTGAATGCCAACCAGAGCTGCACAAGTTACCAGTGAAGCTCTGAAATTGGAAGCTCCGTTGTGGGCAGCAGAGCCTGGGGGGATTCCAGCACGCAGCAGAGGTGTGGGACCAGGAGAGGAGGGGCCGGGGGTCCGCAAGTGTGGCCTCCAGCCAGAGAATTCTGGCAGCCCAGACCGGGGCCCAAGTCGAGGACAAGATGGAAATAGACGAATCCGTGGAAATCCCCGAGGTGAGAGCCCTGCCTGGACGACGCACCGCCCCCCCCCCCACCCCAGGATGTGCGCTGGACCTTTAGAAAACCAAGGAGGCGCAGAATGCCTGAAAGCCTGGACACAAAAATGATGTTTCCTGCTAAGGAGCAAAAATCAGACTGGCCTTCATCCTCTCACTTCCAGAGTGCTGTGCGGAGAGACCTGAGTAGCAGCCTCCCGGCTCCCAGCAAAGCAGACCACATGTGGAATCTTCAGCACGGGGGCAGTAGCATGGGGTGCGGGTGGAACGAAGGCATTTCAGATACGCAAGGATGAAGGTTTGCCTTCCAGAGATACTCAGAGGATCGCCTGGGTATGTCCTCGAGCAACACATAGAATAAATCCAAAATGAGCCTATGTTTGCAACACAGTCAGATAATGATAGAAACATGTCAAGTGGGAAAGTGAAATGTCTTCATTGTCCCCTTCTTCTAGGACACAGTCACTAGAAAGGGTATATTCTTCCACATACTTCCTGTGTATGCGCCAACAGTTCACTCATAGGTGTTATGTTCATGAACATGTAGCTTTACAAAAAGGCTGCGTTCCACATAATATTGGCAAAATTGTTTCCGTAACTTGACATTTTGCTGTGGAAATCTGTCCTGCTTTACCTGCGAAGTTCCCTTGTTCTTTGTAAAGATTGCTTGGCTTCTGTGCATTGGAGGGCCCTAGTTTATTTGAACAGTCCCCTTAGCAAGTGTTTAGATTGCCTTTATATTTCACTATGAAAGGAGTATTGCCGCGGATATCCCTTGGACTTTGAGTCCAAGTCAGAGTATTTGCTGGACCACAGGGAGTGGGCAGCTAACTCTGCTGGACCTTGGTGCCCTCCCCCCAGCACCCTCCTCACCATTTGTCCTGTAGGTGAGGGAGCCCTGCATTTGCCCTTGGGGCAGGGAGGTGGGAGGGGAGGGGTGCTGCTACTGAAGCTGACCAGGGCTGTGATGTTTGTCCTGCAGGTGGGGCTGCCTTCTGGTGCTCTTGCCACTCGTGCCCACAGGGAAGCATCCTAATTATAGAACAAAAAGAAATTAAACTGCTCGCAGAAGCAGACTGCGGCGTTTTTAATGTTTATGACGAGACAGCCCAGATCTACATTGCCTTACCTTCCAGACTGTAAAACTCAGATAACTTTGTGATCCACTATTCTTCAGAAGAAAAAAGCAAAGATTCTATTTGACCATCTTTTTTGAAATCTTTAGAATTTCATCCTTTGAAAATAAGTCTTTGAGAATTTCCAACAATGTGCATCCAGTCAGTGTATTTCAGGAGAGAAGAAATAATTTAGGTTTCAACTTTTAGTTTTGTTTTTCCATCTCTTCCTTCAAAAAAAAAGGGGGAAAAAAGGGGGGGGATCGCTCTTGATCCAAAGAGAACAAATGGAGAACTATATGATGATTTTGCAGAATTAATGAGCATTTCAGATGGCATTGGCCCCTATGGTCCTGTGCACACTGGTGCTTAATCTCCAGGGCTAAAGCCCAGTGATGATGGGAGTGAGGGGTATTCAGTCTGTTGGGCAAGGGAGGGAGGGTCACTCCTGGGCTTTTGGCTGTGTCTCCTCCAGTGTGCGGGGTGACAGATCCCGGTTGGTAGTGAATCAGAGTGCCTCTCTCCCCAGGCAGAAACTGGGGTGGCGTTGGGGAGTAAAGTGGGTAGGTTTGCACAGTCAGGCTCCTGAGCTGGGGACGGCTCCAACATGCTTGGTGGGAGTGGCCAACCCAGAGCAAAGGCGATCAGCACAAGGCACAGACAAGGCACAGCAGACCCGCTATGGCCCAGATTGCCCTCCCTTTCAGCTCAAAGCAAAGCACTAGGCCCTGTAGCAGGTTCCGTCTTCAGAGCACTGGTAAGCTGGGACTTGCTCTGGAAGGGGAGCGAACACCGGCAGGGAGGGATCAGCAGATGACGCTCTGCCTTCAGAGATTTTTATTTCATGCATCCTTTTAGAGGTGAAGTGCACTCACACGTTCCTCTCAGCACAGAGGGTTCGGGGATGCAGCAACCTTAATGGTCACACAGGGGTAATGAAACCCAGACGGAGAGCAAGCCCCTGTCTGGTTGCCATCCTTTGGGGATCTCTAAGTGGGCTGTCTCAACTTCTTCCTACGGAGGCTCCCCTGGTCTACAAGTACAGATGTGCGGTTGATTGGTGGTCCAGTGTACATCAGCCAGAGCTTTGCTTTGTCGGCATTATTAAAAGTTAATTTGTTTCTTTGTGTAAATGCTTATTCTACTGGAAGGGAGCTTCTTGGTTGTTACTATAGTCTTACATAAGCAGAGGAAGCACTCTCAATACCTTGAAAACGTGATGCTTGATACTTCTGCTTGATACTAAACCTGTCAGAAAATCAGAGGGATTTTAAAGGGTGGGTGTTCCCAGAACTGACAGTGGCTGCAAGGTGCTGAGCAGGCCCTGTGTGTGTGTGTCCAGGGTGGTACTGTGTCTCATTTCAGACCCCCTTTCAGCCCAAGGTCATAGATGGCAAAGGTGGACTGATCTCAGAGTATCACCTAGAATGTGAGGTGCAGGAGGCAGGGTTGGCCCCATCTGAGGACCCTGGGCTGGTGTCCGGGAGTGGACAGCTTGAGGTCATGTCTGAGTTTGGCCAGAGGTCAGGAGTAAAGAAGTGTTTTAGGAGCCTAGATTTCAAGACCAAGGACAGCAAACTCCAGGTCTGGGAGGCAGGAGGTCAGCAAAGCAGGAAGGAAGGGGGTGTAGCCAGGTGATCCTGGCCAAGATCCTGGAGGCAGCCTGGTGACAAGGCCGGAGGAATGAAAGGGTAGGGTGATGCCACACCAGCCCTCACTGCTCCTGGGCCATGTGGCATGGGGCATCCCTCCCAGCTTCCCACGGTTTCCTTATTTACTGCTCCAGCATTGGCTGGAGTCCAAGCTCAGTGCTGAGGAGTCAGGCAGCCTTGACAAGGGTTCACAGCCAGGCCCGAGTTGGAACCCAGGTGCCCCGACTCCGGACAGGACTCCCATCCCAGCCGCCAGACCCCGAGGTGCCCAGGCTCCCAGCCTTGGCCGTGCTGCTCTGCCCTTAAGCCTGGCACCCAGGCAGGTTCTTGTGTTCACCTGCTCCAAGTTCCCAGTCCCAGGTAAGGCCTTTCCCGACTTCTGAATCTCCACCTTCAGTCACACCAGATCCTTCCCCTTCTGCCTCCAAAGTGTTCCCCGGCCTCAGCCTCCATCCCTGCAGTGTCTGGCGGCTCCTGGGGCGATCTCGCTCATAGGAGCTGCTCTCTGTCTGCCTTCCCTGTCCTTCCTCTGCCCTACTTTCCCCTCTGCTGCTTGCTCTAACCCAGTCTCTCCATTGGCCAGATTTTCCAAAGCACTGACAAGCTAAATGCTCCTCTAAGAAGCAGCAGTGACGTCCCCTTTGCCCCAACTCTCCAATGTAGCCTTCCTGTCCTTGTTCCGGCTCTTGTTGGGTAGGCTGCTGGAGCCCCCAGAGGAGGAATCCCAAGCTGGGTCAGAGCTCCCTGGAGCCAGGCCATGGTTGACTGGTAATGCCTGCCAGGGACACAGACATGGCGAGTGGGGGTGGGCCAGTCTATCCTTGTCTCTCTCGGACTACTTGTGGTCACTTGAATGTCCTGTGTGCTGTTGTGTGAGTTTTGCAAATGTTCCTTTCATTTCGTGGGCTGCTCTTCCCTTATTGGATCGCCTTGCAAACTCTTACTTGCCCTTCAAGACTCTGTTCTGCAAAGTCACTCCTTTGAGACTTCAACTGACCCCACTAAATGTTTTATCCCGGTTGCTGCCATAAGCCTTTGTATATCTATCTCTTGGCCCTCCCTTCCTGTCTTATAACTGTCCCCCACCCCTCCCTGTAGTTTCTGTGAGTCTCAGAGAGCAGAGGAGGTTTTAGAAATTGCATATCCCCAGTACCTGGCACATAATCAATTTTCAAAATGAGTGTTGAATTTTAGAAATCTATGTCATTTATATCTCCTTTAAAATCAGCACAGGTTGGCACAGTTACACAGAGTTCATACCTCATTGTATAATTGCATCTTTTACCCGGCTCAACTCTTAGGAAAGACTAAGGGGAAAGAAATTAAAATAAAAGGAGAGCAGGAATTTGACTAAGGAGAAGTGAACTTCCAGGTAGGTTCTGCCCTTCCCTTGGCTTCAGCTCATCTGCGATAAGCAAGCACCTGCTGTGTGCCCACCCTGTGATGGTGGCTTCTGTTCTTCTGTGACACAGTGTCTTGGGCGACGAGCACTGATGCCTTGTCCTGGTCTCAGGGTTCCGGGGGTGTGGTGCTGTGGGAACGGGAGTGGGCTGGACCCCAGGTGACATGGGCATGAGCACCAGGCACCCCTAAACAGGTGGAGCTTGCTCATGCACAGAGTGAAGGAGGCGATGCAGGCACAGCTAATCCAGACTGGGCACTCACTGTTTTCACCCCTTTTGTCGCACACTTTCTATGGATTAGCCCATTTAATCCTCAGGACGGCTCCACCAGGGAGGCCTATTACTCTCCCCATTTTATGGATGCAGACTGAGGCTCAGGTTGATGGAACTGCTCTGTCTTCTTTCTGAAATGCAGCATGTAGAATGGTTTTGGCAACCACGTGGAGGTCACTGTCATTCATTCTTTCGGCAGGTCGTTACCAGTCAGCTTTCTTTGGTTGGGGGTCAGGTGCACAGGTCTCAGAGTCCAAGGGGGACAGGCGCTCAGGAAGTGGCCTCAGCCCTGGGCAGTTACTCCTATCTGTGCTCTCACACCTCCTCACAACCCCTCTAAGTGTTTGCTCCAGGATTTTCCCCATTCTGCCTTAACACACACTTAATGCTGTGCACATCTGTCCTCATCATAGGGGAGAAAGTTCTTTGAAAACAAGGACTATATGCTTTTCATCTGTGTCTGGCATGATGCAGAATAGACCACATGTAGTTTCAGAATCAGATGACAAATTTAACTCTATCACTGCAGGTGTGATTTTGAGGGCATTTGGGGGAATACTGTCTTCTCCAGGAAGTAAATCAGTATCACATACATTTATTGAGCACCGGCCGTGGGCCGGACCCTGGGGTATACAAGGAGGTGAATACCACATCATCCCCACCCCTCAGAAGGTCACAGCTAGAAAGGAAAACAAGTGGTTCTTTCTAGTCTGTGTTGAAGGATCTCTGTTTCTGAGGTGTTGGATGAATATGCATACCAGGCATCCAGGCAAAAGCTTCTACCGTTTTTTCACGTAGCAAAGACCAAGTACCAATAGCTGGATCCTGGTCAGTAGATTTTGTAGCTGCTAAGGGGAGACTGTCTGGGGGAAGTTGCCGTGGGTGGGTAGGTGATGTGGGAGAGAAGGAAAGAGCTCGGATTATGATGGGTGGGGAGGATCCTGGGTGACCAGACCCTGATCTTGCTTCAAGTGCTCAGGAGAATTTGCCATGCTGCGGGGCTGCTGGGTGGGGCTGCATACCATGCTGACCAAAGTGAAGTGTGATTTTGAGTCCAGACCACAGGTGAAGCCTGTCTGTGCGACATTGGGTACGTGACTTAATCTCTCTGTGCCACAATATCCTCATCTGTAAAATGGGATTGGATCACGCTCCTACCTTCGGGGCTTAAGGAGATGGTCATGTGCGTGAATCCGTGGCTGGTGCTGGCTCAGTGGCTGACCCGTATCCAGACAGCTGTCCTTACTGATAGGCTACGGTGTCACTAGTGCCTGGCAGCCCATCATTCCCACAGCCGGCTGATCCTCAGTTACCTGGGGAACTGGGACAAGGTACTGATCGTCCACTCTGCAGCCGTGGTGGAAGTAGATCTCTGTATGCTAACATGGCGCGATTTCTGGAATGTGTAACTGGATGAGGAAGCAAAGTGCCGTTGAGTGTGTAGGGGTTTCTACTTGTGCAGAATAGTGGCCAGATACAGGTACATGCTTGTTCATACATGTTCACACTGTTTCCGGAAGGATCCACATGGAACTGTCACAAAGGAGCCCACAGGAATAGGGGACTGGGATTGGGTTGGAGGGGCGGCTTTAACGACTTTACATTATAACTGAAGAGCTCATCTAAATACAGTTTCCTGGATCCTGTTTCCAGAATTCTGACCCTATCGTTTTCAAGTGGAATCTGGGAATGTGTTTTTTTACAAAGTTCCTTCCCTAAGTGGAGTGTATGACCCACTGGCCTCTGGAGCCCCTGCTTTAGGGGTAAGGGTTGCCGGATAGTGGTTTGGAATCAGCAGCTGCTCTTGCAGGTAGCAGTTTGCATTCTTGTGTTTGTAGAAAGGAAACTGAGGCTGCTGCTTTAACAAACCTGACATCATTCCCAAGCCCCTTCTCCCTTCTCTGTCTGCCTCAGAGGCTGAAAAGTGAATGTCCACTTTCTCAGAATCCTAAGCATTTAGAAGTGGCCATATATAAGAAACACAAGTGTTTTGGGCAATTGCTGCAAAACTTTGGCTTTTGGGAGAGAAAGGACTTATTTAGATACTTCCCTTTCCTTTTCTTTCTGGCCTTGACCATCTACATGATGGCTGGAGTTGTGGCAGCCATTTTGTACTCATGAAGGAAGGCAAAGGAAATTGCAGAGACCCCAGCCCTGATATCCTTAGACCTGTGGAATGATGTCAGCAGTCACTTTTGTAGACTTCTTGTTGCGCAGGTAAAATTAGCCTTTACTGAAGTTGAGTAGGTTTTCTGCTATTTCTAGCAGATAGGGGCCTAAGATGTGGGCACTGAATTAGGGAAGCAGTAGATTTGGGTCCTCGCCCTGGTTATTTTGGATATGCTGAGTGGCCTCAGGCAGGTGTTTTCCTCTCAACCTCTAAAGTGTGGCGGTGGGGACTTGAAGACACCACCCATCCTTCATGACTTAGGCTGTTTGTAAAATAACTCAGGGGTGATGCTGCCCTTCTTCATCTGAGAAGCACCTTCTAGATCCATTAGGTTCACTTGGTGGCAAACAAGAGAAAGCTGCTTTGCCAGGTTAGGCAGGAAGATAGTTTATTTGAAGAATAGCAGGGACTACACTGAATTAATCGAGCCACCGTTGGAGGACTGACCTGGGGAAGGACAGACTCAGCACAGATGCGACGGTCCAGGGCAGGGGTTCCGGACCGACGGCCAGCTGTCTGTGTTGTAAATACACTGGAAGAGAGCCGCCCCCATTTGTCCATGTGTGGCCAGTAGCTGCCTTCACGAGGGCAGAGTTCTGACAGGGGCACACCCTGCGAAGCTGGAAACAGCTAATCATCTGACCCTTTACTGACAAAAGTTTGCTACCCCTGACCTAGGGGGTTGAACCCACCCCTGAGTCTCAACAGGAAATGCAAAGGAGGAAGGAAGATCAGGCCCCACTCCAGTGCCCCCTGTGCATGCGGGGCCTGGGGGGGGTCCACCCTGGGGCTCCCGCATGGCGCCCCCTCAGTCCCTGCCCCTTCTTACATCTGCTGCTGCTTTGTTGTCATAAGCCGACTGCTACCTGAGGAGACATGGTGTGTCCTTCTGTTTGTTCCCTGCCGCCCACTTGGAAGTGGCAAGGGCACCCGCCTGGCCCCTTCCCCCCTGTGCACCCTCAGCCCCTGGAATGGGTCTGGCATGGAGCAGGTGTCAGTGAGTACAGTGAATATTTGTTGAACAAATAACTAAGTTCTAGCTGTTCTTTAGCTACACTGCCCCATTTCCCACGACCAGGAGAGAGTCTGTCTGGTCTCATTCGGATCATGTTTGGTTTGCAAACCATCACTTTGGTTTACAAAGATGAGCACATCAGGAGAGAGACAAGTCCCCCGAGGAAGCTAAGTTGCTGTTATAAAGGAGGGAGCAGTAGGTGATGGATGCGGAGAGTCTGTAAAACGACAAAGATCGACGATAGAGGAACTTGGTCTTTGGGAATTGCTTGCACATGGCTGCCCTGTGACAATTTCTTATTGTGTTCTTAGGTAACCGGCCGTGAGGTGGTGTCTTCCTTCCTTCTAAGGGCAGGGAGGCTGGGTACCTACCTAACACTTCTTGGTCTCCCATGGTGGGGAGAACCCTCCGTGCCTAGCACACTGCCTAGCAGAGATGAGGGACTAAGCCAATAGTTTGGGCAGAGATGAGGGGCTCAGCCAATAGTTTGGGCTTGGTGCATTTTAATAGTGACAGGATTGTGCATGCATTTATGTGTCAGCCTTTTGAGCTGAGAAGGCAGAGTTCTGGGGAAAACAACAGGTTGGAACCTCATTATAATCCAAGACATGTCTAGCTGGTGTATGACTCCATCTGCAATGACTGTTTGGATAAAAGTATTCCATACTGGAGGCTCCATTCTTTTTGAATGTACAGATTAATCAATACCATGATTATTTCCAGAAAGCTCCTTGCTGAAGTTTTGTAATGGTGTGTGTAGGCTTTACAGCTACAAAACGTGATCTTCTCGGTGAAAGAAGATGAATAGCTTCAGAGAGAAAGGTATTTCTCCATTCCTGCCCCTGGAAAACATGACCAGATGATGAAGGAAAATGACTCGTGACCTGTCTCTACCTCCTGCGAAATAGTCCACTTCTTGAGCATTTTATTCAGCCAGAGTCAACCTGGCACAGTGCATTAACACCACAAGCTTCTTGTGATGTTTTCTGGCTGATCATACTTTCCTCCTAAGTTCTCTGTAGAACTAAAGCAGTAACAAGGAAAACAGGGCATTTCTTTGCTCCTAAAAATGCTCTCACTGTCTGATTTCTTGAACTGAGCAGAATCTTCTTAGTTTACATGATGATCTCCAGGGAAGGGTGGGATGGGGCATCTTAAAGCTCATGATTTAGACAGCCGGACTCGGAAAATTGGGTCGAGACTACGGGCCCAGCAATAGGCCAGAAGTCAGGAAACCTGGCTGCTCATCAGCCACAGGGCCTTGGGCACCAGCGTCCTGTCAGTTTTCTGTCAGCGGAGCAGGGGTAGCATGGTTCCTTGTGTGTTGGGGAGCCGCGTCCCTGGCCTCTACCCACTGGCCAGTAGCAACCCCCGGTTGTGACTCCAGGCATCTGCCGATGTCCCTGGAGCCGGAGGGCAGTGTTGGCCCTGCCGCTGACCTTGCAGTCGAGATGGCGTGGTGATAGGTGTAGAGGAGGGAGTTCAGGGTCTGTCATGCCCTCCATGTCCTGCAGCTCCTACTTATTTCCAGGGCCCCTTCGTCTCCACCTGAGAAGCCATCCTGTGTTCCTTCTGAAAGAGGCCACAGACGGAACATGTCCTTACCCAGCTTTGTGATGTCTACGTTTTCACTGAGGAGTGACACACAGACAGAAGTGCACACATTGGAGGTTCACAGCGTGGTGAATTTTCACGGGGCAAACAACCCCTGTGAATGTAACTAGCACCCCAATCAAGCAGCAGGTTTGGAACAGGAGCAGCACCCCTCCACACCCCAAATTCACCACTGTCCTGACTTCAAACATCACAGATTGGTTTTGCCTGCTTTGTTGATCTTCATAACACGGGCTCATAAAGAAGAATATGTTG